>NW_006799940.1:4971183-4974949 GCF_000485575.1 Poecilia formosa
ATTGATTGATTGATTGATTGAAGTATATGAGGTTTGTAGGCCAACAATCAAACATTCTCTCATTTTGTACATAAAACATACAACTTCAAAGTGTCTCAACTTATCAGACAAAAATGTGATTAGAGAACGAAACTCCTATAGCTCCACTCCCACCATCCCCCTTCCGACCCGCTTTCATCGCTGTGTTGACACTCTAACATACAGCAGCTGCTCCAAACGGCAACAGCAGCATCTCTCTGGAGGAAAGCCCCAGCTGCAACACCTCTCTCTGGGCATCCAGGTCAGCAACCCCACCAACTGCCCCAGAGCCTGATGTCTCATATGAAAGGATTCAAAACCTGTCATTGAATAAAGGCATTATTGACCTGCGGACTTTGTGACAACACCCACAACTAAATTTAGAGCTGTGCTCCTGCCTTCTTGTATTTGGATATTTCACTTCTCTTCTTGTCAAATATGGCAGAGTTTATTTCAAAATTGCTTCATTTCCTGGCATCGGTCAGAGTCTTATAGTTCATAAGTTTGTGATATGCTTGAAGAGAGGGTACAACGAGGCGTTTAATGTTAGCCGTTATCTGCACCCGATCCAGTTTTAGTGTGTTTGTTGGCATTCTGGATCATTATGCTCTTAGAACGCCCAAGTTTAGACCACAGACAAACCTCTAAGCAGTTGGTTATTGTGAACGGATCAACCACACAACTACAAATGTGAGTTGCTGATAACCAATGAAAAGAGAGCACCTGGATATGGCATCAGCTGTGTGCCAACTTAAAAAAAAAACAACTTAATTTGTCTCTATACTCCATAACTTTTTTACCATCCCTGCTCCCAGCAAACATTCCTGTTGGTATTTTTACAGTTAATTACACAGTTTTACTGTTTTAAATCATTGGTAAAAAAATAAAAAAAAATAAAATAAAAAATGGCAAATTGCCTGTACTTGTATAGCACTTTGTCAAGTCCATAGGATGCCAAAGTGCTTCCCACTACATTCAGTCATTCACCCATTCGCACGCAAATAAATGGTGGCAAACTAATTGTAGCCACAGATGCCCAGGGGGCAGTCTGACAGAGGCAGTGGGTAGAAGCATCTTACCCACGGACACGATGACGAAGACACACAGAGCGGAAGTTCGAACCATCAACTGATTGGATACAGGATGAACTCCTACCAGTGTAGTCACTTTCATAAAAAAATTCTTCTGGTATTGCACATCTCTGTTTTTCCTGCAGTGTTTTTATTCATTATAGTTACTGTATACATTTGTTTTTAATGCACATGCCCGTTATACACAAAAAAATCATACTGCTCAGTTGCACACCACATGAATCGCTGTATGTTACTTCTGATAGCGGCAAAGTATTTTTATTTTGTAATATTGTCCTCAGAGTATAATGTATTTCATTTTTTTTTTTATTTTGCTATGTAATATATAAAATTAACACTATTTGATCTTTGTGTGAACCTACATACCTTGATGCTGCTGCTGTGACACTTGAATTTCCCCACTGTGGGACAGTAAAAAAAATATTTCTATTCTATATGTCTAAACAACATTAAGAACATAAACACACAACACTGGACATAATACAAATCACCTTACTAACTACAATCACAGTTTTATCAAAAATGATTGATGGTGTAACACATATTGCAAAGTTAAATGTGTTTATTGTCGCCAACCAAAATAGTTGTGCAGAAACACAGAAAGTTTACAGTAAGGAGCAGCATTATTTTTTAAATGTTCCTTATTGTCCTCTGTACAGTTCAGTAGTTTTGATGAGAAGCCATTTTGTTGTGTTATTTTCCTGACTCATGACATTTTCTGACACCTGCCTTACTTATACGGTATGTTCTTTTGTCATTCTTGTTTAGAAGAGTGAAAAACCCTGAAAGAAATTATTTATAAATAAAAAGAGTTGATTATGATGTCCGTAAATCTGACTTCTAACCTGAGGTGGGGACTCGAGTCATTAAAATCAAGACTTAAGACTTAGTGGTGGGAAGTAACGAATTGCAAGTACTTCGTTACTGTACTTAAGTACAATTTTCGTGTATCTGTACTTTACTTAAGTAGATTTAATAATGGGTACTTTCTACTTTTACTCCACTACATTTTACAGTAAGTATCTGTACTTTGTACTTCATTACATTTCTACAACACTGTCGCGTTACTCGTTACATCCAAGTCGCACTGCGCTCTTTTTTTCCATTAAAATGTGAAGTTCAGGGTCTTAAGGTGGCGCCGTAAAATCCAAGCAAAAACGTGACTTAGTGTCTGTTGTCACCCATCGCCTCCACCTTTACTCGCACGCGGAGCTCCAAGAAATGCGCAGTGGTTTCCTCTGATCGGGAGAAGATGTCTGTCTAATCGTCAGTAATACAATAGCGCTGCATAAATCGACATGTGAAATCAGAAGGGCTTCGCTTTCACAGACGGGGACCTCGTCCAACTTTTAGCGTCACTTGGAAGGAAAGCTTAAAGAAAGGTAAGCTCCGTCTGTACTGACAGACGGTAAGCTACTGACAGAGACGCATGTTGCATCTGCGATGAAAAAAAGTTGTCACTCATGCGCTGAATTATTGTGTGGAGGTGTTGACTGAGGTGTCGCAAATATGGGACAAGGCTGTGACCAAAGTCTGTATTGATATGAAATTCAGGAACAAACCGATTCTTCTGGACGGATCTTTACTGATTAAATTTATTTCAGCTCTAAGTATTTAATATCTAGGTGTTTTATGGGAATGTGGATCCTTCGGATGAATTTGAGAAGCAATTTTGATAGGTAAAACTTATTTTTTTGTGTGTCACGTAGCGTGGGGTGCTGGTCTTGGGTAGGTGGTCTTGACTACAACTCTTCTACGTGGCTCCTCGGTTGCATGTCCTCCCCCACCCACCTACTTTCCATCCCCCGTCTGTTGGATTTCTTTAAAAATAAATGCCACTAGTGGCAAAAAAAGTGAAGTTCATGCTATGTTAAGACAGGAGACAAGATGTTTCCATCCCTGAAATTATAATGCATAGAATCACATATTTAAGTCTAAACTATGTTACAGAGAGTAAACAATAAAAACATGCTTTATCTGTGGCATTGTTCATTAAAATGGCACATTTCTAATGTATTACAATTAAATACAATCAGTTCACTTAATGATATTGTATTAGGGATTAGGTAATGCATTCAGCAAGTACTTTTACTTTTAATACTGAAGTATTTTTAAAAACCAGTACTTTTTTTTACTTTTACTTAAGTACAAATGTTAATGTGGTAGTTTTACTTTTACATGAGTACATTTTTGTCTGTGTATTTGTACTTTTACTTAAGTACATTTTTTGAGTACTTTCTCCACCACTGTTGAGACTTGACTTGAAAAGATGCTCAAAGACTCGGACTTGACTTTGACTTTCACACCATTGACTTGGGACTTGACTTGACTTGAAGCTCTTTACTTGAAAAAACTTGATATTTCACTCCAGTCAAACAGTTAAAAGAGATTATTTATAAAGTGGCCGCATTAATTCATTTCACTCATTCCGTATTAACAGGCGCAGACCGTCCCTCTGTTTTTCCACACTCCGTACGTATGTGTGCGTAAGCTGCAATCAATCAAATTAACAGGATTTAAAAATAACGGAGGAAAAAAAAATGAGAGACAAAAAAAACGCTCATATGGTCCTGTGAGTAATTTCTTTTGGGTACATCAATCATGAAATATCCAGCTAAAAACTCTGTGAAACATGCACAACCTGCAAGACCGGGATC
>NW_006799940.1:4975245-5000122 GCF_000485575.1 Poecilia formosa
GATCCCGGTCTTGCAGGTTGTGCATGTTTCACAGAGTTTTTAGCTGGATATTTCATGATTGATGTACCCAAAAGAAATTACTCACAGGACCATATGAGCGTTTTTTTTGTCTCTCATTTTTTTTTCCTCCGTTATTTTTAAATCCTGTTAATTTGATTGATTGCAGCTTACGCACACATACGTACGGAGTGTGGAAAAACAGAGGGACGGTCTGCGCCTGTTAATACGGAATGAGTGAAATGAATTAATGCGGCCACTTTATAAATAATCTCTTTTAACTGTTTGACTGGAGTGAAATATCAAGTTTTTTCAAGTAAAGAGCTTCAAGTCAAGTCAAGTCCCAAGTCAATGGTGTGAAAGTCAAAGTCAAGTCCGAGTCTTTGAGCATCTTTTCAAGTCAAGTCTCAACAGTGGTGGAGAAAGTACTCAAAAAATGTACTTAAGTAAAAGTAAAAAAAAAAAAATACAATTGTAAGGATCCTGTAGGTAACACTGTGGGGGTAGTTCTGAGTGTTTCTGGATGTTTAATGCAGCACATTATTTTGTGTCTTGGTTAGTGATTCTGGCAAGTTTGATTCAGACAACATGTTTTTATCAATATTGAGATGTGAAATTGGCTGTAGATTTAACCCCACTTGGACTGACGGATATTTATTTTAGCATCACATCCAAAATTCAAAACCACTGTGCTTTATTTGCAATGAGTGCAGTGCATGTTTGATTTTTAAAAGAACACGTGGTCTATTATTTACATTTAGCATAACTGGAATATTGTTTAAAAAACAAACAAAACAAAAAAAACGACTCAAAAGGACTTGAAATTCCAAGCTGACGACTTACGACTTGACTCGACTTTTGCCTGACTTGACTTGAGACTTGACTTGACCGTCTTTACTTGAGACTTGACTCGGACTTGAGGACAAAGACTTGAGACTTACTTGAGACTTGCAAAACAGTGACTTGGTCCCACCTCTGCTTCTAACATTCAATAAGACATAAAAACAGTGCCCTTGCAAAAAAAAAAAAAAGCTCACTCAAGAGCAACTTAACTTGGACCTATACAACGTGGAGATCCATCAAAGCAGAACTGTGACACATTTTGTCTCTGGTTATGTTATACAGTCACATACAGCATGCACATGGACACAGACACACTTTCTATCAGCAGTCTATATCCTGTTTGGCAGCACTCTAATGACCTCTAAACAATGTATCCTTTAGATAAGGATCAGATCGCGGTGTGTGTGTGTGTGTGTCTGTCTGTTCGTGTACGATGCTGGCTATAATCGGCAGTATTCATGCAGGCCCGGGCTTCCAGCGTTTCTACAGCTGTCGCCTGTTGTACTCCCTGACCTCCGCCAGTAGGTCCTGAGGCCATGAGTCCTGATAGCAGCCGCTCAATCGCTCCCCTCTGGATCTGCAGGGCCAAGGTCGAGGACAAGCACAAGCCGTTGCACCGTTTGTGATGCATACAAACATTTCACATGTCTTCCCACAAGTTTGTTTAAAAACACAAGCATACCTTTTGTTCACACCTGCATAAAAGCGCTGATGATTTCGTTATTGTTCAGGAAAAAAAAAACAAACAAAAAAAAAAATGCTGTTAACTGTATGATCCAGATTGCTTCAACAAAAACCAAAACGATCTGTTCACTTCAACTTTTCACTTGTTGCTTTAAAATGCAGATAATTATCTTGAGAAGTCACCTAATTAGTAAAAGTCTACCTGTGTTGGTAGGTGGAAGAAAATGTTGAAAACAATGTTTCATATTCCTTCAACTTAACAACTTTAGCAAACTTTTCACAAGTTTGTTGTTGTAAAGTAATAAAGTGGTGTATAACAATTTTTGCAAGGCACCTCATAGATGTTATCCTGTCAGCCATCATCAGCTTTCTCCAGTTACTAATGCATAAAAATACAATTCAGCCATACACAAGCCATAAAATTGCCCGTGTAAATACCCATGGCCTGCAATTTAGATTGCCTGCTGTCATTTGATTTTTGGTGGAGTGACCATTTGCGCTGCATGGACTTTATTATCATCAAAAACCCCAACACACAAATTTAGACAGACTTTATTATGAGGAGTATTTGTATTTTTCCTCAGAGCAAGAGAGGAAATCCATCCCACTGACAGCTGCCTCAACATTTCTCTACTGACCAGTAACATTCAAACAATAACTGCTACACGTTCTGACATTCTTCAGCAAGAACATCACATATCATTCATGCTTGTCATCATTTCTTGCTTCTTGCAGTCTGAGACAAGCGCGCTTTATGAACGCGCCTGTCCCTACAGACAGGTGGTGCTGATCGATGTGAAAGGCTGTAATTGATGGCACATTCATGTGGCCAAGAGTTTGTCTGATGAATTTCGGAAGACTCATGTGGAAAGGTTTCATGGTAAATAGAAAAAGGAGATTTGACACGACTATAAAATGTTTTACATGAACAACAATTGATAAATTATGAAAACTTATGTAACTGTGTACTGCAAATGCGATTGTCTGGTCTCGAGCAGGTCTTTAAAAGAAGCTTTATAACTTGCATTATGCCCTACTTTACAGTAAACTGGAAATTGTATTTCCAGACATGTATCAAAAAAATTGTACACTAATCAGACGTGTATGAAAAAGCTTTTCTTTTTGGTTATTTCTTGCCTTCAATTTCTTTCCTCAGTGCAACAAGCTCACTTTGAAAATATATGCAGATTTCCAAAATCTCAGAGTTCAGCTCTTTTTTTTTTTTTTTTATCTTTTATTTATGAAAAATTCAGAATAAAAACAAAACATCTACGATTATTAACAATGGACAACACATTAAATATAAATGTGAAAAAACAAAAACATATTTTTGATTATTCTACAAATTTGAAAAGGAAAGACTGAATATAATCAAAAAATGATCCAACTTACGTTAATATGTTTTTTGAAAGTCCATTCTTTAAATCACTCAAAGTCCGAAAGAGGTCCAAATATTTCCCGACAAAGTTCCTTGTTGACCCCTCCCACCACCCTCTATTAACCCTCCAATAGTCCAAGAAAAAGTTTCCAGCAATTTACTTTATTTCTTGTGAAATTCTGCTTTCATTATGGAATACACACAAAGGCTGCCATTTTAGCAATTTTAACCAAGGAACATTTGCTAATCATTCATACAGATTTCAAAAGACAGTAAAGATAAAGCGAAGTTCACTGCAGTTGTTATATCTTCTTTCATAAAGACATATTGCATTGCTTTTTCTCCTGAAAACCCAACAACCACTTCTTCTCCACACGCTCGCAAGTCTTCATTCGTTCCCTTATGGCCATCGGGAGAAGTCTTTTTTGGACCTCAGATGGATCGACCCTCTCTCTGAGGACTCTCAGCCAGTCACATGAGACTCATGAGTATGCACAGAACAAGGCAAACACTGACAGTGTAATATCCATTACTGGTGGCAGTCACATCTCCCAGCCTCAAGCCCACAGTGGGTGTGAATATTCACTATAGAAATCATGTGCAGATAGAGAAGTGCGCAAGCCTAATGGCAGAAAGGGACAGCCTGTCCATCTGCTCTTACGCTGCAGTAGCGCCAATTTAACTACATGGAAAACCACCTCAGGAAAAGGTCACCAACACTAACAGTGTTTCTCTGTTTTCTTCATCCAGTACAACGTTTCTCTGTCATACGCACATGCAGACTCTCAATCGGTGATGGATATCCACTTTAGTATTTGTGCACACGAAGTCTGGGGATTCCCATTTCCCAGAGGCCACTGGGTGACTTTGGTGAGAGACAGGACCTCTGTTACATAAACAAAGCAAGGCCGCACTTCCTGCTTGGTCAGAGAAAATGCAGAGGGAGAAAGCAAGAGAGGCGTTTTTATCGCATATCTGAGACAAAACATGGATCATGAAGGAGGACATGGGAAGAGTGGGGGGTGAAGCAGCAGGGGTTGGCAGAGGAAGAACCCTTTCCCTCTCAGCTGTGCCTCCACTTCCTGTGCACGGAGGAAGTCCCTCGTAGGACATGCAGTGATCTCATTCTGGCTCGTGAGGGGCTTCCGTCCTGGCAAGTGGTGCTACTTTGAACCGGCAGCCATGAGAGGAAAACGAAGGAGCGAGGCGCACGCACACACATGCCAGTGCTCATTATTGCTGTGGAAAACACACACCCACACAGCCGGCCCAACAGGAAACAGGGCTGCTTGGAACAAACAAGCACTTCCTGTGAGTGCTGGGGGCCCATTCATAGAGACCCCAATCAAAATCCAATGTTCTGTCTACTGAATCATTATCGCCATAATTCAGGAGACATTACCACTCATTTGCTAATAGCCACAAGGCCTTGTTTATCCTAACAGCCCTCCCAAACAGTACATCCCCCTTACTGATGACCCACCTTTAGACTTTCTCCTTGCGGAAGTCAACTTTCCCTTTAAAGGTTGACCACTAATTGAAATACATTAGGTTTAAATTGCCTCTTCTTTCCTTTCACCCATCATGTTGACAGACGACCCAATATTTAAGTTTGCCTCTCTAATTTGTTGTAGAAATACCAAGGCAGAAAGGCAATGTGGCTCAGGGGGCTTCTGGGCTGTTGGTTTACAGTACTATTACACTCAGAGACGGCAGGAACAGAACAGCCATTATGTTCCGAGGTCACAGGGCGGTCAACACTGGACTACATCAAACGACAGCATACTGCGTCTCTCTGGAGCAGTTTAGGTAAAAAGAACACAACTGGATGATTTGGGGCTGTTAGGACTAGTTGGAGTTGCGGATATGTATGAATAAGTACTACAGAAGGAATTACATAGACTTTTGATATTATGATCATGCCTGCATTTAGGCCCTGGTAGTTACTGTGGTTACTGCTGTCTGATTAAAGTTTAATAGAGGAGCTTTATGAGAAAGTGAACAGAAAATATAAATCTTTCTCAGGTTACATTAGAAAAAGTTGTGTGACCATATTTGTTGGTAAAGTTGTCTGTTTTGCTGTAGATCTACTGAGAAATCTTTATCCAGAAGGGCAAAGCCCAAAACCCCCATTTGTTTCAAGGAGAATGACTTTTGAATGCAAGCTATTGATTAGCTTAAGAGACACAATAACCTCATTGAAAGGCATTTCTGTTTGGATAGAAATAGGAACTCAAATAATGCATGCTATGAATAATGACTGTGTGTCTTCAGGTCAGTTTATTTATTTTAATTCACAAATCATGTAGTCTCACGCCACTTTACACAATAAAAGTTGGTTCAATCTACTGGTAATTATACAGACAGATTCAAAGTCAATTGCATACATTTCAAATAGATTCTGGTTATCAAACGGTGCATTCAAGTTCAGATTATTATTGAAACTAGCAAAAAGCAGATTGCATTAAATCACCGGCTTCCAGCATTCATTTCTCCTAGACGAGCATGTAGTGACAGTGGACTGTGGTTTGCGTTGTGTTGTTTACTTTGCAGCAATCCTTCATCTCAGCATGCATGTAGCAACAGCAGAAAGGAAAACTCCCCTTTAACAGGGCATCTCTCACGACTGACCAGGGTGTTTGGAAGGTAGAGCATACACACAAAAAAAAACAAAAAGAGTGGATCCAGGAGTACTATCCGAGGGCTTTCTTTTATTTCTATCCGTCTCCTACGTCATAGTATGAAGTTGTTGCTGAACTGAAGAGCTCCTGCATCCAAGGTGCACAAAGGAGCACTATGGGAGATCCTTTCTCCCTATGAACTCAATGAATGTTAACCTTCCTGCTGGTATTTGGCAATTTCTAAAGAAATCCTGTAGATAACTGTATGGATGCATACATGTCATACATTCGATGTATGTGAGAATCCTCATGGGAAGATAGATATGACAATGTTAAAAAAGAAAACAATCTGAATCTCATACAAATAAATAGACAATAACAGAAAAAAAGAATTAGAAAAGAACATGCTGCAATTGGTTCTTTATCCTTTCCTTGTTGGTAGCCTGAACACCATGCAATCCATCTACCACATACCAAGGCTAACCCACACAAAACCACACTCTATAAATTACTGAGTCACTTGTCAAACAAACGATACCTGTGATAACACTCCTTTATTTTCCCTTTGTGTGTGTGTGTGTGTGCGTGCGTGTGTTTGGTCCAACCCCCACACCTCTTCACCGTTATCTGAACACCCAACCCCAATGAACAGAGGCAGCCTGTAGAAGCTCAACAGCGGGTAAACTTTGCCTTAACTTTGAAGCTGGCCATGTGAGTGCTTGTCCTCGGGGCTGCCTGGAGCACTCAGCGGTGGTGGCTCTCCAAAGAGGAGGTCAATGGGACAGGTAAACAGGAAGCGCCGGTGTGATGATTGACAGTGTGTTTAGACACAAAGAGATGGATAATCTGAGAACGCTCGCTCACAGACAAATGACTTACCTACACATGTTGCAGGGCAATTGGTGTATGGAGTGTTTAACTTTGCGTATATGGACAATATTATCGTTTATTTCTATTAATTAACTGAAAGTTTGCTTTTTGTGACAGACCTAATTAATCATCAGAATAATAGTTTAATCGACTACTAAAGTAATCACTTGCTGCAGCACTAGTGTTGGTCCGACGAGCAGATAATCAGATAATCAATAGTTTCACATTTTCTACTGAAATATATATATGTATATATAATATATGTGTGTGTGTGTGTGTGTGTGTGTGTGCGTGTGTTTTTTTTTTTTTTTTTTTTTTTTTTTTTTTTTGCCTGCATCTGTCTTTGGAATTAAATGAATCTGAAGATTTTTAAAGTCCTGCTTTTGATGGATGTCCTTGTCTTGTGTTTACCCCCAAAGAGTCTGTAGAAATCATAAAGTGAAACCTAATATTTCATCTTTGTTGAGCTTCTGACATCCAGTGTAAAGCACAATGTTTTTACACTGTCTGGAGTTTGTTTCCCAGGGGGAGCTATTTGTTTGTGACAAAGCACTGGTTCATTTTCTGAATAAGGGAGAAGTAATTTTCCCACAATTCTGACTCACATATTCTAAATCTGTTTGCAGTCTTGAACTTCTGGCCTACAAACCAATCTCCCCATCTCTTTGGCCGTAGTCATACCTTGTTTGTGACGAACTAACTCCGGTTTTAGTCAGCTATAGTGTCACAAACTAAGGCGGATGTCTTGTCACAGTCTGCAGATGCTATGAGGTGATGCTGAGTGTGCTTGCGAGCAAACAGCAGCCTGGGTGGCAGACTGAGGTCTGGTTGCTGCAGCTTGCTTGAGCTAATCACGTTGATTATTCTGATTACAGACCATTTCCCCACCTCTGTGTCATGCTGCAACTTTACTGACCTGAATCTGACAGGAAGTCCTGCTTGCCATAGGCGATCTGTCTTCCTGTTCTCTCTGCCGTCCAAGTCCTCACCACCCACCCGTCCACCAAAAACGACCTCTCCCTCCCTTCTTTCCTGCACTCTTAACACAATCGCTCCCCAAGGTAGCTTTGTGACTGTTTCCTCAACATTTTGCCAGGCAAGTCATGGCCAAGAGATTTACTAGAAACTCTGAAAACACACTCACACACACATGCAAACCATCTCTAATTTTGTACCTGTGTTCCCCTTTTGTTGGCCAGCTTCCTCTTTTTCTTTACAGGCACTTGAGTAAAATCTTCCTGGCTACTGTGTGGCCAAGAGGCACACAGATGTTTGTACTCTTCTCTTTGCTCATGTGTTTATCAGATCACTGTGCTGTTTCATAATCTACATTATAAGGACTGAGCAGATAACAAAGCCTTTGATTTGGGCCTGATTTAACTCTTATCCCCCCATGTTAAATTTAGCACAGTGATTGCCAATTGAGATTATGGGGCTCTGTGGGACTCCGCCACAGAAACACACAGAGGTCCTGTTTTTGAAGGATGAGAGCTAGCGTGGTTAGTTCAGTTCAGTTCAGTTCAGTTCAGTTCAGGTGAGGGGAAGTTGTAATCAGACATCTAAGGGTGTAAAAAAGTGTGAATTTATCAATCAATCTCAAGGTTTAGACAAATTGAAATATTTGAAATTTTTCTATTTAGATATGTAAAAATGATTAGCAATGTTTGTGATTTATAAGAGCTTCCCAAGCTTAATTCCTATTTGTGGCGATATGATAAACAGTTTCAATATTTTCATCTGAGGTTCAAACAACAATTCAGGTTTTCAGTCCCACAAGGCTTCTTCATTAGCCAAATGTCATTATTTTTGCTGCCGTTAGAGAGAAACGTATCTTTTAATCGGACACACTGTAAATGAAAGCGGAGCTGTTAATTTACTAAAGCTTCCACATAAAAACTGCACTTTATGTAACTTAAAAGTTGCAATTAATAATTAGACAGTCAGATGTGGTTCAAAAATAAAAACTTTGTTACCACAAAGTTGAAAATGGAAAAGCAGACCAGGTGGATATGACTTCATAATAACACCGTTCTTAGTCATATGGCTAAACCCACTTAAAATTTAATACCACTGTAATTAAAAACTGAAAATATTTACACAAGACAGTGATAGTATTAATTAACACTTTTGCATAACCACTTGCTCATGTCAACTCCACCTGCGATTATGGTTTTAAAGCCAACGTTATGACCAATGCTTCTCATGAGACTGGGAAAGACATAATGATGTTACATGTCAACACAGCATCACCTGCAACAGTAGAGAACTACAATTTTTGGCATTTAATTGGATCTATTAAGGAAAAAAAATGTTATGCAACACATTGATGTAGTCTTAGATGCTTTGACTCGTGAGGAACAAAGTTTTTGAACAAAAATTTTGTTAAAATTTTAGCGCTTTTAGTCTTATTCTGTTAATAGGAGGCAAAATATAATTTGTCTTTCTTTAGCGGAAGAAATTAGAGTTTTGCTAATGAAATATCACATGCTGGTGTTGAAAAAGATGGGTATAGATATTTTGGCATAAAGAGGAAGAGGGCGGAGGCAGCAGTCATTCAAGAAAAAAAAAATGCCTGGAGGAAATGTTAGCATGACTGGAGGAATGTAAGATATGCTTTAATTGATTAGTAGACCACATGATGGAGGTCTTGAGAGAAGATGGGCATTATTATTTTTTTCTTTTAAGAGAGGGTGTAGGGTGAGGAGCGTTGACCCTGTGCAGGGCAGGTCAGGGACCTCTAGGCTACTGGAGCCTTTTGGGAATTCATCCACAAAGACCCTCATTCCTAATACATTCGCAATAATTGACAGCTAAACATGACGCATGATGACAAGACAGAACAGGCCAAGGGTGATTGTAAGATCATCATTCTATAGTGGTTGTCTTTTTATCGCGCTCTCTTTCCCACAATATCCTTGCAAATTCAAGATCGTTGCATGTGTGTTCATGTTCTTATAGGGTTTGGGTGTTTTCGCACATTTTCTCCGTTGAAGGATGACATGCTAAATCATATCCTGGCAGGTAAACTCTCTTAGTCACCATCAGTTTGCAGATTGTCTTGTCACTATGTGAATTTGTAAATGTGGCCTTACTACACATTCCCTTAGTTCTAATTTTATAGTTTTTTAATGATGTGAGAATATGAATGTTCCCGCCTGCTTTAACTTGTGGCTGTGATTCTCGAATTTCCCCTCTGAGGGTCAAAGATGGATATTTCTATTTTATTCTATGAAACTAACACAAACAAAACACTTTAAGATTTACACTCCAAGAGGAAGACCCACAATACTCCACTGTGTCCATTAAATAGCATGTTACAGCGTAATTGCTCTAACATGACTTAAAAAAATCCTGTTTTCTTTTGACTTCTTTTCAAGTATGTGCAGCAGCAACTTTTAAACATTTTATTTATTTATTTATAACTACATAGTTTAAATGTATTTGTTGTTCTTGAATTAAACAGCAGTAGTCATGCACCCTTTTCAGTTTATAGTTTGCAGTGTAGGAATGTGGCACTGTGCAAAACGTTTGGCATCAACAGCACAAATGAAGGGAGAAAGTCTTCGAATAAACTGTCGTTATGTGTTGGTGACCAAAAAAAAAAAAAAATGTTATCTATGACGTAGGTTTTAACAAGAAGCTAAGGAGTAAAATAACCTCAAGCCACAAAGAGGTGTCAAAAAAATCCTCAACTACGTTCACACATCCCCAAATCCTTTCACTGAATGTCATAATTATGACAATTGTCTATATGGAAATGATCTTTTTTCTGTTACCTTCCCCGTCACGCCCACATGCGCTGTAAACTATATGTACAATCAAGACTTAAACAGCAAAAAAGAAAAAAAAAATGTCTTCAGCTCATCTTAATTTCATGAGGTATTCATGTCCCTGATGAGCCTCCTAAAAATGCCACCCGAAACAGGCCACTTACACATAAAATGGCTTTCAAGTGTGCCTTAGGTATAAGTAGATCTTGATATGTTTTCTCTAAGCTTAACAACAAAGGCTGTTCAGTTTTCTAAGAAATATTACACGAGAGAAGAGACTCAGGAGATGGAGAGGAGGAAAAAAAAATACAATAAGGTTTCCACATGCTTGTCAATACTCTAATCACAGACATTTCTCCTGAGACAGTCGGGGAGGGACCGGGGGGAGCATCACTATGACAACCTCGAGACCCCCGAATTTTGCACTTCAAAGTTGGAGAGGTATCCCACTGAGAGAGTGGGAGACCACCTCCTGCAGTCATTTACATCTCATTAGGATTAAACTGCCTTCTAACAACGAACACACAAACGCATACGCCCACATTTCACTTAATGCGCTCATGCTTTGCATCTGCTGCTTCTCCCTTTTCTATTTTTAAACATTAGACGCTATTTATCATTTCAGATTGCCTTATAAGCAGCTTCAGAAAGTTTGAATAAAGTTTCTTTTTTTCCGACGTTTTAATACTAGAGACAAATGTTGCTCAGTTTTCACGCACGAGTTTCTGATCTTTAGCTACATTTTCAGTTTAGTTCAACAGAGCGTTCTTCTATATGAGTCAGAGGTGCACATAGATCAGCAAATAGCAATAAAATAAGGCTACACAAACTTCCAACCACCTTGGTGAAGTACATGTTTCTCCTGCCACAATTACATTTTACAGTCAAATTAATCTGTAATCAAATTTGATTGGTGTATGACTGGAGGTGAGGAAGCAGTAAAAGAGGCAAGCACTTTATAAAGAGTTTGTCAGGCATGCTGGCACTAAGTACCATCATCACAGTTAAAAGTGAAAATGTATTCACTCTAGTTAGTACCTTGGTATCTAATTCATTTTAAAGATTGTGTGATTTTTACTTTTCTATTCACATACTTCTTTTACTTCCATTCAATCTAGTTATAGGAATTATTTTGAAATAAACATTTCTAAAAATTTTAATTAAAGTTAATTAAACAGCTTTTCTAACAGCGTTGAAGTGGCTGAAACATATGGCTTTTGTTTTAATTTATTGTTGTTTATTTTTTTGCAGAATAGCACAAACTTTGTCACACTGGACAGCAAGTATCCACAATGACACAGAAAACAAGCCAGAGAAAAATACTTTTTGTATTCACACAGCTGTTGTAGCACATAACAGTGCTTTGATTTTCAATCCATTCTGATGTATCTTAAGATCTGTATTTAAGATTACTGTGCAGCTAGAAAGTCAACCTTTTTAACTTATTTTCAGCTTCGAAAAGGTTTTCTCTGCCTCTAGCTATCTAACATTCCATTTTGACCTGTTTCACTGTCCCTGCTGAAGAAAAGCGACACATTCTCCACCATGATTCATGCTGGAGATGGGATGAACAGGGTGATTTGTAATGTGGATTTTTAATGTGCAATCTAACCACATGGTGCTTAGATTGCACAATGAAAGCTAATTTTCAGTCTCATGTCCCCATGTTCCGTACATGACGTGTAGGAATAGACTCTACACAGAGGTAGAGCCTATTTACTGAAGATCATGGTGTGGAACAAGGCGTGAGGTCAAGATAAATCAAAACAATGTTATAGACCAGGGGTGTCAGAGTTTGTCGAGCCAGAGTGTATTGCTAAAACCCATTAAAACAGTTAAAATATGAGGAAACAGCTGTCTCTGCATTTGATACTTCTGTATATTAAATGCTATTGGACATCTTTATATCATTCCAGCCAAGTTTTTGCAATTATTTTTTTGTGAGATTTTGCAATGGTGCTAATTTAGAAATATTTGCAAGAAATTTTGCAATATTTGTGCTTTTGTATGACGATAAGTGTGACTTTTTGTTGCTCGCCATATCAATCATAGATTATAAATTTTCATTAACTCCGGTTGAGGCAAAGGTGTAGTAGAAATAATATACACTGCCACCTGCAGGTGGGAGTTAGCATCACGCAAAGCCAATATTTTTGACCATGCGTGGGAAATTTGGAATACACTCACAATTATGCATTAACACGAAAAAAAAATGGAGACTGATTGTTGGAATTTAGCAACATACAGGTAAAAAAAAGCTGATTTGGTAAAATATTATTTAAGCACGCAACTATTATTTTGAAGGGTCTGTTTATGTGCCCCCCTGGAGTCTAAAAGGCTACATAAAAAGTTATGGCAGGCCGAATTTGGCCCCAGGCCTTGACACGTGTTATAGACTCCATTCAGAGGTAGAGTCTATTTACTGATAAGGTAACTTCTGAAGGCTGTTTGCAATAGATTTTACTTTGGTGAGTATGAGATAAGAGGGCTAAATAAATACACTTTGCAGATTTTCATTTATAAAACAATTTCACCGTCAACCTACCTACTACAAAGCCACATACACACACCAAGACAGGAAAGCAATGTGGCTAAAATTATGAGCTCTATAAACAACACGAGGGTCCAGCACAGGAGGAAAGAATCACTCAGCACAGAGACAAATGGATCTTTTGCCAACTGATGGCTAACCGTTGTTAGGACAGCCATTTTTCTGGACCACTAACTTCCTGTTTAAGCCAGGGCTCAACAAATCACCAGCGCCATCATTAAAAGAGCGCTAACTTCTCCACTTCCCGTCAACACAAGCATTCACCAAAAATTTATGACAGTTTCCTTCGCCAAGCTTTACAAGCAAATAATCCTTCACCTTTCTTCTCCTCTCCTTTTCTTCTTCTTTCTCTTTTTTTTTATCCCCTCAGCTTTTTCCCAGTTCTTGTAAATCATGCTAATCTGACTGGAGCACACTGACAGGACTGAGCATGTTTGCAGGAAGTTTGCATGTTCCATTTTTTTTTTACCTCCAAACTGCACATTGATGATCTTAGGGGTGATATATTGACCTAGAGGCTGGGAACCTAACCCTCAGGGAGGAATGCGTTTAGACACACACATTCACATACAAATGCGCATGTAGGAACACACAGAAGGCCTCTCCTGCCAGAGGTGTTGAAATGCTTGTAAGTCTTGAAATGCCAGTTGAGACGCTAAGCTCTCCTTTCACACACACAGTACAGCCAGGGACAAGAAGGCTGACAAATGGATGCGTTGAAACATATTAACCATCTCCCTTTGTGTGTGGACAAACATTTAGTCTGGCTAATGACCTCTGAGGATCAAAACAAATGCAGGGAGATAAAGACGGGCAGAAGAAGGAGGGGTGAGGAGCTAAAAAGAGCTGATTGACCTCCACAAGGGCTAAACAGGGTTCACTAGGGCCGGCGGATTGTTTGGTTTTGTGGGTTATCTGTGTATGAAGTAATAAGCAGAGGAAGTGAAAGAATTACATGCCGGTTCTTAGACATGAGGGCGCTGCGGAGGATCGTGGTGTGGAACAAGGTGTGAGGTGAAGACAAATCCAAACAGGGATTTTGGGTATCGTCGACTCCCATCTGTGTTCATCAACAAACAAGACACTTAGGGGATGTTATCTTGTTCACTTTGGGCTCCGTGAAACCCACATTGGAGGTTTATCTCGAGACAAAGATCAGACTGGTGATGTTATGACACAAAACATGCTTCATACGTCATCGGTTATCAGCGCTTTTATCAAAATCGTCCAACACCTGCACCAACCGCACCAAGGACAGCGAGCAGCAAGCATGAAGTGGATGCTTCCTTTTGAGGTTCACAGCGCTGCCTTTTTTCATTTGTCAATACAACATGCGCAAAAATAATCAGCTGAGACACCGAGTTTCATCTGACTGAATACATTTCAGTTAGTTGAAGGTCTACATGTGCACATACCTTAGGCATCTAATGTCCAACAGGCAAGGTACAGCCTGGACAGGTCAGCAGTCCATCACAGGGTAACATGTAGACACACATGAAAGACAATCAATTTTTTCCTGAAAGAATTTAGGCCAGTGATAATTGAAAACAGGGTGAAATATAATTGATACTGTACTGTAAATTGAATTGTAACTAAAATTTTAGCATTTGATTTTTTATTAATCTTCAGTATTGCCAACCACAATCTCCAAGGAATATAACCTAATATGGATAATTGCAAATCTGCCTCCATCTTGACCTAGACACAGTTAAAAGACATCCACTTTCTGAATATAATGACTGACAAATAATAAAATCCCAAAATTCAGTGTATCAGAAAATTTGAATATTGAAAAATAAAAGTTACATATTGGAAACTCTGTAATCAGATAATTATAAAAGAAACATAAAAACAACTGCAACAATTTCCTGTTGCTCCAAGTAGCATCTCAGTCTGGGTCGTTGGTGACACAATCGTGGGAAAGACTGTTGACTTGACAGATGTCCAGTCGTCATTGACTTCCTCCAAAAGCAGGGAGAGCCACTAAAGGTCAATGCTAAAAAACCTTTATTGTGCACAGAGTGCTGTATTCACATTTCACATTTAAACATAAAACGCTGTGGAATTTGTGGAAGAAAAAGAAAAAGAGTAGTATGAAAAGATGCAAGAGCAACAGGGATCCCCACAGCTTTGAGAGGATTGCCGAGCAAAATTAAATCAAGAATGTGGAGAGGAGAGCTTCACAAAGAGAGGACTGAGACCGGAGTCAGTCCAAGGACCATTACACACAGACAAATCCTATACATCAGCTACAAGCATCTTATTTGGACTTAACAGAAAAAAGCTGGATTTTTGCTCAGTGATGCAAAGTGAAAAGTATTGCATGAAAACAATGTTTGCATTTCATTTACAAATCAAGGTCCCAGGATCTTGAGGAAGAGTGGAGAGGCACAGAATATGGCCTGAAGTCCAGACATTTCCAGTCAGTGATGAATTGGGTTATTATGTCATCTGCTGGTGATGGTCTATTGTGTTTCCTAAAATCCACAGTCAATGCAGCCATTTTATTGTGAAATTTTAGAGCGCTCAAAATGCTTTGTTTCGCTGACAAGATTCACACAAATGCTGATTCTGGTTTCCAACTGGACTTGGAACCAGTTCACACTGCCAAAGGTACCAAACACTAGTCCAGTTACCATGGTGTTTATGTGTTTGACTGACTTGACCTGAACCTCGTTGAGAATGAAAGCACCATTGCCAAGAGGAAGATGAGAGACACCAGACCCAACGTTGCATATGACCTAGAGACCAATATCAAAGCAACCTGTTTCCATTCCACTTCAACAGTGTCACAAGCTGATCGTCTCCATTCTGCACTATACTAATGCAGTAATTCATCTGGAAGGTGGCCCAACTAAGTATGTAGTGCAGAGAAATGAACATACTTTTCTTTTAAAATACAATTTCCTTCATGTTTTTGTTATATTTGAATGTTCTGAGACATTACATTTTCAAGAAATTCACTTTTTTCACATCTTTTAATCTTGTGTGCATGTGTGTGTGTGTGTGTGTGTGTGTGTGTGTGTGTGTTTAGATGAACCTGTACATCTTTTAATCTTGTGTGTGTGTGTGCAATAGATCCCCACATCTTCAGTTAAGCAATGCTTCCTTCCCCTGATTCACAACTCCAAGACTCAAAGGGCAAAGAGCAACAATGGGCCCATAAAGCTGTCAGGGCAAACCTGAATTTACACTTCAAACACTTTATACAGCCAAACCTTTCTCCCGAGGCAAGTCTGGAGAGGTTTTTCGAAAAATGGCTGGAGTGGGGTTTTGGGCGCACATTTCATTGTGTTCATTGTGGCCAGCTCCTGATCGGCAAGCTTCTGTCTGACTCGTCATCGCTTTCATCCTGCTATCAATACATCAATGACATTGATTTTCAGTTGGTCATCGGGCCTCCTAATCACATTCACCTTTAGGGCCAAGCGTATTGATAAATGTTAATGACAACATCCCCAGAACTTCTACTGTGAGCTACACAGAAAACAGTGTCGCATGGTTTCCTCTGATTTCACGCCCCAGTGGCAACTGCTGGCGGCTGTCAGACATCAGTGTAATGAATGAGTGAGCATAAATCACTAACTCACAGGACCGAGATGAAATCTATGGAAGAGAAGGTGGGAATGATATCTTCTCCCGTCCTGTACAATTATCAGTCTCCAGTTCACACTTTCACTTCGGTGAAGGGATGAGAACACTTGCATATCACTGTCCATCTCTGCAAAAACTCCCACACTGACATGGATTCCTGGTTATCATTTGCGTGATATCTCTTAACGCATTCTTCACTTGGTCAACTGTTAAACTGTAGTGAACTTCCTTACCAGCAAATACTACAGAAATCAGCTACAGAAACTCTGCATCTCTGCTTACGTAAGATTAGGATTTCACATGAGTTTTTTTTTTTTTTCCTTGTGAAGAATAACCCTATAAATATTGTGATACCGCAATAAAACCCACACCTTTCTATACATGAAACTACCTGCAAGGTAAAGGAGCTTTGATGTGCTCCAACAGCAAATGGCTATTGTGAAAAAGGAAGCATGAACATGAGATTCTGGCAGTCACGTATACAAAAGGCATTGCTCAAGTGGAAAAAAATTGATGTTTATGTGCTCCATTAATCACCTCATGTGCCTCCCTAATTGTACAGGTAGAACAGTCGGCATACTTAGAGACAGTTTGAAGGCAAGATGCAACAAGAAAGCAGGCGCTGTGCTTTTGGCAATATCTTTAAAGGCCAGAATATTTTGTGATTGAGTTTATTCTTCTGAAAATAGACTTGATGGGAAAAAAAATGTCCCAGAAAAATACATGTGGGAAAAAGAAACATGTCAGAAGCATATTTCTCACATTGGTTTTAAAATAAAATGATCAAGATCTCTCGTTTTTTTTTTTTTTTCTTTTTTGACCAGCAAGGAATTTCTAGAGAGCTCATAGAAATTATTTCTGGTTGTGTTATAACTTGTCCTTGATGAAGTCAGATCTGGCACAGTATTAAAATGAAAACGCTTCTTTTTACCTGAGTCATCACCTCAGGCTCATTCAGCTACATATTTAAAAGAAGCACTCACAAGGAACATGGGGACATTATCCAGGCAAGATGTGCTTTACATTTATTACAAAAGTACTCATATCCTTTTAAGCTTTTTCCCATTTTGTTACATTGAAAATAAGCCTTCAACTTCCACAACTGGAAACTAACCAAGAGATGTCAAATCCACCCCTCATTTGGGAAAAGTTTAGGTTCTTTTTGGTAGAACATAAACATTTTGGTTTGGGTTCTTCAATAAACCTAAACCAAAAGTCTGTTCTTTTTTGGTAGAAAACGTTTGGTGAAATAACACCAAAATAAGTCAGGTTTACAGTTCATTACTGGCCATATTTGGAATAAAGCAAACATTTAGAAGAAAATAAGACCAAAACTGAACCCTGAAACGGTTGCCATAGAGGAAGATTGATGTTCCAAACGCTCTCCATCTAATCTAACTTAGTTTGAGGTAATAGACATTGTAGCCTTAATTGCAGCGACTCTAAGACTGTGGGAGCTACTGAAAACAAATGCTACTTTTTCAGATTTTTTTTTTTATTCATGCACTACTTTGTGTTGGATAATAAACTAACAGCCCAAGAAAATACATCGAAAGCTGTGGATGGAAGGTGACAAAAGGTTTAAGTGGTCTGAAAATCTTGCAAGGAATAAACATGAGAAGGTGATGGCGTTAGGGAAGGGTACGCAAACTCCACTGGCTGGGTGTGGTGTGTGTGGGGTGGGGGGTTTTGCTGAAGCTAAGATCTAATGATGTGGATCAGCGTGGACAAACATGACTTCTTCATAACGCAGGATTTGTTTGAGGAGACGATGCCACTCTGGAATCTGACTTGACATGATTAAAGAAGAGGAGACTTAAGTGGCTTACACAAACTGAATGCTGTGCGGGTCAGCATATGGGCCACTTAAATCACTCTGGGATTTATATATGGATTTTCCCTGCACTTTGATGTTGGGAATGTTTGACAAAGCTAAATACACCTCAAGGATTCCAATGCTTGAAAATACATGTCGAGAACGAAGAGCGAGCTAATACCTGGTGATAAAAAGGTTGATTATTAGGAAAAATATGTATTTTCCACAGTTTTATTAGGGCACTTGAGGCAAAACCATTATAAGTTAAATAATCTGACAAAAAAAATTAAGAGGTTTATATGTGAGAGTGGAGTATTATAACTCCACTTTTTACTTCTTTTTTATTTTACTATTCCTGGGTATCTGCATAAAACATTGGTAAAACATTTAACTCTCTTCTAAAGAAGGAGGGTTATTCCCTTAATATTAAGAGCCAGGCTAGTTAGTTAATCAGAGATTTTGTTTTGATTAACTTTCTTAAGAAAAACACAAGATGTGATATTAACAGAACTGTCATTTTTGCCTTATATTGGGGAAGAATTGGAGGTTCTCATCATCTACAATATGAAATTTCTTTGATATCTGGAATTTCAACATGACTGTCTCAGTTTTATCAAATTTGATTTTGTTTGCTGATATTTACCATTTGGACATTTTACCTATTCAAGAAATAACAAGAACTGGAATCAGCTGGAAAGAGGCCCAAGTTGTTTAATTTAAACCACACTGTGGTTAATTTAATTTACACACACATTGATCACTGCAAAATGTATGTAAATGCTGCACAAATGTTACACCAATTACACAGATGTAATGTAACTTAATCTCACTCTTGGCTATACAGTCGCTCCGTCTGCTCTTATCAAGATTCACTCAACATGACATGTCACGTGATTGGAGGGACTGACATGGCAGGAGAATTTGTTGTATTTTCTAATTACTATAAAAATTAACATATTTTACCTCTTGGGGGTATTCATGCACTTTGTACACGGCACTCAGCAAGTAGTTGGTTTTAAGCATTGAACATTCAGCCCAATATGGCCACGCGATCATTTGGTTTGAATGATTATTTCATAATTTATCTGTCCTGTGAAGTTGACACACCTAATCTCAATGCAGATGCAATGTTTCGAGGTGCATCATAAAATACGTAGTTCATAGATGTGACAGGACTTGATTTAATTCTTCACACATTATGCCTCTGCAAATACAAACAGATGTGGTGAGCTGAGACAGTGTGACAGTAGCTTTACGGTTATCACTAGTTGAGGAGGACCTTTGTCTTAATGTGATCATTAAAACTAAAACCAATTCTTTCCCTAATGGGATTAACGACTGGGACGCTGCTGAGACAATGGTAAATATACTGGAAATCAGCATCACAAAGACTTGCCAGAGTGCAATATTTGCTCTCGATATTTTTAAAAGGAGCAGCAGCAGCAGCAGCTATCTCACAGCAGCTTTTGAATGTTTATCCAATCACAGGTAAGTTAGAAAATATGATGACTGTATCATCAGACCGTGGCACATAATTAAAATGATTTGCCCTGCTGTTTGTTTACACTCATAAAAGCATGAGAGCACCAAATGCAGCTGTGCGTGCTGCCTGTCAGACCTAACACAGTCAGTCTCTGTGTAATTGAGGCAGATTTCTCTCACAACATGCTTGTGTTTGCACCACCCAGCATGGTAACTTATAAATCTTTTATCCAAACTGCCCTAATTGCTTAACCATCCATGGTCCGGTCCAGAGGTGAATGGTAGGAGGGAAGCTGGGGATGCCGTGATTGTCACAAAAACAACAAGCAAAGAGGCCAGAGCCTATGCTACCTTTGTCTGACAAGTCTGTCTTTCATCTCTATAGACTTCACTCATATGTGATAAAGTGAAATATGAGGCCAGAAGATTAATGGTTCTATAACGAGCAATTGAAGACTTAACACTGAGTTGTCCTTCTTATATATTCCTTATTGAAGTCAATTGCAATACCTTACTTGTTTACCATACACATTACTTCATCAGGATCTATCCAATTCAAATAAAATCTGTGATTTTTTTTTTGCAAAGTTAAGTCTTGTTGAAAGAGTATGGTAAATGGCTTGCACTTGTACAGTGCCTTATCAAGTCCTTAGGACGCCAAAGTGCTTTACTCTACATTCAGTCATTCATCCATTCATGCATACATTCACTCACTGGTAGTGGCACGCTACTGTATAGCCACAGCTGTTCTGGGGCACACGCTAACCTCTACCAGGAGAGAAGGCAGGTGAAGTGTCTTGGCACAACTACAGAGGCAGAAAGAGCAGGAATCAAATCGAATTCCTACCACTGATAACCAGCCTCTTGATCTTGTATAAATCCAGATTAAACTGAGTCCATAGGTCCAAGCTTATGACTAGGCTATCACACCCGATAGTCCCGTAGACTCAGTTCGATTGGGAACCAAAATTGCAACATTTGTTACATTTTCAGTTGGTGCAGTTCGCTTTCACACAGCACAGTTTCACATGAACGAAGCCCCCTTAGGGCAACGTGTTACCCCTCTCGCCTTTGGTAGCACTGCACCAAGAACCACTGAAGGTTATTGAGATTAATTTACTACTTCAAGAATTGTAAATAAAATTAGAGTGATGTGAGATTTCTCTTTTGCCTTTTGTAAAAGACTGTAAGACATTTCTCCCACCAGCGCAATACATGCACATTTTTAGTATTTGCAGAGAATGTAAATGTTGCACTATAATCTACTTCCTGCTTTTGGAATGGCCTACAGTCCGCTCAGCGTTCCCTTATACACTTGAACCACAACAGAGTTTATTTAAACCAATCTAAGCTTTTGGATTGAGACACCAAGGCAGACTTTTACCCTCTTAAAGCAGCTTCAGTCTGAAAAGCATCATACATCCTGTACTTCCCTGATCTTTATTTTCTATGTTCCCACTCCCACTCTGCCTTTCTTCACAGCTGAGGATGCCTCTGTTGCTGCTGCAGGGTCAGAGCTATGCACCAGTTTGTGGAAAAAAAAAAGTAGTATGAGCGGACATGTAAGAGCCTGTGGGGAGTTTCTGACTCCACAGCCATCTCTTCTCCAAGTTCCTGGGAGCTGAATGCAGAGATGGTCCCAGGAAACTCCCTGCCATTCCGAGCCTGTTGACCAAACAGCTGCAGATTCTCAATTTACTAACTTTGGTTTTTCATCTTAACCACCTACAATAAACTCAGTAACTTTACAACAGCAAGCCTACATTTCAGTACAAAGTAGTACCGAAACTGAATATTTAATATACTTTTTTTTTTTTAAATGAAAGACTGAATTTTATTATCATTCCATTGTTTACTAAAATAGCTGGAAGCTGTCAAGTCTTCCCACTCACAGCTGGCGCTCAGCTGAAAGCCGTTTTGTAAACGTTTTCCCTGAAAATAAGTGAATATCATGAACTGTGTATACGCCTGTGCATAATTACAGATGAGCAGTTCATCCTAAGCTCTCATTAGAAAAGGGAATGGGAATAACTCCAGGCTACAACCACCGCTTGCGGTTACGTAACATGCTCTTCTCCTTTTCAGTCTTTATCCCAGAGGCATCTGAAAGCTCCCCAGTCCTGCAAAGCCTGTTTCTTTCTTTAGTTTCTTTTTTTTTTCATTCTGAGTTTCTAGATGAGGATTCTCCTAACAGCCAAACATTCTTTTGATATTTTACCTTTTTCTTTAGAAAAAAAATACCTCTTTGTATAAGCCTTTGTTTGACTCGCTGTATACAGTGAAGAGAATCTGACTTTAACTTTCGTATCCGTCCACGGGAGGGCGTATGTGAGCGGCGCTTTGTCTTCAATCTGGGTGAACTGCTGGCCTTCAGACAAAAGGCAAAACATTAAGAGCTCAACCAAAGAGAATATAATATATATTATTAGTAATATACAATTTAATGTATATTATTAAATAAAATAAATTTTTTCCCCAATATGTTTTCCCATACAGTGTGTTAAAACCCGTGTAGAGTGAATGGAGGATAGCTTAAATAGTAAAAGTTGATTTTTACAGTCCTTAATGTAGCACTGGGAAGGGCTCATTAGCAATTTAAGAAATGCATCAGCCAAAAGCTTCTCATCTTATACTTTTAGGACAAGCCTGAAGCAAGCTTTTTCTTTTCTTCCTTTCTTTTTGTCTTTTGCTTGTTACCTGTTTCCTCCACCCCCCACCCCCCTCCCCCATTCTTTAAAAGAAACACTTTCTTTTTGACCCATTCATTTCAATATTGAAGGTATGTTCTCCATTCACCTTGAAAGAAGGATTCCAGCCAGCCTCTCCACTCCCGCATCGCATCCCAGTCCACAGCATAGGTAGGAATTGTCCCTCCCCTAAACCAGCCCGTGTGGGAGGAGCTTGCTTTCCTCCCCTCAAAACTAAAGTGTATAACACTCTGGAGAGACCCACAATGTGTGTCAGAGGACCGTCTTAGCTCCAAAAGTAGATGACTGATCCAAATCTGGTGTCTGTATTAACTGCTGACTGCAAGATACGAGAAATATCGATTCACGCGTTTTCATCCCAAGTAAGGACGAGGTGAGCATCTTCTAATTTCAGAAGATATTCTTCACATTCTGTATCTATTGTCTTATATATCTCTAATAAATAGTTCTCAGATTCGAATGTTGTCATTCAATTTATTTTCTAACAAAAGTTGTTTTTTTTATTTTTTTAATTTTTTTTTTAAAGAATAGTGCAGCCCTCATTTGTTTTGAGCCCCAGCAGTGCGTCATGGACACATTTACGCACGGACTCCTTTGAGATTTGTGCGGTTTTTTTAAAGCCCACAGTGGAGGCCGTTTGGAATCTGTGTGTGGGCTTTTGACTCAGACACACTTTCTGTGGAGCACTTCTGTAAGAAAGAAATGTGGAGAGACGCTCTCCAACAGCGCACGCTGACTGAACCTCTCTTGTATGTTCACAGGATTTTCGATTGTTGGATAGAATGCCGGCGATCATCAGTAAAAACTCCGATTTGGAGTTTGATTCCTTACAACCATGCTTCTATCCGGACGAGGACGACTTCTACCTCTGTGGTCCCGACGCTGCGCCACCGGGGGAGGACATCTGGAAGAAATTCGAGCTGCTGCCCACTCCGCCCCTCTCTCCGAGCCGCGCAGCGCTACCGGGAGAGCCGGCGGCCGCAACTGCCTCTTCAGAGGCAGATCCCCTCGGCTTCAGCTTAGGGGACCCCCTGGACTGGGCTTCGGAGCTGCTGCTCCTGCCCGAGGACGACATATGGGGGGCATCCGACGACGGGGACCTTTTCGGCTCCTCTGTGGATACAAATCCCAACAACATCATTATCCAGGACTGTATGTGGAGCGGCTTCTCCGCCAGGGAAAAGCTGGAACGAGTGGTAACGGAGAAACTGGGTAAGGCGATTTCAACGGCATCGGCCGGGGGAAGGAACGCGTACGTCAGGGTGCCGGAGGTGGTGAGCCGCAGCTCGGTGTCGGAGTGCGTGGACCCCGCGATAGTGTTCCCCTTCCCGGTGAACAAGAAGAGCAGCAGCAGCAGCAGCAGCAAGGACGCATCTGGGACTGTTAACGCGTCCACAGCGAATGGAAGCGCAGCTAGTGACTCCGGTAAGAATCAGATGAACACCGTAATATAATTGAATATAATTGTTACACTTTTTTTTTTAAAGCGATTTCTCAAAAATATTAACAATGTCACACGTCTTCTCCGAATTTTCACACATTACTGTTATTATTTGAAGTCTGGTATATCTGTGAGACAGGATCTTGTTCATATGACTGGCCCAAAATCCGATTATCCCGTCACATTCGACACGCACACACACGCACGCACGCACACGCACGCACGCACACGCACGCACACACGAGCCTGCAATTACACACGCATGGAAGCACACAGACGCACACTGGAGTAGTGACACAGTGAACCGTGGTTTTATGTAATCAGCGGGCTCTTCATCCGGCAGATGGCAGTAAAATAGGGAATTGTGCGCTTTGCTGAACTCAGTTGGCACCGGAGCCAAAAAAAAAAAAAAAAAACACCACAGCAGCAGGCTGCAGGAGGGGGAGATGAAAAGGTTTTCAATAATGTGATGATCTGATAAAAGTGTGCCGTAAATGCTTTCATTACGCATGGATGAGGGAGACAATTTGAACGCAGTTGGTGATAAATTGGCATTTAAACAGCTTGGCCAAAATGCAGCTAACTGAATGAATATCATAGACTATAAAAGTCTTTTACAACAATACAACAGGAGGCAGTTGTGTGTTAGATTGGAAAATTACCGTGCATTGCTTTTGGACTCGTATCTCCCTTTCCCCTGTCCCAGGAGCTCCCTAAATAAACACTCACACAAGTCCTTATCCGTGTGTTTTTGCTTGGAAAACAATGCTACAAAAGCCCCCGGACTTGGCACAGAATCCAGACTCGGTCAGTTCTGCCTCACACCTCCTCTGCAGTAAAGGAAAGAAGTCACTGAGTCCTGGTTGATTCTTCTTCTTTCTTCCCCCCCTTTTTTTTTCTTATTTTGGGGTGGGCGGGGTGAGGAGTGTTTTGAGCAAGCGCTCCGCTCTCGACAGCTGTCTTCCTGGCGCCACTCCAGTTTTGGGGCTTAAATTGTGGTGATCCGATGGCCTGCCGCCCCCCCGTCTCTGCGCACTCTGCCCCCAGACGTGTCCATCTTCTGTTTTGGAGTTTACATTTTTTTTCTTTTTTTTAATGAAAGGAATACACACTTTTAAAAGA
>NW_006799940.1:5000290-5020667 GCF_000485575.1 Poecilia formosa
TATATATATATATATATATATCCTCTGAACTGCATTCAATGAGCTGTTCCTTTCTGAGAGTGAAACACCAAAGAGGCTCACATGTGGCAGAGTCAGCCACACCCCCTTCCCAGCTCCCTTCATTCAGCCAGCTGTGCTCAGCTTTGTTTTGATGTCAGCAGCAGTCTGTATGAGCGATCAGTATGTGTGTCTGGTGTCTGAAGTGGGTTACCATAAGCTGTAAAATGCCACACTCCACAGATGCTCCTGGGCTGATAATGAAAGCCATTATCACAAAGGCATTTTAACTGCGACTCACACTCTCTGCCTTCCACTTGTTCACTTCCAGGCACTCAAAAAAAAAGCCCAACAACTTGGGTTTGTTCAAATTCGGCTGATTTGCTCAGTTTTAGTTCTTCTCCAGTGTAGATGTTGGACGGTATCAGATTTTCATGATTACCTGAAATATATGGTCTCTCGACCAAACAGCTTGACAGCTGCAGTTGTAATTAAAGTGATGGGCCAGCCCAGCCTTCATTGGACTTTTCAGTAGGACATCTGGACTGTCTGTGTTTTTCGTAACATTCAAATTGGTCATACTTCAGATGTATGAGAAAATATTGACTTTCCTTCAGCTAGCTGACTGGCAGTGCACATCAACAGGTGAGGGAGGGGGCAGAGCAGTGCTCTTCTACCCTACAACCAAAGAAAGCTGGTCTACCACTTTCTCTGGCCTCTTGTTAAAAATTACTTCTAACCACTTTTTGAGGTCTTGAGTGCATGACTTGTTAAAACCTTTGAGTACCTGGACGCTGGTATCCGGCATATGTGTACTCCGTCATATGCCTAGACTCTGTTAAATCTCCTTCTACTATCTCAAACACTCAAAGTATTACCGAGGTTGCGGTAACAGACTGACGGCATTAGACTAATACTGTCTCATCTCGCCGAAGATTAGCAGAGGTTTTGAAGAAGTGAATTGGAATACAACTCAGAACTCCAGTCTGTCTGCTCAGTGCTGAGTATGAACATGCCAATGCCTGCAGAGCAGATTAGCTGAGAAGTGACTGACATTAAGCATAAAGACATTTTTGCCTGAGCTAACGGCGTTGAGCAACGTCCTCTCCCACACGCATTCCTCACTTGATCGCACTAATTTATGAACATATTTACCTGTCACCTGCTGTCACAAGTAGATTGAATCATGGGAATATTTTGCATATCAGTGACGAAGTCTGTTTTGTTCTTGTTTTTCTCCCAGAAGAGGAAGACGAAGATGAGGATGAGGACGACGAAGAAGAGGATGATGAGGAGGAGGAGGAGGATGAGGAGGAAGAAGAGGAGGAAGAGATCGATGTGGTTACAGTAGAGAAGAGACGCTCCACAATCAGCAAGACATCTCCCATGACCACAGGTATAGGAACCATCTGTGTTAATCCCAAGAGCCAAGATGCAAGAGGGATTGTCTCAGGATCTGGGGTCGTGAGTCGATTCATCAGCCGGGCCCCTCAGGAGCTCATCCTGAAGAGGAGCTCGGTCCATCAGCAGCAACACAACTACGCGGCACCCTCGCCCTATGCCTCAGATGATGACCTGACCCCACCTCCAAAGAAACAGAAGACATCAGAGACATCGCGCCCTCCCATCAGAACCAGTTCATCGTCCTCTACATCCTCCTCCTCGTCCTGCACCTCTGCCCCCAGCATCGCGGGGGCCCGCAGCAAGCGCAGCACCAGCGGGGACAGCAGTCCGCGCGGTAGCTCCGACTCCGAGGACAGCGAGCGCCGACGAAACCACAACATCCTGGAGCGCCAGCGACGCAACGACTTGCGATCCAGCTTCTTGACCCTGCGCGATCACGTCCCGGAGCTGGCTCACAACGAGAAGGCGGCAAAGGTGCTGATCCTGAAGAAGGCAACCGAGTACGTTTGTTCACTGGAGACGGAGGAGATGAGGCTCCAGCAGGAGAAGGACAGGCTGCAGGCTCGCAGGCAACACCTCATGCGCAGGCTGGAGCAGGCTAGGACTCGCTGACAGACAACCGCTACAACATGAAACCCCTCGCATAGACCCTGGAGGAACCCCTCTCACCATCCCGAACTCCAGACATAGGCCTATAAACTTAAGCACAGACACAAAGGCCTTTATATCTGTTGGACTTTTGCACACAGAAACACTAAAATCTCAGAGGACATTTATCGTCAGATGCCGCTACACAAACCTGGAAGAGAGAAGAGAAGAGGATGCACAAGGGGGGTGGGTATGTGGGTGGGGGGGGGTCGCTGGAGGAACGCTCGGACTTTTACTGCCGCCACTTTTTTTGCACATTTGTTGACGTTAAGAATGTTTAGGGTTTACTTTTCAATCCAGTCACATCGAGGAAAGACAAAAAGAGAAAGAACGAGGAGGGAGACAAGAGACACTTTTTTTTTTAGTCTTCGCTCCCTCTGGTTGTTGTTGTTGTTGTATTATATATATATATATATATATATAATTTCTACATGTATATTTGTTTTTGTTTTTTTTTTTGTACTCACTGTGACACCAGCCTGGAATTGCATGATTCCACACAGGGATGGGTGTTGGAGGGCACTTTGCTTGGAGAGTTCAGCAGTGCACGCTTACATTTGCCTTCATCACTGCAAAACTGAAAAATGAAATGTAAAAATAAAACAACAAAAAAAAAACTGATGACCGAGGCGTCATAGCAGACACAAACAAAGCCACTACAGGTTCTTTTTCCCCCTCACTCTTCTCACACTGGTGCTCAAACCAAGTCAGTGGATGTATAACTGTGCACCTTGCTAGGCGACACTTTTGTATATAACAATAGTGTACAGACAAAATACACTCAGATCTGCCTTGTTTTATATTGTTTTTTTTTTTTGTTTTTTTGTTTTTTTAATATTCAAGTCAGGAAGCTGCCAATAACTGGACTGTAAGTTTATATACCTTTAAATGTACTGTAAGGTCTCAGTTTATGAGTCAGAAAAACTTTGTAATATAACTGCATATTTTTTTCCTTCTCTTTTTCTTTTTTGTATATCACTACGTTTTACACATTTATTTGCTTTTTAGTGTGATACATACTAAATTTGATACTTATATTTTCGTAAGAGAATGCATTCTTGGTAGATATCACTTTATCTTGTCATTTTTCTCTCTTATCAGACAATTTTTTTTGTACAGCAGATGTGTTCTATCCACATGTACCTGGATTTCCCACCTGCCCCCCTTTTTTAAACTTTCCTCTTTTGTTGATATTTTTAACTATCGGGTGCATAGAACTGGGTAAACTGATATGTTTGGTTCTTTTTTCACTACATTAAATGTACCTTTAGTGCTGCAACTCATGGCACTTTTGAAATACCTCATTTTGAAAAATAAATAGACAAAATTTCCTGACTTTTTACGTCTGTGTCTTGCCTCCAAATTTCTGTATTTGTTGTGGCTCCTCTCAGAAGCCTCATCCTCACAAAGAAAGAGCGCGTCTTCTGAATCCTCTCTGTCTCTGCACCCTGCGGCTGCCCCCCGCCCCCGCTCTCAAGCCTCTCACACCCATTCCTACACGCGCACACACACGCACACGCGTGCACGCACACACACATTTCCACACCTCTCTCTGTTTCCCTCTCTGCTATACACAGCTCTTCCCGCTACATTGTTCAGGCTGCTGCCATGGAAACTGGAGCAGCTGCTAAGTAGCAGACACGAGAGTGAGTCTTTTATTTGTTAGTAGTCTGTGTATTCCTGCCCGCGTCTGCGTGCGTGTGTGTGTGTGTGTGTGTGTGTGTGTGTGTGGATATGAATGCAAATGTTCTTATGTGTGTCTACCTTTTGTCGTGGTCTGTGTGTGGCCCCCGGTGCCTGATATTGCCGGTGTTGTGCACTGCCTGCCATGATGCCAGGACAAGTCTCGATACTGTTTACCAACATCAGCCACATGGCTTTGCCCTCCTCCCCTCTCCTCCATGCTCTCCCCCCCAACCCCCCTTCGATCCGCCGTCCCCCTGTGACTTCAGCGCTGGGCCTCGGCCCAAAAATGTGCCTTGGAAAAGGGATTTCTCTGGAGATGGCTGAAAGAGAAATCTATTGCTATGGTCAGCACAGTCTTTTAGTGAGCTCACAAAAAGAAATGGACACGGTAAGAGGGGAAATACACTGCGTAAAAACACACCGTGTGGGTGATTTTGAGGAACTCTTTTAGTCTAGGAAGCTGTTCCATTTTTTGCCAGTGATCATCTTTAGCAAAAGCACCTGAAACACTCATTTATAGCTTCACAGTCTCTGGGTTTTAGGATTACATAGATTTAATGACAAAACCCAACTGAAAGGGACGCCATGGAGGTGCAAGCGTCCAGTTTCTTAAAAGAAGTGAAAAGGGAACAAAGCATTGTAAATGACTTATGTTTTGTCACTCCAATTTAATAATCTGATATGTAGTTTGTCTCTGACATCATCAAATAGTGCACTTGTTTAATACTTTGTATATGCACAAATATTGTGCTTAAATTCAAAACTGATGATACTTTAAAACTTTTCTGTTGAGCCTTTTTGAATTTACCACTTTAGTTCAGTGTCATGTCAATGGCTTTTATGACAATGGTTTTCTCATAAACTATAACCTTAGAAAAATACTAAGTTTGCTGAGTGACGCCACATTGAAAAACATTTTAAAAATCATTTAGAAGTTTGACTCCATTGGGTAGTTATGTTTTTTTCATAAAAAAAAAGGAAAAATAAATCTTATAGTTTTGGTTACAAGAATGTTAACGGTGTAACTATGTGTTTGATTTTTATGAAGCAGTGCAAATATTCAAGCTAGATTAAATCAGTTAGCAAGCCTGACTGATAACTTAGAGCTGGAACACGGTTTAGTTGTGTAATTCCACCAACACTCCTTGTTCACTTTCCTCTACGGTGCAGTGGATTACATCATTTACACTTTCCAAATAGTACCAAAATATGTGGTAAGTACCACTAAGTAATTTTTGTAGCACTGTAGAACAATATTTATAAAAAAAAAAAAAAAAACATAAATACTGAGAAAAGCCTACATAGACTTTTTCACGGTGAAATCTTGTGCAGCCAGATGTTTTGAGAACTGAGCGGACTATACTCTAAAAGTTTGGGTCGGAAATTTAGTGAATGGAAACATTGCATGAAACCTTCACATAAGCGACAACACCATGAAGATTGATGACTCTGGAGTCGAGGCAGCCCAAAACTGAGCCTCTCACAGGGGGCGGCGGGGACTGCTGTATTACATAACAGGGGTCTGGCGTCTTTGTGTGCACTTACAGTGCATGTATGGAACAGGAGTCGGGCGTCTTTATCTGTCTACGAGTTCATGTTGTGACCTCTCCTGGGACTTCCCCTCACCATCTGCCCGCTGAATTCATCCTACTTGGTTAAAGCAGACAACAAGTTCGCAGACAATAGCAGTGAGCATGCAGGAGGGGAAAGCAAAACACTATATCCTAACAGACACACAATGGGCTCGGCTGTAATATGAGCTAACAATACCCAAACAGCAGTGTCCAGTATCACACTTCCTGTTTACACTATAAGTTCAAACTGCTTCCTCTTCAGAGACACGCTCACTGCCGACACATTTTAACTGTAGTTAATCTCTCTGAAATGAGGCTAATTGGTTTAGAAGGGAGCTGATGCCGTTGAGTGGTCATCTCCCGTGTTTTAGCGGACATATGGCTGAGGCTTTTCTTTCAGCTCAGTGACCGCCCTGGCTGACTGAAGCTCCTCAGACCCACACATGACACAGATCTAATGGGCTTATGCCCCACCGACGGGGAGAACATTAAAGCTGCACAGAAGATAATGGGGCATGTTTGTGTTGCTCGAGCGATGGTGTCATCCCTCGGAAATCTTCATTAGATTAATCAACAAACACTTGTTCCAATGTTTCTATTGTCCTGCGGACACCGGATCTGCATTGAACATGTCAACCTTCCCATATGGAGGGAAACAAAGCCTCCTGTGTGTGTTCGTGCGCTAGTGTGTCTGAGCCCAACCTCTGCACAAAGGCATCGCCCGTGCACCACACTGGGCTCTGTTTGCCAGGACCTCTGCTATCTGAGAGGGAGTGTGAGCGTGTATGCGTGTGTGTGTGAGTGTCATAAGAGCGTGTTGCCATCTGTTGTGGGGTGCAGCACTGTTGCAGGTGTTTCGAAAGGGGGTGCGCGTAGGAGTTAAGGTAAATAGAGGAGAAGAGCCATGTGCACAGGAGGGTGTTAGGGGATACTGGGGAAGAAAACACAGGCGAGCATGAGTGGAACCGGCGCAGCTCCTTCAGGGAGCCTCCTGTCTGGACTGAGTAATATGCAGCAGTGACAAAGAGCTACAGTAATTGCAGAACACACAGCGGACAGTGAAGCAGAAGAGGGTAGGAGGGAGGGAGCACAAGGAGAGAAAAGAAGGCCTGAGTGTTTGATCAAAGTTTACCAAAGACTGACGAGATTTGCATACAGATGGTACTGTAGCACAGCCCCCATAATACCTTTCCCTCTCTTTATTTTTCTTTCTGACTCATGCACGCTCACACACACTCGTACACAAATGTAATAGGGTTTCATTGAAAAATCCATGAATAGCCTTTCAAGAGCACGTTCAAGCGAGGAGACAGCCTTGGCTGTGCAACAGAGCACTGAAAAAGAAAGCAAAAACCAAAAAGTAGGGGGGTGGGAGGGAAACAGGATAGAAATAAAGATAAGAACTGAGACAGAAGATGTGAAGAGTGAGAGGAGTGGCGAAAAAGAAAAACGAAAAAATCTCTTTGTCATAATCAATAAACACCTTTTTTTGTGAATGACTCACATTTATTATCTGCTAACGTCAATTCAGATCTTCTTTTCATCCTTTACCTACATCCATCTTCACACTGCGATGACTCTGAATACCCCTATTGTGGATTTATTGATAATTCCTTTTAAGTTGAAGCCATTATTTCAAGGCAGGTCCTTGACAATAAACCTGATGTGCCAAAACCTGGAGCTCTTTCTCTGACTCTGAGCAGCGAAAGCCACAGGTATGTCCAAAACCAGCCTGAACTTGCAATCAGCTGCTGCACCGCTGACAGTATAAAGATATATCAGCCTGTAGGTTTCTGGAAACATGTTTGAATATCAACAGAAGCTCAAATCACTCAACATTTGTTCAGTAGCATTTATCTGTCACTGAGTAATTTGTGAAACACTATTACAACAGCAGCTACAAACAAATTTGCAGTAAAAGTGAAGCTGAAGAATCTGATGTAGTGAAACAGTTAGAGAAGCTACAAGTAGAGTTATGTCATAGTTACCAGCTGTCCTTTCTTTGAAGTCTATCTAAAGCTACAAATGTAGGCATATTTCTATGACCCTGAGTTCATTCATTAATTAAATCCAACTGCAACATGAAACTTATTTTACTTCGCAGACAGAAATTTTCTCTTTAGAAATCATATAAATTGGACCTGTGTGATGGCATGAAATAGGCTGAAGTGTTCAGAAAGCAAAATTAACTTCTGAAGAAATTAAAAGACATTTGAAAAAAAGAGGAATGTCATGGCAACAAACATGATATTTTTGTTTGTCTTCAAATATCTTTTCCCCACACTGTTAAGCTTAAAATACAATAAATAAATAAAGGGTGTTTTTCCCCCTCCTAATTTGAAAGTGCTTATCATTTTTGTATAAAGCTGCACATTCTTATTCCCAGTCTAAGTGCGCGCGGTTATGTTTTAAAGGACTCTTGTGCTGTTCCATATGTGTTTATTTGGGGTAATCGCTGGGGCGCTTCTGTGTTTGTAAATTCGTAGTGAGACTGATTCATGACTGTTTCTCCTGAGGAAACAGATAACAAATGGTTTTCTGGTCCAATGAACACATGAAGCGTGCAAACCAAATGAGATTTAACAAAACCAGTCTATGCGGGGCACGGGGCTAAATGGATGGCTTACTACTAAGGCAGTGTGAGACTTATTCAGACTGACCTCAGGCCCACGCTGACTGTTCGGACATCCCAGTGCTTCGTAGGTCCAATCAATCAATTTGTGTTTGATCAGGAACAACTCTGTTTTTAAAATCCTCACTTCAAGGGATTCTTCTCTTTACCAATCAATATTGTCTGTCTCAAATATTTGGACTTGTCATGTTTTATTTATTGAGTTCCACGAGTTCATTAGGTTGTCCTAAGAGCTGCAGGGCAAACCAAGAGCAGTTCTCTGATTCTTTACAGCTTTTGTTACACTATAAACCACTTGTTCTATAACGTGGCCGGCAATGAAATGGTGGGAAAATGTTGAAGAAATTTCAATTAGATGAATAGGTTTGCCTCCGTCCATCCATCCATCTATGGAGGGGAGGGAGATCGGTGGGTTCTTGTTAAATCACCATTGGAGAATTTAAATGAAAATGTCATGGACACTTCAGGAGGAAAGCCTGCTCTTTGACAGTTATCTGTCGGTTTGTTGATGAGCCAGAGTGCGACAGAGCAGAGGACTGAGGCCAGGCAGGGAAGCAGGATCCTCAGCAGCTGCCTCCCTGACACATGCACGACAGGGCTCAGTGGAAATCGGGTTAATGAATCGTGGAGAGAGGGAAACGGCAGGGTTACTTTTCTTTCAATACAAACCCCGTCATTATCAGTTCAACCAGCACTCATCTGCACAACACGGAGCGAAGGGACAGACAGTGAGGTCAGTAGGTGGCATTTCTGGACCCGCAGAAAAAAAAGGACCTCAGACAATAGATCATAGATGTGTGCAACACAATGCAACTGCTACTGATGTGTCACAGTCAATTCTTAATGGAAAAATACTATTCTTCCTCTACGTTTATGATTCATTACGATAATAACCGTTAAGAGCCAGTTGAATATTGTATAACTCTTTCTTATTCTTTAGTATGCAACCTTTTGTGCTTCACTTGGTACATCATAGGATGAATCTTTGGTCCATGACCACTCTATTACAAGCCTGTCTGCATTGGTTGTCACCGTTCACTGATGGAACAGCAAACCTTAGACAGAAACACTAATCTCAATTTAAATTGCTTTATACTTTCTTAGCACCAATGGCATGTGAAGCACTGACTGAAGCGTCTATTTCATTTTTAACCAAAATTGAAACATATATTATTTTTTTTCTTAATTATGCTTTAATCAATTCCATGCTGTTCAACTACATGACGTCAAGAAAAGTAAAATAATATTTAATATATGGTCAGATTTTGTTTTTAAAAATGTTATGTTTTCTTTGGCAAATTTTTCAGTTTTTTGAAAACCATTTAAGATCTTACCTTCATTTATATTCATACATATATCTTTGCCACTATTGCAAAAATCGTCCTTGTTGGCGCCTCGTTTTCCTTTCATTTTAAAAAACCTGTCTCAATACTGCCCTCTATAGTTATGGCATGGTACTTTCTGGTTCACGCTGCACATTTTAACTGCACATTAAGGGCTGCTCAGAAAGATTAGCATATTCATTAAGTATTTTAGACAGACTGTGGAACGTCAACATGTGTAGCGTATCAAATGTGTTTTGGCTACATAAAGAGAAACAGCAGCGGGCAAGAATCAACCGCCTTTTTCATTCACCTTGTAACACAGCGCCACCAGAGGTGAAGGACAGCACTGCACTGTTTCACCCAGGACTTCTCACATGTATGCAGAATATGCAAATGTAGTGATTTTGACTGCAACATTTATAAGTCATACGAAAAACTAATTTATACAACTGTCAATTGCATATGTTCATTGTGCCTTGTTAGCTATTTTCCTTGTCATTATAACCCCCTCACTACAAGTCACTGCTTAGCACAGCCATGTAAATGGATAAAAACATTTAAGAAGAACAACCCTCCTCCCTACAGATGTGCTTCCAAAATATGTTTGATGACAACTTGACACTAATAACCAGAAGGTTTTAATCACTGGAGAAAATTGGAAGAAATTAGCCCAAATGCAGTCTCTTTACACAGATAATGTGCTTATCTAAGAGGATGTAGTGCATTAGCATATTTGACTGGCTGTGCACAACCGATTTTTGTATTCGACAGCTGTTGAGTCAGACGACAGCATTGTCCAAACATGTGTCAATGCAGACTTATCTGAAAAAGGAAAATTTGGTTGGGTATTGAGGTGGCATTTTGGAAATCCTCTATTGAGCCCAGTTTTATAAGCAAAGGTTAATTACAGAAGAATTCATTTCAAAGGGTTAACAGCTTTGTTGCTTGTTACGGTGTGGGTTATGGCGTCCATGCACCACAAGCTGGTGTCAGCAAACGCCTAAGGAGCATTAATAAACAATGCTACTGTGTTAACTCAGGCGTGGCATTGATTTCTTTAATTGGTGGCCTGGGAGTGGGAAACATTATTGGATTTGATCTGAACAACCCCCTACCCACCTTTATACACACATTCCCTCCCTCCTTTCTCTGAAACGCATCAGAAACACTCCGCCAGTGGCTCTCTCATTGCTAGAGAAACGATCTGGAATGCTCCGCATCTATCACAGATTTTATAACAAACAAATGTCATAAAAAATATCACAATTATATCAGCATGGATTCAGTTACACACACGTAGTTGGCCCATGTAGGAATGAATTAATTAATTAATGAATGAGTGAATGACAAAAACATTTTGACATTTGGGGGAGGGCTACTCCCAGAAAATATTGGGGGCTCGTCCAGTATGTTATGAAAGACGCAGTGATTTGTCTATTTCTTTACATGTACATATTTGTACATTTTATAATTCTGACACTGATAAAAAACAAAAACAAAAAAAACATACTTTTCCTGTCCAGTAAAAATGCAGTGGGCTGCTTTTTACTTTCCACCAAGTCAAAACAGTAAAGTAAAATAATGAAAAATAACAGGCATGTTTTTGAGTTTTTTTGTACCAACTACCAGTTAAATGCATGATAAAAAATGGAAGTAGGAAAGAATGCATTTCTGCAAATAGTATGGAAATTGGTAGTAGGGCCAAAGACACCAAGAGTCCAAAGAAATACATTTTTATAGATAATAAGTTTTATTATCCACTTCTAAGCTTGCCTTGTTAAAGCAGAATTCATGCTCTGAGTTGTAAGGCAGTAAGCAAGATGAAAAACCATGTATTTACATACGTTGTGTGATTTATTTTACATGTGTAATAAACAAAATTATTTGTACAGCAATTTGATGGCATTCACTTACAGAGCACAATTGGAACATTATGTTAATATTACAAAATGTTTATAAGGACAGGAGAAAAACACAACTACACAACTGATGCAACAAAAATAAGCCTGAACAGAGCCATGTTAGATATGTTTAAAATGTTTAATAATTGTATCACTTTAACAACTTAAATGTTGGTTTTCCTTTTCCTTCCTTTTTTTCTTTTAAACTGTTTTCAAGTTGTGAGATGTGTCTGATTTTTTTTGACTTGTCATTCCATGTACTGTTTAGTTCCAACATATGTATTTGTCTTAGTTTATTTTTACTTAGAATGTAAATGTATTTTAAAAAATGTATTTTAAACTACAGACTACTACTATTACTACTATCTGTAGCTGTATTTTAAACAGCTACAGATAGGGTAACTGTTGTAAACACATACGATATCACATGTGATACCTACATGTGATAAACGTATCACATGTACGTTTATCACAGTTGAGCTGCATGAAAAAACAAAAAAAAACTGAATTGTTCCAATACTTCTGGAAAATCAACTGTGATGGAAATTTTCCCAGTACCTTTGAGGAACTTCCCCCTGCTGAGGAACATGAACGTTACAGTCACACCATGAACAGGTAGCGCTGTCAGCAGAAAGTAAATTAGCCTGGCAGTTGGAGCAGCTGCACTGATAAGACCTCACCCACTCAAAATCCAATCAGACAAAAGAAGATATGGAACAAAACAAGCTCTACTGTGCACATATTTCCTCTTTTGTTGATCTCATTCTGTTGTCTGAAACCTGGAGTGATTAATTTGCATCATGATTAATTTCCTGCACAACATCCGATTGCCTCAACCCGTTATTCTTTTGTCTTTTTTTAAGCTGAATGAGATCCACAGCTTAATACAGTGACACGCTGACGTGAGTGGACACTGCACACTCTTTTGATACTCTTCTGTGCCTCCATCCATCACTGATAATGGCTCAGGACAGCTGTGTGTTCAGTCCCCCCTCTCTACATCACACTGAAGGCTTGAGGGAGAAGAGTGGCGAGGAGGAGGAGGTGTACTTTTTTCCTCATCTATTTCCTGATACCGCATCACCCATCATGTAATACAGTCCTGAAATCTCATAACCCCAAAGTGGTCCTAAAATCTCCCCCCCCAAACTCAACAGAAACCAGCCTGGGGCCAGGCCCAGATGGTTGTGGCCCTGAGGGAGAGTGCATTCTGCCACTATCTGGCTCTTGATCTGCAGCACGACTGGAATAACTACATACACACACAAATTCACACGCACACACAGAGCGCTTTTGTTTATTATTATGCTGATTACCCTTCAGGAAATATTGTTGACTCTGGAGCCGATCAATAGAGAATTTGCTCTACAGTGAATGGCTGTTAATGTCTCCAGGCCTTTCAAAGTGTACCTGAACTCAAATCAATAAATTGGATCCCACTGTCGCTCACTTACATTTATTCAAAATGCAGTTCATCTATTCAATCGAGCTGCATTGCTCCACTCACATAAATACCTTTCTCAGTCAACCTCACACAGGGGGTGTTGTCTGTCTTCTCAGAAAATTAAAAAAGAACTCACAAGAATGAAAAATGTATTTTCCTACAAGATATGTAACATAAATATGAATATAATTAGGAATTCAAATCACATAATTTCTTAAAATAAGTGTCTATGCTGCATTTCTTCTTATGCTCTGTCCCCAGCCCCTCAATGAAGGAAGTGTTTGTCAGCTGCAGTAAAATAACCTAGAGATTGTTAAATGACCTTATCACCTAATTTGCATAACTGGTAGTGCACGTGTCATTGCAAGGTAAGAAAAGGAAGAGGAGCAGTGCTGTGGGATAGACAGATACACTGAAACTGTTTAGAAATACAAATTAACCTTTGCTGATTCGTGGTTTTCACATCACAATTTTAACTCTGTATATTTTTTGTTTCTTTAAAAATGTCTCAACTTTAATCAAATGTCATATTTTTTTTAAATCAAACTAGGTGAGATCAGTCAACAAAATCTTTGCACCTGTACAATTTATTTGCCATCTGGCGTGGAGGTGTCAGTATCCTCTGTTTCGACTGCAGCTGGGAGGCAACAATACAAAAGAAGTGGGCCACCTGTGAATATCTTGGGACCTGGGATGGCCCTGGCACATGGCATATTGTCATTAATGTGGTTATCTATTTTTCACAATTCTTTTCCTTATCTTGGTTCTTCTGACCTTCTTTAATTAAACTACATTGAACACATTTTTCTGAAACATTCCCACAGTGCTTTAAACCTACAACAGTTTATTTGGTCATATCTCAGTTGTATATTTGTTTACATTTTCATTTAACCGATTTTTCTTTATATATGTGCAATATTGGTACTTCAGAGAGACAGCAGTCTTGCATTACCTTCGCGCATCGGTAGTGTTACATTAAGACAACAATTATCTTCTTTAATGCAGTTGGATCACTCGGGGAACTTATTTGTGAGGCATCATGCCAGAAAATTTCCTTCCTGGTGATGGAAGTTAGTTTAAGATTAGTAAAGTTAAGATGATGAACCATTTAAATTTATATTCATATATTCTAAAACAATTTTTCCTGAGACAAAACAATGTCGTTTATTTTGGAGACACATTTCCTCATATTCCTGTCTTATCTGTAATTTAAACAGTACGTTGAGGTCAGTTCCAGCAAATCTCCACAGATGGCAAGCTAATGTTATTCAATTAGCAGGTGATGTGGAAGGGTGTAACCCGACCCTCAACAAAACACCAACCCAGCACACTCCCTTCTATAAAAGACACCTGTCAGAAACAAGAGCCCCCTTTACCCTGGCTGTTAAAGAAAAGCACTCTACTTGTCTCATCATCATTTAGGACTTAGGTACTTCAAAGCTGGCCAGGTACAAAAGCAGTGAGATGGTTGCCTTCAAAAGAACAGCACAAGTTATGGTAGGTTGGCAGGGGAGAAGAATAGCCCTGTAAATCATAGTGGGGAGAAGAAAATATAAAAGACAAGGCGGAGAGACGCAGTTCACCTGTTCTCTGTAACACAATCACTTAACGATCCTCCGGGCACATTGTGAGGGAGGGCGCTCCTGTAGCTCGCGCCCTCGCTTTGTGCCCCGCTGGAGCGCAGAGATCATCTTCCCCCTCTCTGCAGACCCCCTGACCCTCTCTCTGTTCCACCCACACACACCCATCGAAATTACGCTCGCTCCTCAAAGATTAAGATCAATGTCATTCATCGCGTTTAGAGTATCAGCCTTTGATTTGGACCAGAGAAAGGAAAGGGAGGCTCTGAGGGCACCTGGGAGCTGAGCGAGGAAAGGGCAAAAATGTCCTCCATTAGATGGAGATGAAAGTGGCTTTTTTACTTTCCCTTGAAAGCTCGTGTGCAATGCGTGTAAAGGCTGGCCGATCTCTGAAGCTATTACGATTTAACAAGTGTTGCGTAATGTGGAACTCTTTAATCTCAAAGTGGCACTCTTACTCCTTTATCTAAACGTAAATAGAATTTTTTTGAAGTCATCAGTATTGACCAAGCGTATCTACAGATTACAAATGATTATTTTGCTGTCAAGGTCAACACTAGCAAAGTTTTCTCTTACCTCTTAAACTCATTATTTTGCAATCTGAAAAGTCAATAGCTTGATATTAGCTCAAGAAATGTGGACAGAGAAGTTCACGGAATGAGTTACACGACTAAGCAGCTGCATCCAAATCCAACACAAAGTTTTTTAATACAGTGATGTAAAACTCTTCCTGAACTCTAGAGCAGAGGAAATGTACTCTCTGGAGTGACAACTGATTAACAATCCAACAATCGAACACTTAAATGTGCTTTGATTTCAATCTCTGTTGATCTGGATGTCAATGGACATTGTCTCAAGTCTTCTGCAGCCTCTAACAGGTTTTATTTAAGGATCACTCTGTAATAAGTTCAGTTCATCGCCCCATCAACTCTTAGCAGCTACCCACAGACTGAAGGTTCACATAGCTTTCACACAGTGCAGGTTCACCTGGAGGCACCCCTCCCATCTCAGTATACGTCACTCTATAAGCATGTAGGTAAATGGTCATGGAGATAATGCCACACATTTCTACAGACAGCCTCCTCGATGGATAACAACTTTGAAGTTTCCATCCAGATGTTTTTAGCCATTGGACAATCTTTTTAGGCATTTTGTGAAGAATCGTGCAAATGTACGTAATTTCTCTCCACGCCTGACAAATGCTCCTCGAAAGAATTCATGTCGCCTTTTGGAAGCAGACTAGGTGAAGCAAAATATCAACATCAACAGTGTCCGAAGATATTTCTGCTTAAAACACACCCACAAACTTCTGACCAATCACACAACTAATAACACAGAGCTCAGTGCGAAACAGTCCGACCTGGGCCTGGTGTCGCAAAGGGGAGGCAGATGCTTTCCTGGGAATAAGATGACGCATTTTTTGTTATGCAACTACATCAATGAGAGGAAATTTTAATGCTTTGGATGGTGCCTTGATGGTGCCACCACCTCCACCGCCCATGTATCACCAAATTCCAAGTTTTGTCTCTGTCAACAGAGCAACTTCTTCCCTTGTTATCATGTGGATTTTGTGTTTAGGGTAATGTAGTGTTAGGTTTCTGACACACAATAGGATTTACGTTGTAGACCAACATGTTTGATTTAGGTTTATCTGACCAGAGCACATTCATCCCCGCTTTGAGTTTCCAACATGGCTTGGAGCAAACTGCCAATGGACTTCTCATCACTTTTCCCCAACAACCACTTAGTCACTCTCCATAAAATGAAGATTTGTGGAGTGGGTGATTAAAAGTGCTGGAGGTTAACCACAACTTTGGCGATGGATCTCTGTTCGCACCTCTGGAATTAACCTGGGCATCTTGTAATATTCTGATCCATGTGATGATGGATCAAGCAGTGGGATGTTTCCTGTTCTTTGTTACACCGTTAGTTCACTAATGCTCACTAACAAACGTCTAGTCAAGCTAGGATTAAACTGCACAGAAAAGCAACTGAAGCCACTGAATATTATTGAGTGTTGTCAGATTGAAGAGGGTTAAATAGAAGTGTACACTAAACTTCTCAGATTTTTATTTATAAACATCTAACTATTCATGCTTTCCCTATCATTTTGCAAGTTTGCACCACTTTGTCTACGTCTGTCCCATACAGCTCACGTCACAACCCTCCTTAAAAAAAAAGCAATAAAAACAATACACAAGCATTGCGTGGTTTAACATGAAAGACAAATAGACTTTTGAAAGGCACTCTTTTTTTAACCCTTGTATGTAGAAATAGGGTCCAACTGGCCCCACACACGTAAAACTTGTATCATTTGCCCTAGTCCTCTACGTTTGCCTCAGGCCTTGCACAAACAAAGGGTTAACATCCTTATCATCATATGAAAGGATGCAAAATTAATGTTGGCAAAGACAAGATCTTGGTACATTTTTCTCAAAATAGTGCACTTACACAACGACAACTTCAAGCAGAAATTGAATTGAATAGTACTAAAATATACAGTTTTATTGGCGCCTTTTTATTGATGACAATAAAGTAATGAAATGAGGAGGTTTTTTTATTCGTCTGTTCTGCCTTGCAGAATGCATTCCTGCCTTTGTTTGTGTATTTTCTCCTTGTGTGAACTGAGAAAATACAATGCAATAGTTTCCATTTTTTAAAAAAAAAAGTCATTTTCTTTTAGCTGACTGTCTCTCACTCAGTAGGTCCAACCCCTCATTACTTCCACTTCTCTCAGCATGACAACAGAGTTCTCTCTGTATATCTAGTCCCAGACCTTTGACCTGGCCCATAGGTAAGCTTAGCTTTTGCACAGAACTGACCTTTTTCTATTGATACCATTCTCCATTGAAGTTCCAAGCCTTCCTATCTCCTCTCTCTCTCTCTCTCTCCCTCTCTCTCTCTCTGCTTTCCTACCACCCCCAACATCCCCACCCTTGGAGCCACCATGGTTTGTGACAGTCTAAATGCCCTCTTTTGTTGGCAGAATGGACCTTTTGTCTGCACCCCCTGCATGTGCTGACTAAGGGACATCCAATGAGTCCACTTTTGAGTCTACACATAGGGGTATGAGAGGGATAGAAACAGAGGGTCAGCTTAAGCCTTGCAATTAACCCTCACCACCACACCCTCATCCTCTTCCAAGTGTGTTAGAGGGATTTTTAGATTCAAAAACTTTTTAGATGGTTGGCCCCCTTCCCTTTATATGTCTTAAAATGTACCTTGAACGGCCGCCACTCTCATCCTTGCACCTTCAGTCGAGTTGACGAAATAAGCTGACTGATCCTTTACACAAAGTTGTAAACATGGCTTGGATTTACATGCATAAAAACACTCGAAGAAAAAAAAAAAAGATCCATCAAAGATCCATGTTGCCACGTTGAATCGAGATTTCTCTATTTAGATAGCAATTTAGTTTTGAAGTAGTTGTGTGAGAGTTACTTGACCTGAGGAAAGTGCAAGTACTCACTTTCATGCACACAAAAACACCACATTCTTGATTTGGCACAAATTTTGGTTAAACACTGTGACTTGACGTTAATAAAAAAAATAATAGTTCACCATCTTACACCTTTTGAAAAAGTATGAGTATTCAGAAAAAGTATTGGCAATAAAAACAGATTAACAGCAAGGATGATTTCCATTGTAAATTAGTTTTTTTTTTTTGTTTTTTTTTATGGTTTGATGATCAAGAAAACCGAGGTGCCCATTTTAATTTCAGAAACTTAAGCACAGATGGAAATGATAAATTGAATGGTAGTTTCAAAAAGTATGACATATCTGGTGCAATGGAGGAATGCTTGAGAGGAAATCTTAAATCTAATTAAACATGATTTAACTGAATTTAAGAGCAACAGCTTTTTTTTTTTCCATGTGTAGCACTGCAATGCATTTTTTGTCAATTATCTCCAAAAGTGAAATGAATTATATTGAAAGGATTAAAGTCATATTGCTATAAGCCAAAGTAAACTGAGTTTGCATAAATTAAATTGAAATGAACTAAAGTATGCATATTGGTATTGCATTTGATTAAACAGAAAAGTGAAAAACACAAACACCAATTTCTATCCACAAAAGCCTCTAAATGGACACGACCTTGACATGATGTAATACACAGAATTTTACTTCATTTCAACATGAATATTATATTGAAGTCTGTTTTGCTAATTTTAATTTTGGACAAACAACATAAACAGACCACAACCTTAACCACTTGTATTAATGGTTAAGCCTTTAGATTTTTTAGAATTCTCTCAATATATATAAAAGAAACCTATAAATAATAAACCATAAAGAAAACTATGACTGGTTACATAGGGATCTATAATAATACATTTCTGAACATCTGCTAATACAGCAGTTTGTGGACAGCCTGTAGACCTATAATTAATCCCTTCAGTATCCCTTTTTTTTTAATAGATTTCCATTAACGTGCTTTAAAAGGCAATGCTTTTAAACAATATCTAATTCATTGCACACCAGAGAGCACGCATTAGTGCTGAGTAGCATTTACTGGACATCCTTTAAACATCTTCCTTTAAAATCCAATCCGCTAATGTATCCAAATCACATGGCTGTACCGGGCCATATATCTTTAATTGTACGTGGGTACGTTTTTAACAAGAGTCAGACGCCTGCTGCAAACTCCTCTACACATCAAAAAGCCGCCGCCAAGCACCTAATATCCTCTGCCGTTACAATGCTGCTGTTTCACCACCCATGTTCATAAAAAGTAGTCCTCTCCTCCCCACCGCCCCGTTCCCCTCCTTTCACTTTGATTGGGCTAATTGTGTTTCCTGCTGAATGCAGTAAACTGAGGGGAAGCAAGGAAGTGCATATGTACGTACCCTGGAGCGAGCATACAAACTCCAATTCACACCGTGGGCAGCTTCTCTAACAAGAGGCCATTAGAGACAATGGACGGGCTCGTTCACTTTCTGAGGGTCCAATTTACAGAGCCGTGGCAGGTATTAAACCCTGTTGAGTCCTTCAGAGTTCAAACTCCTAGACCGCTTTGTCATGCATTAGAAATAGTTCATTATGTTTCACTGGTTTTCATTATGGACATAAGTTGGATTGTAACTTCTGCCTGGTTAGAAATACTTTAAAGTAGCTTGAACATAATCTAGATTTAACAAAGGCTTTATTTGGAAAGACAACATTAATTTAAGCAGTGACGTCGCTGTCTGTGTGGATTTTAACAGCTGGGAACCCACAATAAAGTGCCTTACAGACTTTGTATAAACAAATATGCGGCAACAGTATTATGATATGGGACTACCGCAGTTTGGTAAGGGGTGGCTGTAAAGTCTGTGTGTTCAAATCCATCTTCTCGCCATAAGTAAATGTGACATTTAAAAGTGTTTTGACTGATTTGTATGACTAGAAAAGTGCCATTAAGATTCAGTTTATTTACCTCGTTCAAAAGCAAAGTTGGACCACAAATGTTAAGCTTTCTTTATGATAGGACGATCATTTTTAAACTGACTAAACTTTTTTTTTTTTACAAAATTCTAATACAAAAGATGGATCTTTTATATTTAGGAAGCCTTCTCGTACAACATCTTGAAAAAACAACTGCAAATATTGACTGAAATATGTAAGCTTAAGCAAACAATGGTTTTAGAAAAAAAAGGATAGTGTTTGTGCATGTACTCCTCTACATTTGATCATTAGCAAACATTGCACAGAGGCATTTTAGCTGTTTTTCTTTAAGCAGGGAAATATAGCACGTTTTATATGGGGTTCCATTTGTATCAAAAATAAGTAGAAGTCATATGTGTAGATGTGTCGTTGCTATGTGTTGTTGGTCTATGTCGTTGGTCTATGTTGTACCCCATAGAGAACACATATGCAGCGAACGCCTATGCAACATAGACAGATGCAGCGAACGCATATGCAACATAGATATATGCAACATCTACATATAAAACATAGACATATGCAACATCTACATATTCAGCAAACACATATGCAGCGAACGCATATGCAACATCTACATATGCATCATCTACATACAACATAGACCAACGACATAGACCAACAACACATAGCAACGACATATCTACACATATGACGCAACGACACATCTACACATATGACTTCTACTTATTTTTGATACAAATGGAACCCCATAGTTTTTTGAATGTGTGAGAGCGAGACTTTTTTTGAATGTGTGAGAGCGAG
>NW_006799940.1:5022425-5025812 GCF_000485575.1 Poecilia formosa
AAAACAACACTGAACAACCTTCCAAGATCTGCACAGAGGGGAGAGATGCGGTGGATCAGAAAAGACGGACTCCTATTTACCAAGTGGAAGGACACCAAGGAGGTGACGGTCTGCAGCACCTTCCACAAAGGTGCTGCAGATCAGTTGTTCAGTGGAGCAACTGTAAAGAGGAGAGTCAAAGAGGCAGGGCACTGGGTAGTGAAAGATGTTCCCGTTCCTGACTCTGTGAAAGACTACAATAAATTTATGGGAGGAGTTGATCTCTCTGATGCCCTGATCCAATACTACTCAGTCAGAAACAAGACAATGAAGTGGTATAAGACTCTTTTTTACCATTTTATTGACATTTCTGTTGTAAATAGTTTCATTATGTTCAAAATGCTTGCAGAAAAAAGAAAGGAAAAGGCCATTTCCCAACGGCAATTCAGAGAGAAACTCATGGAGGAGCTCATACTGGAGTCTAAAGGAGAAACAGCTTGTCCTCAACCAAGCACATCATTTTCGGCTCAACCCGGTGCATTCAAATGCCCTGGGTCAGTTCCCAGATACTTTGGGGGAACAGCAGAGGAAAAGCAAAGGATTTGTGTGTGGTGCAAGCAGAATGGCAGTAAGAGAAAAACACCACTGTACTGTCCCAAATGCAACGTTGCCCTCTGTCTTCAGCCAGACAGAAATTGCTTTGAGGACTACCACAAAAACTTGTAGTTTGTGGTCTTTTTTTGATTTTTGAACTTGTTTTTTATTTTTTTTTTTGGTGGTGGTGGATTTTCAAAATTGTTTATTTGCTCTTGGAAATTACTTCAAAAAGTATTTTTGACTGTTTTACCTTGTTTCAATAAAAGTTTTCTATTTGGAGTCAAAGAAAGAGCTTTCAGTTCATCATTATTATACATATTATACTGTGCACAATGGTACATTTTGCATATAAATGGGGTAAATGTCATGACCAATGGTTATATTATATGTAGAAAGTATCATTAGATGGTAATAAGCTATTTAATTTTAACAAACCCCCAGTATTGATGTAAAAACCACATTTGGCACAGTTTGGTGACATTTTTGGATAAATGTGCCAAAATGGCCTCTCCGCCTAAGAAATGTCTCACTAATACCATTCTAAAATAAATATGATTCATCTGATTGAGTCCAAATTTGGTATACTATTACACAACATTTAGATTTAAAAGTCTGTACTACTTTTTTGTGCTATAAATGATATTTTGGTAGTGTTTTGCAATGTTTATTTCAAAGAAAATTTTCAAAGAAAATTTTGGCGAGGTTCAAAAAATGAAAAATATTTTGTATTTTGTCCCTAATATTTCAGGCAGGGTCAAAGNACATAAGTTGGATTGTAACTTCTGCCTGGTTAGAAATACTTTAAAGTAGCTTGAACATAATCTAGATTTAACAAAGGCTTTATTTGGAAAGACAACATTAATTTAAGCAGTGACGTCGCTGTCTGTGTGGATTTTAACAGCTGGGAACCCACAATAAAGTGCCTTACAGACTTTGTATAAACAAATATGCGGCAACAGTATTATGATATGGGACTACCGCAGTTTGGTAAGGGGTGGCTGTAAAGTCTGTGTGTTCAAATCCATCTTCTCGCCATAAGTAAATGTGACATTTAAAAGTGTTTTGACTGATTTGTATGACTAGAAAAGTGCCATTAAGATTCAGTTTATTTACCTCGTTCAAAAGCAAAGTTGGACCACAAATGTTAAGCTTTCTTTATGATAGGACGATCATTTTTAAACTGACTAAACTTTTTTTTTTTTACAAAATTCTAATACAAAAGATGGATCTTTTATATTTAGGAAGCCTTCTCGTACAACATCTTGAAAAAACAACTGCAAATATTGACTGAAATATGTAAGCTTAAGCAAACAATGGTTTTAGAAAAAAAAGGATAGTGTTTGTGCATGTACTCCTCTACATTTGATCATTAGCAAACATTGCACAGAGGCATTTTAGCTGTTTTTCTTTAAGCAGGGAAATATAGCACGTTTTATATGGGGTTCCATTTGTATCAAAAATAAGTAGAAGTCATATGTGTAGATGTGTCGTTGCTATGTGTTGTTGGTCTATGTCGTTGGTCTATGTTGTACCCCATAGAGAACACATATGCAGCGAACGCCTATGCAACATAGACAGATGCAGCGAACGCATATGCAACATAGATATATGCAACATCTACATATAAAACATAGACATATGCAACATCTACATATTCAGCAAACACATATGCAGCGAACGCATATGCAACATCTACATATGCATCATCTACATACAACATAGACCAACGACATAGACCAACAACACATAGCAACGACATATCTACACATATGACGCAACGACACATCTACACATATGACTACTTATTTTTGATACAAATGGAACCCCACAGAATTCAAATAAGCTGTGTGCAGCTCATTTCACTTGTGCCTTCTGCGAATGAACAACGGTTTTTCGATTTGCTACGAGCGGAGCTAACTCTTGCAAAAATTAGCTCAACTGCAATGGCGCGGAGGAAGATGTCCGATGTGGAGGCGCTGGAAGAAATATTTCGGAACGATGTTGAGCTGGAAGACCCTTCTGATAGCTGGTGGGATTCGGACGAGGAGGAAGAGGAAGAGCCGGACACAGCTGACAGACTTGATCTTGGTGATGTGTAAGATTCCCCCCGCAATTTCACACAAAATATTTGATGTTTTGGTTCTATTTATTTATTTATTTATTTATTTATTTATTTATTTATTTATTTATTTATTTATTTATTTAATTTCATTTCTGTGATTATATGCTTGTAATAACGGCAGGAAGTAAAACCATGTGGTTATTTGTTTATTTATGTTTTACTAAAATATGTTTTATTTTACTAGTAAGGATTTCATGTTTACTTTGGTTCATTACTTTGTAATAAACCTCTAATTCTTCAAATACTTTATTTTTATTTATAGTCAAGTGGAAGCCGAACCATCAAGCTCAGATGAAGCTGAACCTCCCCCCACCTCTCATGATTCTTCATCTTCTTTGAGGTAAGATGTCCATTATGCCAAAAAAATTGTTACAAAATAAGAAATGTGTTGTCACAGTGCAACATTGGTGTCTTTGCTTTATTTTATAAGACTGTGTGATGCAGCTTCATTTTCAGTATGTCATTTTTTGTCAAATTTAGTCTTCAATATATTTCATTCTGTTTCCACAGTGGAGATCGTGCAGGAGAGGCTGATGAAGACTATGTTCCACCAGTTCCTTTGAGGTCTTCAGGGCGTGGAAGAGCTCCAGCCCCAAAAAGAACAACAACCACACACAAAAAGGCTTTTGTGTGAAGGGTTTTTTGAAGGTTTTTTTTTTTTTTTTTTTTTGGGTGGTGGTGGTGGTGGT
>NW_006799940.1:5026033-5026946 GCF_000485575.1 Poecilia formosa
ATTTTTAGCCATAATTATATTCAGCGGACTGGTACAAGTACCTTCAAAGCCAGACTTCTGGCGAACAAAATGGCCATATAATTTTCCATTTCCACGTAGCTGCATGACCCGTGACAGATTTGAGTCCATCCTTTGGTCCCTTCACCTGTCCAACATCAAAAAAGATGAAGAAAATGACCAAAAAAAGGGAACTCCTCAGTATGATCGGCTATTCAAACTGAAACCACTTTATGACGACATCAGAGTTGCCTGCAAGACTCATTTTCAACCAATGCGAGAAATATGCATTGAGGAACGGATGGTGGCCAGTAAAGCACGAATTGACTTCAAGCAATTTATGAGGGACAAGCCTACCAGGTTTGGGTATAAACTGTTTGTTTTGGCTGATTCCAGGACTGGGTATACTTGGAATTTTTTCATTTACCAGGGGAAGTCTGCCGTTGTTCGGGAAGAACGCCTCAGCACCACATCAGTAATGGACCTCATGGAGTTTGGACTTTTAGGAAAGGGCTACCATTTATATCTGGACAATTTCTACAGTAGTCCTTACCTATTTCAAAAACTGGCTTCAAACAGCACTGCTGCATGTAGCACCATCCGGCAAAATCGTGTGGGATTCCCCAAAACAACACTGAACAACCTTCCAAGATCTGCACAGAGGGGAGAGATGCGGTGGATCAGAAAAGACGGACTCCTATTTATCAAGTGGAAGGACACCAAGGAGGTGACGGTCTGCAGCACCTTCCACAAAGCTTTCAGTGGAGCAACTGTAAAGAGGACAGTCAAAGAGGCAGGGCACTGGGTAGTGAAAGATGTTCCCGTTCCTGGCGCGGTGAAAGACTACAATAAATTCATGGGATGAGTTGATCTGTCTGAGGCCCTGATTCAATACTCCTCAGTCAGAAACAATACA
>NW_006799940.1:5027607-5039038 GCF_000485575.1 Poecilia formosa
ATGAGTCATCAGATTGAGTCCAAATGTGGTATACTTTTACACAACATTTAGATTTAAAAGTCTGTACTACTTTTTTGTGCTATAAATAATATTTTGGTAGTGTTTTGCAATGTTTATTTCAAAGAAAATTTTGGCGAGGTTCAAAAAATGAAAAATATTTTGTATTTTGTCCCTAATATTTCAGGCAGGGTCAAAGCTACAATGGTGCTGACACCAGAAAACCATTCTATGACATCTTACCTTTACAGAGGTACCAAAAGTTTCTTCTTAAATCTAATAGCTGTGAGGCTATAAGTGATTTACTTTTGTGTGTTTTTGTCAGGCAGAAATTTATTTATACCCCCTGAGGGTGTAAGAGGTTTTAACCGCACCAGGACTCTAATGGCATCCTGGGGTGTATTTCCCTTTCTCCACTTTCTCTGCCTTTCTTGATCTGAAAATTCACCCCTCCGCTGAGCTGATGGTGACCTGGTCTGCGAGCTGCGGCCGTGGCAGTGGCAGACAGCATGTTGCTAAATGGGAGGGAAGTCATATGTTAGCAGTTTGAACCTACAGCCTCAATTAGAGGCAGCTGTTGGTGTGCTATCGCACCACATCGGAGACGAGGTGGGGTGGTGGGGGGAGTGAATTTATGGTCTGCGTCTCTGTGGCGACCGCTGTTTGATGTGCAGATAATTAGGAAGTGAATGACTTCCTGTGGGTTGCTGCTGGAAGGGGCAGCTCCATACAATAATAATAAAAAAAACAGAAAGAAACAGAGAACAAGAAGATAAAACAGCTGAGAATTAGGAGGCATATCATTGTATCGGGGTCAGGTGGTGTGGTACTAGAAGCCGGAGGTCGTCCGCTTTTTATGGGTAGTGCACCCATTAACTTCATGTGTCTTCATGTGCCAGGAAAAAGGTCCACTTCCTCACTAGAAAGAGAACTGACCACTAGCTTTGCACATGTCCAAACAATCCATAACCAAAGATTAAGCTGTTTTTTTTTCTCTTAAAGTGCTCTCAGAAGTTATGCCACCATAACTTCAGTTTTTTGGGGAATAGAAGCTTTTCATTGCCCCTGTTGTCAAACCATGAACTAACAGTTATAGACCAGATTTCAGATTTGGCTTCACAAGCCACAGATTCATGGTTCTGATGACTTCTTTTTTACCTGTAATAAGTGGAATAAATATCTGAAAACTGCCGTCTTTTGCACAAGTCATGACTGTCTGCTTTAAAACTTTTTCTATTAAAAATTTAAGTGGGAGAAAAGGCAGATCAGTTTCTGTAACGAAGGAAATCATATTTCAAGTTAATTCGAAAACCTGTCTCTTTTTGTCATGTTTTCAGAAAGTTTACAAACTTTGCAAGACAAGTTAACAATCTGAAGAAACAGAGCAAATCAAAGGACAACCTTACGCTTCTACAGAGTAGTAAAGGATTTCAGCCCGTCTGTCCCAATTTGTCACTTCAAACATCAATCTACTTTCAAATTTACCAGGAAGAACTTTCTGTTGAGGCAACCGTCCAAAGTTTCTTAAGAGCCTCAGTATTAACTTAAATACCACTTGCTTGTTCCATAGCAACCCTTTATTTCTTCGCTTGCCTCACCACCAACATGAATGCCATTTCAACTTTAACCTCCTAAGGCAGAGGTCACAGTGTCCGTTCGGGGTGCTCTCAATAATCCTTAGGGGGATCATAATCAGCAAATCCATTCTAGGAGGGGGAGAAAAAAAACCCATTTACAATAAAAAGGAATAGTAATTGATTCAAAAAGTTCCTCACAGTCATGAGTTAAGTCGGTCAATAAAACTCTCCTGCAGAGTCTGATGGCCACTGTAGGAGCAACAAAAGAGCCAGATTGTGATGGTCAGCATCCTTTGTTTCTCTCCAGCTTTTGTCGTCAACGAAACACAATAGGAAGGAATGCTTGGCTCTCTGCTTGAGTGATAAACCTAATCAAGATGATAACAAGGTTCTTTAAAGTCTTTAACTATTCTCCGTAGTATCAGATTAGCCTGTTACAATCAGACCCCCTGTAGACACCCAGTCATGTGCAAAGGAACTCAAACTTTGAAAAAACAATGACACACATATGCATACATACCAAACATTCTTTACATTTGCTATTAATAAGCAAACGAAACGTGTCTGAGTCAATAACAAGGTCAATAATATGTTTGCATATTACCTTGAATATCTTCTTAACCACGAGTTTTGACAATCATTTTAAAGCAAATACAGTTAATAAACGTGTGATCACTTCTCAAATTGTTTCCACATTTTATCATGCTACATATACAAATTATGCTTATTTCATTGGGATTTTATGTGACATGCTAACATCAAGTAGTACATAATTGTGAAACTAAAGTAAAATTACACGTTTTAAAGAAAGTCTGCACAGTTTTATATGTAACATCCCTAATTAAAAGTTACCAAGAGTAATACTTGGAGTTTCCCGATATGTACTTTGAGCTCAACATAAATCATCTGTTATGGGAAGGTCTCAAATATACAAACGGTGGAAAAGGTCAGACTATAGAACAATGTTCCAAGGCGTGAATGTCTCAACTTGATGTTCAATCCATCATCTCAAAAATCCTTAATGGGACAGTTTCATCTCGTCGCAATCCACGTGAAATAAGTTTAGATTTCTTTGTTGACCGTATTTTGTAATCATCTAAAATGGGCAGCATCTACAATACTCCTCAAGAGCTTTGCAAGTGTGTATTAGGTGTTGTAGTTCTGCATAGGAGTCTACATAAACATGAACAATTCTCACCACTGTCCCTGTTCAATGTGTGAATTAAATTTTCTTGTTAATTCCAGATCTTTACAACAAATTGCACTCATACAACACAAACACACACACGCGCGCACACACACGCATACGTACAAAAGATACACACATTTATCACAGTCAAAACATACCAACCAAGGACCCTTGCAGTTCTGCTATGCTCACAGGAATGCAGGGAAATGGGAAAAAAAAGTTCTTCTTTGATAAGAAGCTCATGGGGGTTAAGGGGCTGAGAGTGAGTCTTCCTATCTTGTTATGTTTTGCATTTGTTTTAGTCTGCGAGAACATGTGATGTGATGAAGCTGGTATCTGGTTTCCCATTACAGCATGTTCTTTGGTGCCATGGGAACAGGGTGCCTGCCAGTTGCTGATGGAAAAGAAATCCTGCGATTGAAGATGTGGTGGGGTACCGACTTTAAATGAGAGGTGGGAATTTTCCATCTTTTCTTTTTCTCCTGAACATTAGAAAAAAAAAAAAAAAGCCACTGGCCTCACCCCCCTCGTTGCAGGGATGCCGCTTGTCTGTGCTGAGGGTCCCTGACAAAAAGAATTGTGCAAACGAGCCCTTAAAATCCCTAAATGGTTGTGGTCTGCTCACAAAGGGGCCAAAGAATGCATTGCCGGACAAAGGCCGGCCCCGGCCCCAGCACTCTGGCCTGAAGTGATGAATCCGAACGGACGCATGAACGTGGGCTGAATCTGAGGCCATGGAGGCACCACCTCGCCCCCCACTGGGCCCAGCAAAAGGAACGGACTTCAGGGATACAACGTATACTGAGGGGGCCTCAAAACAATCAAGACTTACTAACTACCCTTAACATCCATAGGCCTTGATTGATATGGGAAACACATGCTTGCTTCTCTGTACAGCACCCTCCATCACTTTTTATCATCCTCAGTGCCTAAAACTATCCCCCCTCTCAAAACACACTTTACAAATCATATGAAGGCAGCCATTATGTACTGATTTTATGAACAAAACAGGTTTATATTAGCAGATAAGTCTTGCTTTATGAGTGTCCAACATGCTCCATAGGGTCAAAGGCTGTAACGAATGGCAAAGAAATGTGAAAGAATAATCGGGAAATCAAAGCACTGTGAAAAATGTATAGTAAGTCTTTCACCAAAGAGTACTGTCCCTCAACAGTACAAAATACAAAGAAAACTAGGTGATTTGCATAGTTTAGAGGTGTAGAAAATGGCTTGACAAGCCAGATTAAAGCGCTTTGAGGAATATTTGCACTGTAAAGGGAAATAAAAACACTTCTTGTTTTGAAACCTGGAGTCCACTCTTCCTCTTGGTCAGTCCACTCTTTTTTTTTGTCCACTTTTATGTTGCCATTTTGGCAACCGACCATTTGCTACCCATGTACTTAGGCAATTGTAAATGAGTTTATTTTTCTCTATAGTACTTCAATTATAAAGATAAGTAATCTAAAAATGTTCCAAGCTAATGCTTGATTTCAGTTAAGAGCACAATATTTCCTAAAAACTTTGCACTACATCTTTTTTTGTTGATTATGGTTCTCATTTCACTTGAATCAGTTTCTAAACGACGTCCTGTTTAAACTAATGAAAATTGGTTTAGACAGATGCAAAAAATAAAAAAATAAAAAACACTTTTGGCAAGTTTGATCTAATGCATGGTTCGCACAAAACTGAACAGGTCCCTTCTTTGCAGCTGAAATTGTTCTTAAGCAAAACGTGTGCAAATGTGAATGTCTGTAAGAGTGGATGTGTGATTAAGTAAGTACCCTCTGTGCTGATGCTTTTTTTCTTAACCTAAACCAACTTCCCAGCAATTTGAGCTGAACTTCACTGAATGCATCAGACAACAGACGTAAGCCTTGTCAACAAGCCTTGGCTCCTACAACAGCTGCGCTGCTGAAGATGAGGTGAGACAGACATAACAATATCATATTAGGGCTATGTTAGAGACACTCAAATCCTTGTGATTTGTCATTTTTCTGGTTTTAGACCAATCACATTGAAGAACTAAATATTTACTCATATTTCTCTTATTGCTATGTACCACAACTGGGATGTAGCAATTATTTTTTTTTACTTCCCTGTCACTAATCATAATTTTATAGCCAGTTTAGCTACAAGTATCTCGCATAAAACTGAAACACATTCAATCTAATTGGGTTCCTTTCTGCATCAAACCAGTTTCTCCCTTATTAATGCTCTATTTGCAAGGAACAATCTCACTAAAGATCTGCAGCTTATTTCTCAGAAATAAATAGCAGTAAACAACTTTACAGTGCGCAATTAGTGTTCATATGTAGGAGGACAAAGAGTACTGGATTGGAATGATATTTTTGAAACAGTATGTGCTGCTACATTGCCAAACGATTCATGTTTGGGTGTAAAAAAAGAACATGTGATTTTATTACAGGACCTTCAAGCAATTTGTGGGGTGTTTATGCGTCAGCTGAAGAGGGCTGTAGGTCAGTGTTCCCTTACTGGAAAATGAAAACAAGGCAGTGCTACTTTATTTGGCCACAAAAATAGATAAATCTGGCCTTTATTAAAAACAAATAAGTTGAAAGAGGAACGTTGTTACTGCCTTACAGTCATAAGAACTCCTGCTTCCCAATACCCATGTAGGACACAATACTTGGACAAATTAAGGTCTTCTTGTCAGAGGAGACCAAATTTGAACTTTCTGGTCTACATGCAAAATGTTGGCAGACAACTAACACTGCACACACCCTGAGTGAAACATAGCGGGGTGAAATCACATTGTGGGCACGATTTAATTTAGCTGGGAAGGGCTAGCTGGCTAGAGTCAAATGGAAAAATGAATTGAGCGAAATACAGAGCAATATGGGAAGAAAGCCTGATTCAGAGCCCACAACATTTGGCTGGAAAATCACCTGCTATAAGGTGAAAGGCCGTGACATGTGCATCTTTGACCTGACAGAAAAGCACATCCTCCTATTCATACTTTTTTTAACACGTTGTGTTTTTACAATGATTTCTGTGGGGGCAACAAATCCCTGATTTATACAATGCCTATTCAGAACAAGATAAGAAGAAAAAAAAATCGAACTAAATTACCCCCTCACTGTTAATTTAAAATTTGATTTGCCTTGTTTTTTCTTCTTCTCAATGTCTGTCCTAGTATTCCTTTCATCCGTGGCGTGACTGGCGCCACCCTCTGACTGAGACCATTACCGTTTCTTCACCATGCATTGTAGTGTTTTCGCAAAATTCTGTTTTACACGGTGAACATCTGCAGAGACCTCTAGTGGACCCTAGTGGACAGATACGGATGACAAAAATTACTTTCACACAAGTTTCGCTTTCGGGCGGACGGCAGAGTGAACTAAGGTATAAACTGGGCATAAAAATACAAGAAAGGCTACAATGGAATGGTCCATATCTAAGCATTTTCATGTGTCAGAATGGTAAAGTCAAAGCCAAAACTAATGAAGACTTGAAAACTGGCGTTCACAGATTATTCCTATCTACTTTTACTGATGGGGCCTTATTTTGTTACAAAAATAGAAAAAGTTGGTTCTCCGGACTTGAAAAGCTGCTGGAGACTTACACCACAAGACCTACACCTGTTCTTGCAGTGAAGGTTGGCTTAATTAACAATATACAGGGGAACATGTTTGTAAGATTTTTATTGTAAACAAAAACTGAAAAGAAAAAAAAAAAAATTTCATAGGTTCCACTTCACAATCCTAAAACAATACATCCAATACAATAAGGTAACAAAATATAAAAAGTTGAAGGAGTGCGCATATTTTCAGAAGGTACAACAAATAAGTGAAACTTCCAACAAAGCTTTGTTACAGATACAGTGATAAGATAAGGCAAGAAAGATTGAAAATACCAATTAACATTTTCTTTGTCTGTTGTAAACTGTAGTAATTTCTTGCTTTGTTTATCTTCCATGCTTCTTTTTATTTTTCATCATTGCAGATAGCTGAATTGTGCCTTGGACGCCACAGAGAAGGATGTTAAAGTTACAGAAACACATGTGTCAAACAACCAAGTGACAGTCTTCTAGTTAATTTGGAACCACCAATTATCCCTGCTTGCATGTCTTTTTGGAATGTAGAAACCACAGTACTCAGGAAAAGAAAAGTACGCAAGCATGTGGAGAGCACGTAGTTTTCCACGCAGAAAAGCTTCAGTAGTTGAGATTGGAGCTGGAGGTCTTGTCCCATCACAGAATTGTCCATTCCAAATATTACAGAAATGTTGATATAGGTCTAGCAGTTACAATTTGTCTTCAGTAGGATCACATGTTAAATACTGTTATCTGAAGAGGATCCTCCTTTTGCGTATTCAGTGAAAGCCTTAGGCCTATATTACTCACACCAGTGGTATTTACAAAGTCCTGACTTCATATCCTGCCTGAGTTTTTTTGTCTTACTTGACTTGGGGCCCAGATTTTCTCAGCACATGCATCCTAAACTAAAGAAATCCCTTTAACATACCTCTTAAGAGGCTTATTGATTACATAACGTGAAGAGTTGTTGCCGCAGATTTGAGCAGGCTCAGCACAAAAACGCAGGACATAAAACTGAAATATAATCTCGCCATGTTTAATTTTTAATTCGATACAAAGCCCATTCATTCACAAAACAAGGAACAAAGACAGTTAAACCGTGTCCTGTTAATGGTTAATAGCTCACTTGCCACTTTGCTTTCACTTCTTGAGGAGGAACACACATGTTCACACACAAAACACCGCCTAGCTCTTGTTTTATTGCTTTCGAGTGGGTGGCGTTAGCGATACCTCTCTGATTCATACCGCCGTTTGAAGTGGGATCATTTTTCCAGCTGCATACATGCTATTCACCCAGGTATCCACCCACAGATAAAGTAATTTTGCTTGCTTCCCACCTTGCAGTTTTACTGGAAATTCACTTTGATATATGTCGTAAATGGCACGGGTTCAACATTTTGTCGCTAGCATCAAATAAAATATGTAACACCAAAGGTATGACGAGCGCAGGCTAGCAGATAACAAACCATGGAAAACAAAAGAGAAGGGTCTTAAGAAAGTATATATTTAATTAAGGCTAGATATCAATTTGATGGATCACTATGAATGTACCATTGTGGGGAAGCATTTGTTCTTGGCACTCTATCAGACCTATCATGCAGGTAGTTCTCATAAATGGCACCTGTTGTCCAAACCTCACCCATTTTCTAAGCTGATTCTCGTAAAAAGCTTGACTGTGGAGACGTTGGTTATGGCGGCCCACATCTACAGTCAGTTATGTCTGAAAAGGTTTTATTTCCGTCCACTGCAGCCTTCTTATCCAAAAAAAAAAGGCTCCACAATAGCCTACAATGGTATTTGTGAAAGCTAAAACTACGTGGCAATATTGACTGGAAATAGATTTTTTTTTCTTTTGTATAAATTGACATCAGGTTCTCTTATGTATATAAAATGTATGTATTATTTAAAATGTGCAGCAACAACAGCACATTGCCTTGGATATGCATATTTATAGTTTTCTATTTTTTTTTCCATAGCATCTTCTTAATGATCACAATGGTTGAAACCCTTCTAATGTTGGAACATGATCAGGTAATGATTGACTCAATTGGTCAGAAAAATTGTCAACTTCTCTGCCACATGAGCTACTTGCAGAGTGTGGCAGAATGAAGAGTGTGCACCTTGGCAGCACTATGCCTTGCTTTGCTTGTTTCCTAATGTCATCTCATTTGGGAGACATTTGAGAAATCTTGTAGAAATATCACATGCAGCTGTGCATATGGCACCTCTAAGCTGTTATACAAAGTCACAAGCTTTTTCAACATATAACAAAACCCCCCAATGCCATGGCAGCGGGTGGCTAGTTTGAGATTGCTTTAACTATGCAAAATCTTCAGAAACAAAGGAAGACAATGCCTCTGCATTACTTGAGGAAATCCCTGTTTCTCCATATGGCATCAAAACACAATGAAGATAATAGTGTGATTAGGGCATTCCAAACAATTTGATGGCACTGTTAATGAAGCTGGTTACGTCCCATTTTCTTTCACTGTGTTTAGCTCATTTACAAAATGCAGGAATTCCACCGACAAGCACAGGAGGCTTCTTAAAAGAGGAACTAAAGCTACAAGCTATGAATGTTAGCCACACAGGCCAACAAAAAGTGGAACAAAAGGTACATAACACCCCTCTTCATTCCTTTAACACAAGTCATGCCAAAAAACTGTGTAGTGCAATAAATTAATGTCCGATTAAAAATGGCTATCTCCCCTGCCAAATTGTCATGGAGTGGCACCATTGACGCAGGCTGCAAAACCAAGCACATCACCAATCACCCACTCGCTAAGAACTGAAGACAACATTCTTGAGTAGATCCTTCTTTCACGGGCTTGATTAGGGCTGAGACCAAAGTTCTAGGGTATGTAAAGCGGGCTGCACAGGACGTTACAAAGGAGCAACGAAGGAAGGGCCACCCTGACAGCTTTGGTGGAGCAGTTTTTTGAGGGGGTACAGGGGTACCAGAGGGATGGAAGACAGAAACCGGGAGGTGGTGGTGGTGGGGAGGGGGGGGGTGTTCGCCTCTTCAAAGCCTTTCCGCTGGTTCTGTGGAACTGTGGATGCTGAATGTAGGTGGGGGGGAGGAAGGGGGAGGCAAATGAGAGAAAGAGAGCATTAGGAAACCCTCTCTTTGTCGCTGGGATCGGTGGGGGGGGGGGGGTGGGTGGTTAGACACTGAACGCCTCAGGAAGATTAACCGCCAGACCCGGTCGGAAGCTGAAGAGTAGGTGGGTGTGTTGCAGCGAAACATAAAGGAAGCCCGCTTTGTTTCTGTTGTATGATTGGATGCTAAAGAGGAGAGATGGAATGTAAGAAGTAGAGATTGATTGATTGGTACAGTGGACAGCAATGAAGAGAGGGAGTGGGGACGTCAGCGCTAAGCCTCAAGTTGCTCCCTGATTCTAATGTGGTGAGAGAAGAGGATAAGAGCCAGTGACTTGAAAAAGAAATATGGAGAAAATAAGCCACAAAGGAGATGAATGGTGGGAGTGTACAAGATTGAAAACTGACAAAACTTAAAAAAAAAAAAAAAAGGATCATTGAAGAATGTTATGGTGGAGAGGATGAAACTGGAAAGGAAACTTTTATGCTGGAGGTGGTGGGCTTTCCTCAGTATGGATTAACAGAGCTCTGCTGTGAGGAGAGGCAGGACGGGGTTAGAATGAAGGGAGGCAGGATGGGATGAAAGTTAGGGTGGGGTGGGGAGGGTGAGAATAAAGAATTGCCATTCGCTTCACTCACTTCACTACGCAGGAACAAAGCATGATGGGAGGTACTTGACACAACACTCTTCCAGGCCATGTACTTGTACGCATGTGTGCGTGCGTATGCGTGCGTGTGTGTGTGTGTGTGCGTGTGTGTGTGTGTGTAGTTTAGCTTCTCAAGAGGTACTGTAGCTTAAATGTGAAATTGTATCTAAAATCCTATCTGGAATACACAATATCTGAAAGTAAACATCCATCTATTCCAAAGCTCTTTCATGAGTCTCAACTACTGTTTTATTTATAGCGAAATATGAGTACAGTTTATTTAACTTGTTGCTAAACACTTGAGGAAACTAAATCAAACAGAGAGAAACCTTTTAACATTTTTGTAAAATTTCAGAGAAAGATCTTTGAAACTGAAAGCATAACAAAAAACCGAGCGCTACGCGGTAAAATTGTCAACTTTACAAACATGTAAATTGTTGCAGTTTCACTCATACTGAACTCCACTGCATTATTTTAACGTTTATCAAATCCTGTTTCTGTTTTGGACCGTTCACATAAAGCTATATTTATTGTAGTGTCTCTAATTGTTTTTTATTTTATGTATTTTTCTACATGCAGGTATGCGTTGGATTTACCTGCAAAGTGAGGAGTGATTTTTGGAATGACGTCACAGTCGTATTGAGGATGTTGTTTTTGGATGTTGCCAGACCAGTAGCTAACTGTTGGGTTGCTAACTGTGGTCAGCGACACAATCCTACGGCATTTCCTTTACATGCGATGCATTTAAACATGGAAAGAACATACTAACAAACAGAGAATGTACAGTTGTGATTTGTGGGATTTTGAATGATGAGACTGTAAACCTCAAACATGCAATCAACTCGTCCATTTCAGTGAGGGCTCTTTTTTTTATGAGCATTCCCCAAGCTAAATTAGATCTCAGAAATCTCCAACTTTATGTCAAAAATGTTGACATCATAGGTCATTTTCTTAGATTCTTCCCATCTCAAACATCAGAAATGTAAACTTTTAAGATTATGACAAATGGCGCAATGGAGGCACGGTGGTAGGAGTTTGTCTAGAAATCGGTGGGTCACAGGTTTCAGCCCCCTTTCCATCTGCCGTTGTGTCCTTGGGCAAGACACTTCACCCGCCTTGCCTGATGGTGGTGGTCAGAGAGCCCAGTGGGGCATGGCAGCAATCAGGCTGCCCCAGGGCAGCTGTGGCCACTATCCAGTATCTTGCCATCATCAGCGTTTTACAGTGTGGCTGGTTTTTAATAGGTGAATGACTGAATGTAGTGTGAAGCGCTTTGGATCCCATAGATTGGATAAAGTGCTACACACGTACACACTGTTTTACAATTTAAAAAAAAATTATTATTATTATTATTATTATTATTATT
>NW_006799940.1:5039908-5105021 GCF_000485575.1 Poecilia formosa
CTATCGCTTACGATAATTCTAACAGATCATCCTGATGTTTTTTTTTTTTTTTTTTTTTTTTCTGTCCTGATTTTTTTTTTCTCACTTGTTTTGGTCCTCTGTAAAGTCACTGGTCTTCCTCTTTCTAAAGCACCTACAGCCCCCAGCTTGCTCCCATTGGCTCCTCTTTGCTTTCCCACTCTGAGTGCTCATGGCTCCTGAAGTGATGCTCTTTGTGTGGGGTTCAGGGGTTGTGCCTATTAGCGTGAAGAAAGCCCTGCTGAGCCTTATCCCGACCCGGACGAGAACGCAGGGCTCTTTACCCCAACCTCAGTCCGGCCAGCCCCCTTCCTCGAACAGGACACTTTCATCCTTTTGTCAGGAGGTCAATGAGCAGACCCCCGAAGGGGAAGGAGGGCCCCCACCAATAATGATATGCATGACAGTCATTGTATGACCCCTATGGGGGGGTCATGGTTGGTTGATGTAGGTGGGACATGGCATGGAGGGCGGGCGGGCTGCTAACTATGGATGGTTATGAATTTCCACAGCATCATCTCATATTTCTACCATGATCAAGTATGAGAAACGCAGGAGGCAACAGAGGAAGCAACATTCTTGGGCCAAAACTCGTTGTTGTGTAATTCTGTTCATTTAACATAGAGAAAAGAAGAGTAAGGTTTTATTAAAATATTTTAAAAAGGAATATTACATTATAGTAGCATAAAAAGGGAAGCGTCCACCTAACCTGAACGATTTATTTTTTAAATAATTGTATTTTTTTCAAACTTTAAACAATGTTAGGTTTCCTAGCTCTAGAATACATTAATATGTTGCATTTATATGAAAGATGAAGAAGCCAAATTCTCTCAGGTTGGAAAAGGCACAAAACAGTTCTTGGTATCTGTTACTGGATTTGAGACAAACCATTTGAACTTCTGAGAATCCACATGAAAAAATAAGATTTTCAAACAAATTTTTTGGTTAAAAAGGTAAGAGATTTTTTTTTTTATTATTGTTTACAACATTGGTTTTCCTTCTCTGCATGTGGGTGAGAAGTGTAAATACAGAGGAGAAAACGCTTATTTTCCAAACCATTTCTGTTAAATGTGGACAGGATCTAAAGAACCTGATACTGAGCTACAGTGTCAAGTATAAAGGAGATGACTCTGTGCACAGTTAATAAAATCTTTTCTGTTCACGTATTAAACTGACTTGAGCTTTGCCCAAAGAATCAACAGAGATTGTATTTGCAATCTGAAAGGAGTGTGTTTGTGTTTGTCTGATTATTGTGAACTCGTGTAATGTTTGAGCAGCTGCTTCAGAACGGTTCTCGATTTTGTGGCTCCTAGATCGCTTCCTACTCTGCTTGAACTAGATGTGCCATTTCAATTGATGCAGAACAAGCCTTAAATTAAAGCGATTTCAAGGCTGTTTTGTAATATGATCAATTTCGCATCCACATCTGAAACTGTTCAACGTGGATCCTACAGAGGTGCAAAAGTAATGCAGAGAGCCTTTGCACTGCACATCAAGTGAATAGTACAACACACCTACAGATTCTTTACACGGTACCTGCTCAAACTAAGTAGCGCAAATCCAGTTTAAAAACTTATGTAAACGTAATAGTGTTGTAAAGAATTATTAGATAGTTTTTTTGTTTTGTTTTGTTTTGTTTTGTTGGTGGTCAGTTCCCATAATGTAATTATAACATCTGTCATTAAAAATTACAGCTTATATGCTTTAGCTAAAGCATATAATGATTATTTGAGGAGATTTCAGCAAAGAAAATTTGAGCAATCATTTCACAAATCTGTGTATTTATCAATTAGTTTAACTGGTGTGTTTTTTTTTATGACATCTCAGGCTGATTATGTTAAGATTATCACCAAAAGAGCAAACATATAAACACCCTGGGTTTCATAGATGATACTTTTATAAACTAGTGCAACCTTTACACTACAGCACCTAAAGATGCTTTTCCTGAAACTGTGCAACTGTGTTAATTAGGTGAGAATGACAAGATGGGACAACTTGTTCTTCCCCTGCCAGTAAAATTATTTTTCTTACGCCTTTTGGATGAGTGACAGAGGGACCACACTGTCAACTCTGTCTGTTCTCTTGCTGCGTGTCACCTTCTCAAGACAGATCCAAGACCGGTGTCTGCATGCGTGTGTGCGTGTGTGTGTGAGTGTGTGTGAGAGAGAGAGAAAGAGAGAGAGATGAGGATGAAGAGTATTAGCCAGTTCCCCGCTGATAAAGCTGCGAGCGTGAGCTGCCAGAGGAGAGGGGGTAATTATGGGACCTGTTGTGTTGAAGGAAAGCCAGGCCACCGAGGAGGGATTAAGGCCGTCAATCTTCTGTTTCCCTTCACTTTGGTCCTGCCTTCACCCTGCTAATTTTCAGCGTTCCTCTGAGCTGCTCCATTGACTCGGATGCAAGATTAGTAATTTCAGCACATTATGAACTGAAGACGTTGGCTGAAAATACATATGGATGTGGTGGACAAAGACAAAGCCGATGGGTAGAAGATGTTGTAAACTGTTCCTAAAATCCTGAACAAAACCACCTCTGCAAACAAAAAAAAAAAAAAAAAAAAAAATGCCAATTGCTTTAGGAATTTTAATTTGTAAGGAAGGAAGATTATGTTCCATTTTCAGCTATGTTATACCTTTCGTTTTGGTTACACACAAAAACCTTTTACAAATTAAAAATCAGAAGAAAGCTTATGTGTATTTGAATTCACTCCTACTAGGTCAACTGAACCACGTTGTTCTGTCTATTAGGACAGTTTCTACCAGTGTTACCCATCTAAAGCCTGAAATATCTTCCCATTCTTCTGTGCAAAACATGGATTTCAGTCAGACTAGTTGGAAAACATAGACAGACATTTAAAATCTTACCAATGGTCCTCAATTGGATTAATTGCTGGACTTTGTTTGGGCCCCTTTAGCGCACGGATTTGCTTTCAGTATTGGTCTGTACATTTCTTGCTTAACTAAACATACCCCACAGGTATGTGAAAGCCCTACACCAACCATACACACAAATGCCATTGTGCAGAGAAAAGGGAGTTCTTTGACAGCTCCATTACAAACCCCACACTAGCCAATTATCTGTTTTAGGGTGATTGTCTGCCCTCCTCTACCATCAGACCGCCTTTGATCCCACTCATCCCTCCCTGTGTCACTCTAGATCTGTGCACAGGTATAATATTTCCACCTGGGAGCATGAACACTCCTTTTTAAAGTTCCACTTGAATCATCCTTGCTGCCTTTGGAGGCATGGAACAAACTACTTCCTCCTTCTTTTTAGCTCCTGATGAATCACGGATCATTTCTCCCCTCATCATCTTATCCTCTCTTTCTTTTTATCTTCCCTATACCCCGCTGCCTGGGCCACTGAAAATTGGGCGTCTTTGAATTATGCTGATTGCAAGTGGCAGATGGCAATTAAATAAGATGAGGAAGTAAATGCAGAGGGGAAAAAGGGAAAAAGCCCGACCCAAAAAAAAAAAAGTCTCAAAAGCAGCAAGAGGGGGACAAAGGAGAAGAGACAGGGGGGGAAAAAAGAGTTAGAAACGTAAAGTAGAAGAGTAAGAAAAGGGACAACAGAGGTCCCTGCTGGTGGTTTGTTTGATCAGACTGGTAGTCATCCCAGGCTCTTTGTATGGTTCAATCATCAGAGTTGATTCATCCAAATGGATACCAGAACACAGTAGTTCATCGTACAGTAACCATCTTCTATCCCTCGACATCGTCCTAATACAAACCAGACTCCGGTAATCGTTCACACATTACTTTTCACTGCATATGCGCTTGTCAGCTTGTCCTCAGTGTCTAATTCTGTTCTGATGAGGGCGTCATAAAAGCGGCCGAAAAAGGGCAAATTGTCTGAAATTACCGACTGAATAAACTTGTAGAGCAATCTGCGTCTCTTTATGTCATAATATTATCAGAAAGCTCCCAATGGAGGAAACTTTTCCAGGAGCCAGAGTGGTTTTCTGGGGCTATTCGCTTATTCATGTTATTTCCACTGATGGAGACAGAGTCCGTTCAGATTGCTTTGTGCAGAAATCTACCTCAGAAAGCGAGATACAAAAATTATATAAACACCTCACGTATGCACACAGTTGTTTGTCAGATTAAAAGTACATTTGAGAATAACCTGTAAGCATTTTCATCAGGTTCATTTTCATCAGGTTCATTAAAGCTTTAACAGCTTTAATAAATGACAAGGCGAATCAGGCCTTACTAACCCTATTTTAGACAAATTATGCTGAGCTAAGTTCACAGCTCAAGTTAGAGATGTGAAGTTTAAAATATTTCAGGCTGTGACATCTGTTGAGGTGCTAATTCCTCTGGACCTGGAGTCAAGATGTACAAAACCCAAAATAGAAGTTTATGTTTCAGTATTTACGTTAATTAGGGGATTTAGTTGTTTTAAAAGTTTTCAATTGGTCTGTAATAAATTCCATACAGTTCAACGAATATTTTGTGCAAGGTCAAATTAGATTTTAAAAAATTTAAATGTTTTATTTTTTTGGCCAACCTCTCTCTCTCTCTCTCTCTCTGTTAAATAAAACTGAAAATTGTGTGTGATCTTTCTACATGGTGACACACCACATTACTGTGTCACCTCACACTAGCAACAAGTTTTTAAAGTTTTAAAATCATACAGAAAACAAATCTATAAAGCAGTCAAGCGGACATGTTCATTTTCTGTTATTCTCAGCAGTGGTACCATTCCTGTAACGTGCAAAACACGAGCTATGCCTATCTCCAGAAATCACAGGACAAGACAGGAAAAACAAGCACGCACATACACAACTAGGAACATTTTGAGAGACAGTCGTGTTGTTTGAATGAGGAAAGAAGTTGGAGTATTTGGAGAGAACCCACTCGAGATCAGTGGACTTAAATAATATAAACAGCCTGATTTCGTGCACCACAGTGGGAATCCATGCAACTGGCTGCTAAAGGCAGATGTAAAGATGTAAAGATTTCTGTATATTAAATTTAAGGGTAACATTTGTTTCGGGGTGCGTGTTCAAGTCAGTCAGAGGCTAAATCCGTGGAGAATGGCGTCTCTTGCTGCTCTGCTTTTTGTGTATGTGTGGTACAATTGTGCGAATGTGTCCGTTGATCATCAAAGGGCAGCTGTGAAGACACTGGAGCGGCAGGGATGTGAGCATCCCCACCGAGGTGTAGCGACACAACCAGAAAGCATCAAGCACACAACACTTCTTTTTCTTTTTTTTTTTTTTTTTTTTTAAGACGGTGAAAGAACATCATGCCACTTCTGTTCTCCTGTAACCCGGGCAACTCTGGCACCGAAAGGCACCGTGTCCCAACCCGGTGCCCGTCTTCCTAACTGACTCTGCTCATCACCCCACCCGCAGGATCTTTTCGGCTCTATCCAGCATCATGTCAACTTCGCCACCTCTTTTTACCCGGCTTCCCAGCAGGCTCTTGACTCAAACTGGCGCAAAACCGATGCCAAAGAGAGGGGCAGATCCAACCCGACGTGGGGTTTGCCTGTGTGAGGTACATCTCAATCAGCAGGGGCACAGACCAGAGGAGCCCCCTCTTTCCATCCCTTCACCACCTCTTATTGGCACAGCACACTGTCCTCCACCCTCCTTCCACCCCTTTCAGCTGCCCCCACTGTCCTCACATGAATGCAGGGAATCGCACTCGGCTCTCCCCAAAACGAGGAGTGACGAAACAATGCCAGGCTGAATAAACACTTTGATAAGTAGACAGAGGGTGAGGAGGACAGACGACAGAGGGAACGGCAGGGCTTAACAGGGACACTGATGGCTTTATACAACAGAGTGGAAAAAAATGTCCCTTCCCTCGCACACTTCTCTCTGTGTCTGTCACCCCGCCTGGCTGCGTCTGCCCCTGCTGCCCATGGCAGAAGCAGAAAAAGTTAAGACCGCAGAGAAACTCGCAGAACAGGAGGCCAGAGACGGGAGGGTGAAAGCAGAAAGGATGAGACCAGACAAGGCAGGACATTATCACAGCAGGGGGCGAGGAGGAGAGTAAAGAGGATGATGCTCAGGAGTCGCATTCCCCTGCCCATCTCTTGCTATAATTGTTTTATTCCACTCTGCTTAAACCTCTTGTCCTCATTTTCCTTTTGAGAGTTCTTGTAATACTCTTAAATGAAAGTTTAAGCTTCAAAACCAAACCAGAAAGACGAGCAATATTTGACTGGTTAGTTGTAAGTGATAAAAGACTGATGCATCTCGAGTTTATGTAAACTAATTGTTTTTTTTTGTTTTTTTTTTTTAATGACAGGAGGGATTTATAATGCAATGCGACATACCTCAATGAACTTTAAAAGCAAGCCCTGGGCACACAAGCAAAAACTTATTGTGTACCTCCTTCAATCTATTCAGTCTAAATAACAGGGTCATATATATACTGTACATACACTATTACAGTTTCAAAAATGTCTTTCTTTTCACACACTTTTTCTAGCCATTATCAAGGTTATCTGTACCACTAAAGGCCAAACAGACCCTCTTCATGATCTGCAGAGCTTAACAGCTGGTACAGTATTCATGGGTTTAAAAGCTTAATCTTGATTCCTTTAAATATTATCGTTGTTTTGTGACTTAGTCTTTCGTTCTTCTCGAACCGATTTATAATTCTCCAGAAGGTGTATTTCCCATACGGTCAGTTGCAAATTTCAGTCAAACTTAAATGTGTCGCTTTAGAGGCAGGCGCCGATTTCTTGGTCAGAGACATCCCTGTCCATCTCACTTTTAATAAAGCTCAATTCACTGTGGACATTGACACTGGTGTTCCTGCAGTTTCCAGTTTGTGATGGTGGGTTTGTGGGTTGTTCAAGAACAACTTTATCAATTTATTTCCATGTAAGCAGGGCTATTTGCACCAGATGTTTAAAACAATTATTATTATTATTATTATTTTTTAAATGTGTTCGAGATGTAGTTTGTTTAGGAAAATCTAACCATATATTCAAGCCTGTAAGTACATTTTTGAACCTGTGTGAGAAAAATCTACAATAAATTATTGTTACTTATAGAGATCATGGAAGCTGTAAATTGCATAATTAGCATCAATACATCATCAGATATTCAGATTTTTCTGATATGCAAGCTTCTTTTGTTGTACATTTTGTTGTTATCTGAGATAAATCTGGAATACAATATACCATCATCAATATGGAGGATTATAATACACACAATGTTTTAAATTTGGCATATATCAAACAAAAGAGTAGAGGTTGGTGTGTGAAACTAAGCACCCTTTTTTTTCTAAATAACTTTTTTAAAGTTAATAATACCTGGTTTGTTCAGAAACACTTAATGGCTCTTGCAACAGCTGTCATACATGATTGCTTCAGGGAAAGAGAAGTTGCTCAGCGGTTCAGTTAGTCTTAAATAACTTGTCGGCAGATGAAACATGTTAATCATTACCATACTTCTCCAATCACAGACTCTTCCCTGTTCGTTTCATTCCTGGTAGCTTTTTACAGGCAACAAGCAAGTAAGGCACACAAAATATAAGACATGCAGAAGTATATATATATATATATACACATATATATATATATGTATGTCAATTGATTAAAATATCACAATCAATTGTATGCTGTCCATAGTTAACTGGCAACTCATAGTAAATTGATTGCATATTTTTATAAATGTTTCTATGTATACTTGTCTTATTCAGATGTACTTTTATCACAACTGCAACGGTACCAAATATGACAAATATTATGAAGTCTGTTCTACAGTAAAGTCCATAAAGGCGCCACGTTCTCTAAAATAACTGCCTTGGAAATATAGCCGGATGAATATACCTCCACACAAAAAACTGTGTTTTACCTTTTCTGGAAGAAAATTACCAAAGGCAACAGATTTTAAGTGGTATTACAAAGTATAAAGCACAAAATGTAACAACGGGGAGCATAATACAGAACTAGGAGTCGTAGTGTCTAACATATCTAAGCTATGAGACTGTATGTCTGGAGTGACACAGAAGGAAATGTATGAATGCAGAATTTGCTCACAGTCAATATGGATGTGTGCCTCTGAAAACCCCTGCTTGGATGTTCAATGTACATAAGAACAATAAAAGTTGACAGCAAAGTGAAATAATATAAAATTAGGTTTGACTTTTAAGTATTTGTACAAAGCTATTACTTGATTCTAATGAATAGTTGATATGATCTGGTTTGATTGTATCAATAATTCTAGAACTCAGCATAAAGGGAAAATTTTTAAATGATTTTCAGGATTCTTGATATTAGATGTGCAGGGAACAACTGTGTTTCCCCTCCTGTCTACTGTTTACATCTCCTCTCATCCTTCACACACGCAGAGTCGCCTGTAGCCCTTCATGCATCCTCAGCTGCCACGAGGTGTTTCAGACCGACCCACTTTTTTCCTTTAAGTCCAAACAAGCCTGATGTCTGACTTGCAGCGTGAAAGCTCCAATTGTGTGTCAGCAAAAACTAAATCAATAGCACTTATGGAAAAAGAAAAAAAAAACAGCCAGTGGCTCTACAACTGAAATCATTTAGTAAATGTGTGATAAAACGGCAACAAATGAAAACAGAAAGACCGAGAAATGTAACCTTGTGCTGAATTTCTATTGTTTGTGTTTTTTTGTGCAGACAAGGCCATATATCCAGAAGACAGCTCTGTGATTAATTACATTTTCCTATGTGCATTGTGTCCATAAACCAGTGCTCGTGAGCCCCGTCCTGTCCTCTGCTCCCCCCTTGGGTGACGGGTGTCATTGCTGTCACTGTCACAGCTGACCCGCTCAGCAGCGGCACAGACTGAGTGCCGCCTGTTCAATGCAGACATGTCAGCAGATTTTCAGAGCCCCAGTGGTCCCGTGAAAATGTGAATGTGAGTGTGTGTGTTTGTGTTTGCCCTTGCCTACCTCTGTGCTTTCTCTCAGCAATGCATGGAAAATGAAAAGCGCTGCGTCGGGACATTCTGTGGCCCAGAGTTTCCATGTGTGGATGAGGGGGGTTTAACATGCATCAGTAGCTTCTCACTCCAATGCCGGATCTCTGCTCAGAAGACATTTAAAAGCTGAAATATTTGTCATGTGCCTCTGGTTGTTGATCTTGTCATGTACCGGAATTAAACAAGTGGCAATTACTCTCGGAGTCATCAGTGTGCAAAAAGCACTTGTAATGCAACACTTAGCGAGAAATGTGTGAATTTTCTTCTGGATTTTTTTTTTTCCTGCCCGTTTTCAGAATGTATTTTTTTTACAACCATGTTTTGGAAACTGGGAGCAACCGTTTTTCAGAGAGTGTAGCAGAAAACTTTCCACTTTGTACCAATAAATCTCAAACATAACATTTTTCTAAGTAGGGACCTACTCCGACTTTGTCTTACACTTGACCTGTTGTATTGGTCAGTATTGCTCTGCTTTACCCATTTTACAGGCAGTTTTAATGTGTGTTTGGGGTTATACTGTAAGATCACTCAATTGTGTTCAAGTTTTAGCTGTCTGACCTAAATGTCACCAATAGATGGGCCCTGACACTATCAAATTATGGTTAGGAATACTGTTTTCAAAAAAGGTGAAGAACAATATAAGCCTAATATTGAAGTTGCAACTATCTGAACAATCGAGGGACAAGGAAGGTGACCAAGAACCCAATGGTCACTCTTTCAGAGCTCAACTCTGAAGCAATCCACCAACGAGGCCTGCATGGTAGAGTGGTCAGATGGAAGCCACTTTCTTGGTTTTCTTCTTTTTTTTTTTTTTTTTTAATTTGCAAAACTGACAAAAAAAAGTATGTTATCACAATGGGATGTTTGTGTGTAGACATTTGAGGAAAGAGAGTAATTAAGTACAATTTAGAACGAAGTTGTGACACAGCAAATATGGAAAAAGTAAAGCACTGTGAATACTTCCCAGGTGCACTGCATATAGGAGGATCTATAGGTATGTGTCTCTTTTGCATGTGACAGCTCCATGTGCTAACCGCTTAAGGCTAAAATAAACTGTAATGCAAATATGCCTTACATGCTTTCCTCTTTTTACCCGTTATGACATCCGTACATTAACAGTTTTGTTTGTTTTTTTGTTTTTTTCCATGTTGGCAATCCCATTTGTTCCTTTTCCTTTTTTCAAAAATGTGGAAAATCTGTTTACCTAACAACGCAAGCTTGCTGACATGGAATCAATAAATTGCAATGCAATGAAATAAAATTGCAGAAATTGAGTTGTCACCAGCCTTGTGCAACTGTTTTATATAATTCACTCAAAAACTAATGAGCCCAGTTTCACACAGTGCCTAAATTCCCTAGCCGCTTTCTTGCGATGCAGTCTGTTAACAGCCCCTTGGGCAATGTGTGTCCGTGTGTGCTCACACACTCTGTGTGTTACGGCGCATTCTGTTCACTTGTAGTACTGGGCTCCTGCCGGAGGAACGAGGCTTGGCGTTCGCAGCAACGCTTCGCAGCCAAACACAGAAAATGTTCTGCCAGCTTTATCTAATGTCTTTTCAAACACTTTACATTCCATCTTAACTTGCACAACAACTTCTGCTCGAAACACTCTTTCTCCTTCTTGTATCTCACCCCTGCTGCTCTGCAAGTTGTTCACAAAACCTCTATTGTTCCTCTAGGGGTTTTTGCTTATGCATAAAAATTTTTACAGCGTACCTTTGTGATGCACACGTATCCTCAGGGTAAAGCAACTGACGTGAGTAGGCCTTTCTGGGAGGGAGTAAAAATGTTTCGTACAGTACATTGTCTTCCAAAAGTATAAACTCCCTTTAAAATTCAATGTACTTTATTTGGATTTCATGCAATAAAGTAGCACAAAGTAGCACATAAGTGCTAAGTAGAAAGAAAAGGATGTGGTGTATATTTCTCAGCCCCACCTGAACTTGATACCAATAAGTAAAAAAACAATGCAACTGGCTGATTTGAGAAGTCATGTAAATTAGTAAACAGGGTTGATTTGTATTGAATCTGTTCAAAGATAACTATCACTAGTACACTTCACAAAGCTGGCAATTGTTGGAAAACAGCAACACAAATGCTATTATTGGAAAAAAAAAAAAAAAGTTAATGTTGCTGTCTGCCTCAGGCCACAAGATGCAGGAAATGTGGATGATGCTCTGCTCAGATGAACAGATGACCTCAACATTTTGGGTCATACATAAAATGGTGAGTGTGGTGGAGAACACATCACACTTAACAACCACTGTGAAGCATGTTGGTGATAGTATTATGCTGTGAAGATGCTTATTTTCAGCAGAGACAGGGAAGCAGTCAGAGAAATATGCAAAAATACATGCATTCTTCATGGACACCCATACAAGTAGAGTGAAACTATGTTTACGAAATAAATTAGAAAAAATAAGGAGATGCCAACTCTGTCTGCATCTTCAAACAACCTGTTGGGTTCTGGTCTGCTTCTATTAAGATTCTGTCGACGACCTCTTCCAGATGGAAAAAAAAAAACTCAGTAAAGAAATAGGAGCAGTTTAAATTCATATCTACAGTATACATGCATCCCACTGATAACTATTTTTTCTCCTTACGTCGTCTTTTCACACTGCCTGTTAAACCCCAATGCCAGAGACACATCATTCTTATCGGAGATCAGACTTCCGTGCAGCCAAGTGTGACGCCTGGAAGTTAGAAAACCCAGGTTCACTGAGGCCGTGGGGAAAGTTTGTGAACATCCGTCAGCACCCGCAGGACAGCAGTTTATGAATTTGAACCAATCAGATAAGAAAGGATTATGACACTGATGTTTCTCTGGCTGTTTGGATAAAGCCTTAAAGTTTTGTTGAAAACAAAAAAAATATATACATCACGTCTTGTTCAAACAGAAACATAGCTGCAGCAACAGAAAAGTGTGTTCATCCACGGTGCACAGGTGCTGCCACTTGTCTCTTATCTCTGAACAAACAACAAAAAAAAAAGACAGTAGGAATGCAAAACGGACGATGCAACTTTGCTCAACTCCACCACTCCCTTCTCTTGGGTCATTGTGCTTGCAAGGCATCAATCATGTTCATGTCACCTCGGTCACATTTTACAGCCTTTATGACAATGGAGTTGAGACACAACATGGTAATCAGCAAGTCTGAGGAGCGAATGTAACATGGTTTTAACACGAGAGGCTGACTTTAGTGGCCCTTTGCCTGATTTATACCTGACTGCAGGTTAATGGGGTCTTTGTGTCTAATCCCCTCTCATTTCCCACACATAAGACCTTGTCCTTTTCTACATTTCAGTCTTCCGTCTCCATTTCCTACATTTTTTTTTTTTGGTGTTCACCTCTAAGTCTCTCAGTCCATCTGTCATCTTCCTCCTGAAGAACGCAAATGTGGCTACCGTCCCCATTAAACGAGTCTGTCTCATTCCACTCTCTCTGTCTCATCATCACTGTTTTTTTTTCTCACACACGCCCACATACCATCCTCAGAAATGGCAAGCTCCAGCCCATCCAGCCTGTTGCATTCTCTCCCCTCACTTGCACTGAGCGATCAGTCATATTATTTGATGGGTTTTTTATCTCAGGGTCTGTCTTTTCGGGTCACGGGGCAGGAATCCTTATGCCAGCTGATAGGGGCCGCTCTCAAAACTCGACATGATTTATGATCAATTTTTCATCCTCGCAAAGCAAATGTCAAACATGTTCTAGCTTCCAATCTTAAGGCAGCAAATATTGTACATGAAAAAGTGTGTTTATTTTTTTTTGGGGGAAAGAGCCTGAAAGCCCAGCATTCTCAGTTTACTCAGGAAGAAAGTGAGTCAGCTAAAGCTGTAATCTAACAATACATGCTATGGATCTCCACAGAGTCTTCAGAGAGCTCAATATATCTCAGGTAAAGGTAATGGAAGAAGACTGATTATGTTCCCAATGAATCACTACTACTACTACTACTGTTTTGTTCAATTATCCTGCTGACAGACCCAGAAAGGACCTATTTTCAGCTTTTTGTCACATTTTTATTTAAACATTTCCTGGTAGCTCCCCTGGTCATTGGAAGAGAAATAGGCCCACAGCATCACACATCCTCCTCCATACTTACCAAGGGGTACGAGTTGTCTCTCTTTTTTCTTTTGCATATTGAATCTTTGTTTCATGCCAGACACAAATAAAGGCAGAAAACTTGGATGTGTATAACATCTAATGGTAGTTATGGGGACTTGGTAACCCCAAAATACCAAAATCTCAGCCAGTCTCATGGCCAAAACAAACAGGCTTTACATCCCTAGGAAACAGAAAGTGATCACCTGCTAATTGGAATCTACCGATCAACCTAAAAGTCGAGCAGAAACTAAAATAAAACACTTCACGCAGTTATTTAAAAGAGTTTTTTTGAACTGCATACAACTGATATTTTTGATGCATCTTACCTTACTCACTCAATAAATGTTGGATTTTTAGTTTTATTTATTTTAAGGCTTTTAACACATCCTTTCCGGAGGTGTCGACACCTGTCTCCTGCATTTACCCAAACTCACTTAAAATACAATGTACCATTTATCACCCCTGTGTCAGGTAATGAGGTGCAACATATTGTTCTGTTACCGAGGGCCTTAAGAAGCCCTCTCACGTTGCAGCTCCCAGGTATCTCCCAAGGAGCATCTCCTTTTCAAGTAGAGTAACATGAAGACAGTTCCGGCGAGCCAAAACATCCACATTTCTGCCGCTGTGGCAGGTGAGACGCTGTTTGGGAATGCAACCCGCGATGCTGGTCCATTCAGCTCCTGCAGACTGTGGTAGCACGGATGTGATTGATTAATGCCCTGAGCGCGAACAGAGCAGCCTTGATTTACATTGCAGCGTAAGTACCGTGGCTCCTGCCTGCGTCTGTGCCAGCACACATCCATCAGAGAGCCAGATCCAGTTCTCCAGCCAACCCTTATGGATTTTACCAGCTTTTTAACAACCTGGACACCGCTCCTCCCAACTGTTATCGCTGGATTCCTGTGGGCCGCTGTTTTCTTCCACTCGGTTAGCTTTTGTAATGTGAAAACTGAAGCTGGTGTGTTTTTCTGTCACACAGCATCTCTTGTGATCCTTATGCGACGTACTCTAAAGTATACATGTGGGTGTTTTGCAGCAGATGCTTCGCTCTTCGAAAAGAATGTGAATGATGTGGAGACACAGCTCACCGTGCTGCTGGAGCTCCGAGCTCTTCCGCAGTTAAAATCACACCACGCCTATTTTTGGCCAAAACCTGAATGACAGCGTGACCTTAGACTCTGACCTTTGCACAGGCTGACCTTCGCAGCCTGTTAATGGAAACAGGAAGGTATTAGGGGTGTGGAAAAGAGGGGAGGAGCTAGGCGGGTGCAGCAGGTCAAGCCCAAAATGATGCACTCTGATGCATTGGACGCAGGAGATGAAGGGTGCCTTGTTACCCCCTCCGACAATAAGGCCTCAGTTATTGGTCTATAATTTAGCTAATTGATCAGCGTGGTAATTGTTACCATAATGAGCTGGTGTGGAGAGCCGCCTGTTTGTCGGCGTGTTTGCGTTTGTATTTTTGTGCTTGAGTGACTGTGTGAAACATCACAGGTGTGTCTTTTGCAATTTTTTCAAAGCAGGCATGTGGACGCGCAGCTTTGTTATGCTTGCAGCGCATGTTCATGAAAACATGTGTTGACCAGATTCCTCCGTTTGAACGAAACAAACTAAATGTCATCATGGTTGCTATTAAACAGACATGTGGAAATATAACTGGTGTTACAGTGAATTCGCTATTTCAACGTGACGAATTATTTCTCTATTATTTAATGTTTAGTGACAATGATTTTAATGTCTGTAACAGCGTTGAAATTATTGTCTTTGTTTTTTTTTTTTATGAAATTGACCTTTACCATCAAGGTAATTGATAAAAATGCCAAAGGAATAATTGAAGTATGCTCAACTGTTACATTTGAAACCTTCTCAGAGCGTCCTACTTATTTGCCACAGTTATCCTAAAATGGCACGTCATTACCTCGTTGTAGAAACTGCATTTTGACAAATTTTCCACCATTTTTATAAGCTAAACCTATGATTTACTCTTATATTACCGTAGATATATATCTATCCTTACAGAAAAGGGGTTGGTAATGTTTTTTTCTTCAATAACTGAAGTAAATGGCAAGTATTTATTTATTTATTTATTTATTTATTTATTTTTACAAAGCTCTTATTGGTTCCTCCTGGTCTTACCTCGTTTTTAAAGTTTTACATCATTCAAAGGGATGCATTTTGGGAACTTGGTAAATTTAGACTTAGAAGTACAACGATCTGAAACCATTTATTTACTTAACTAAATTTATCTCGGAAAAAAAAATAAATAAAAAATTAGGTCTGAGATTATCAATCCAATATTTTATTACACAGTTATAGTTAGACAATGAATGATATCCAAAGTGTAACCACTTTGTATTTTTGGGGTGGAAAAGCATTTTCTTCACCTTAATTATGATGCATTCTGCATTTGGACCTACATGTCAATTTTAGCATCAATAGATTTTGCTGTATGCAGTTGTTTTATATTTTATTTTGACACTGTTATTACCTTTACTCTTTTGCTGCTTCGTGGAGCTGTTTTCACACAGTTAATAGCGTCGCTCATATTATTCCCTCCCTGGGTGTCCAAAGTAGGAATGATGATCCAGGTGAGTGAATATATTCAGTGTCATGTTTATTCCTGGAAATAGAGAAGTCAGATTTCCGTCATAAGCTCATAATTACGAGCCACCTGAGAGCGCCCTCTGTTTATTCGTAAATCGCATGTGGATTCAACAATATCCCACACAGCTGTGAAAAAAACCAACAAACAAGCAGTGCAGGACAACGAGAGGTGTCATGCAGAATCGACATCAGCGCTGCAGATAAAAGCAAGTCTCCTCATATTATTCTCTTTAAAACAATAACGGCTCCGTGCGGCGATCCTGCCGTCTGCCGTGTCTAAGTAATATTCCTCACTTTTCTAATCTTCTCAGTGGACGTAGGGGATAACTTCTGACTCTTCTCATTCTGGCTTTCTGGCAGAACAAGCCATGTGTCGCGCTTCTGCGTTACTCCTTGGAGTCACAAAGCCGTCTTGCCCTTATAAAATTCAGTCGATGCAGACCTCCGACTACCATGCTCGGTGAGTCATAGGCATAACAAAGGCAGGGAGAATTCTACTCTCTCTGCATCGGTTCTTCCACAAACCACATGGAGAATGTAAAATGCGACTCTAATCCTGTCTTGAAGTGCTACGTGAAAGGGGCTTAGGTGTTATTATCATTAAATAGTCTACATTTAGAGATTGATGACAGTCACTGTATTGTGGTGTTTCGTTGTGCCGTTCCAGCTCAACTAAAGAGATCCTCCTCACTGTTGTTGTCCTGTGAGTGTTTTGGATGTTAAAAGCTGTACAAATTGTACTGTAATTCATGTTTGCAACAGATTTTATTTGTAACCTTACATTGACTATAAAACATACAAATATCTCCAGTAGGCCATCATAAAAGCTACATTTGTAGCCTGTGCTGCTATGTATGTCAGTGATTTGTGCTTCACACACTGCTTGAAGGGAAGAAGTGTTTTCTTGCACTGTAGGATCTTAGTGAAGCTCAACTCAGGGCCTGCTGGGTCTCCTGCTCTGCCGGTGCATCCAGAACCAGAGGAGTCCTCAGATGCAAGTGAACAGATTAGAACTTATCAGGCATAACAGATGATACCAGCTCTGATTAGCACAGAGAAGGGGTGCAAAGACTTTGCATTTGTGCAAGCATGTCTGTTCCTAGAGTAGGTCAATGAACATGTCAGCATCAATAGTAGGGGGGGAAGTTGTGCATAGTTCACTGGCTTTGCCCTGAGAGGTGAACTAGCCTGGCAGAAAAACGTCTTATTTTGACTTTTTGCAAACAAGCTAATCACTGAAATCTGTTAACCAAACAGAGCTATTCCTGTGTGGTGTGTTTAAGGACATACAAAACCTATCTGGAAAGATTGTGCATTTTGACAAAGTGCAAGATAAGAGAGAAATCACATTTCATCTGTTACTGAAGCCGTCTTTGTCTGCTTTTTTTCACCCTGTCTGACTTCCTGAAGGGCGCAGGAATGCTGTCTCATTTTCAGATTTCCTGCTGATAAATCCAGGTGAGTGACAGGGATGACACAGCCTTATCCTGACATTACAAGAATCTCCTGCAATTCCAACTCCATCAAAGCTGTGGGAACTTCCCAGGCTGAAGCTACCGACATATGAAATTCTCAATCTTCCTACCTAAAGCATACTTATAACAACAAAAGGGGAGGGTCAATAATGGAGAAGCTTTGCACTGGAGCTATATCGCTTGTTTCATCTGGCTCTTAAAGAAAAATCTGTGGATTCAACAGGAAATAGAAAGCTGATTTCCATAATACAAAACTTGATATATTATAAAACTCTGCTTTGGTTCCCAAATATAAAGTTAGCAATCACAAAGATTTGTAGGACTGAAAAAAAAATCCAACTTTATTTGGTTGTAGATGGGAAATGAAAGAAAAGAAATGAAAATGACTTCAAGAACAAAAATAGTAAATAATTAATTCAAAAGTCAACTTTTGAATAATATCACAATCCATTTTGGATGTAAGAATAAATGTGTACAGTTCCTTGTAAAAGTCTTTCACATTTTGATACATTGCAATCTTATACCAGGGTATTTTGTTCGACCTTTATGTGCTACACAATAACACATAACTGTACGCAGTTGAGAAATTAACAGTGGTTTCAAAACGTTTTCTATGTTGTTTTTTCTGTACAAATACAGCTGCTCTGTAGAGAGAAATATTCAAACAAGCAACATCACAGAGATTAAGAAGCACAACAGACAGTGATGATGTGAATGGTTAGTTAATAAAACATCTGGAGCTTTGAACAGCTGATGCAGCTCTGCCAGTTGGTTGTCCACCTAAACTGAAAAGCTTGGCAAGGACAGCATTAATCAGGGAACCAGCCGAGAGTCCTACGGAAACTCCGGAGAGGCTGCAGAAATCCACGGTATTTTAAAAGAGACGGGACTGCAAGCACTACAACTAATTGCAATGTGAAAATGTCCTACTGTAAATAACTTTGGTTTAGTTATCTATCAAAGAGTGCGGAAAATATGCCAGAGATTATACAAGAGCACAGATTATAACTCTAGTGGATTGTGATGTCAAGATCAGGAAACATTTGCTCACAGCAGTTCTCCTCGTGCACAGCAAGTGCTGTTACCGAGGAAAAACAGTTAAACAGCAGGAATTGCAGAAAATTGTCATAAAGATGATCCATTTTCCACACACAAGCATAGTTACAGTTTTATCTTATCTGTTTTGCTGCTTCTTTTTAAGTGCCTGTAACATTTCAAATGCCATTTGGTTTCTGGGATTTTTGCCGGGCAGATGTCTGGACAAACAAATCTGCTCGCAGACTCGAGCATAGACTGCTGCTCGTCTGGTTTTTACACAGAAATCACAAAAATGGCTAAAGAATTGTACAGCCAATTTTAAATCTTCTTATTAATTTGTGGGAAAAGCCCCCACTGAAAAAGAATTTCTCCAAGTCACCAAATCCTTTACAATTTAAACTTTAATATCAGAATAAGGATTTACTGAACGAAAAAAGACATGACCATCATCTTGTATAACATGGCTTATCTGTCACCACATTTCTCAGAAAGCTGAGTTTAACTTCACCTATAACAGTGCATCCTGATTTCTGCCAGACCTGTAGAATCAATCCAGATCGCAGTACAGCAACAAATTTAGATAAGTCACTCTGGAAATGGTTACAAAGGTTTGGGCACTCTAAAGAACCTCAGGGCAGCTTTTGTCCACCAACAGGGGGCTTGGGGGCGGGAACATGGCAGTTCTTCTCAACTATGCCAATCACACCAAGAACACACTTCTTGGTCATAAAATAATCCAAAACAACACCCAAAGCACTGCAGGCTTTTCTTGCCACAGTTAAGCTCAGTGTTCATAATTCTTCAGTGTTCAAGAAATATTCTTTGGACTAAGGAGATAAAACTGAAACATTTTCAAAAGTAGGAGGGAGTCACATGAGATTTGGAATTAAGCTAAGAGGACAGAAAAAGATATTGATAGCTAAACATGGAGGTGGTAGTGTTATAGTTCGTGGCTTCTTTGCTGCTTTAGGACCAGCCTTACGTGTAATAATTGATGGAATCATTAGAAATACCCAAAGGCCTGAAAGACAATGTCTGTGTGTAAGACCGTGAGCACAACTAGAGCAAACCTAAAGCCATGCGAATCACTCATTACCAGTTACTGAAAACACTTGGTGGCGATTGTTGCTGCTAAGGGAGGTGTGTGTGTGTGTGTGTGTGTGTGTGTGTGTGTGTGTGTGTGTGTGTGTGTGTCTGTGTGTGACTGCATCCACTCTGCAGTTCACCATGTGTTCTCACTGAGCAGAGGACTTCAGTCAGTTATACACATTCACGGGCAAGAAAGTGCTAAATTCTCCACTTCCTGTTCGTCTGCGTCAGTCTCCACAGCTGTGACCAGACATGCAGCAGGCCGGTAGACAGCACAGCGTTATAAGGTCCTCCTGAAAGGATATGCAACATAAAGGCCTATTCTTGATCCTCTGAGCGAAAACCTCTCTGTCCTTCCTCCTCTTAAATACATTTCCCCCTCTATTTTAGGCACCTAAAGAATGTTACCAACCAAAGATGAGCTTCCATACCTCTGCACCCATGTTGAGTACCCCACTGACCTAAAGTACAAATGAAAAACCCCTCGCGTTCTCCTTCATCCTCTCCGCACCCCATTACTTATTGAAAAGACTCGTACCTCACCCTCCTCCTGCCCTCTTGTCTCCTTCCTCCTCCTCTTCGTCTTTACTGCCCTCCCTCCTTCTTCGGTAGCCCTCCTGCTGCGATGCGGTTGGCTCCTTTGATCTGGCCCAGCGCTCTAATTAGAAGGAAGTGAAGTGTAGGCCAGTGAGGTCACCATTACCCGTGACCCCTCTCATCGACCACTCCAAATGTCGTTAGGGAGCGAGACGTTCTCACGGCGTTGACCCGCTGGCTGTGATGGCGGGGGGATCTGGATTGCGTTAGGGACCCCAGTAAAAATCAGGCGCAATTTACATCTAATTTGAGCTGCTGCAGAGGTCAGTGTGCGGCATCTCGTTAGTGTCCAGCTGCGGCGGGTTGGGAGGAGCAATATTAATACCGGACGAAACCACTAGGACCTTTGTTACGCCTGCACGAACGGCTAAGGTTAAAACTCCGTCATAAACAAAGCTACATGACCCAGATTTGACACTTGAAAGTTAGAGTATTTCTTGTGAAAACCCAGACTGGGGGGTGGGGGGTTGGGTGGACATACTTTTGGAGTTCAGCCTAACTAGAAGCATGAGGTCTTGTGCAGAGGATTCATTATAAAAGCAATAACCTGGATTTAAAGTTTGAAACTTCTCATAAACGTAATGACTGGCCTTTGTTTGTGGCTGAGACTGATAAAAGTAAATGTAGAACTCGTGCTTTTGATCATGGCTGTAAAGTAGCAGGATCTTACTGTGTGTGTGTGTTAAGGGATAATGTGTCATTACATGAAGGATGTGAGTCACCAGAACAGATCGGCGAACACATAAACCAACAGACTTGAGGGTAAAAGAAATGGATGCTAATCACACTTTGACTCTGCTTGTTAAGGGTATTTCCTCTTGCTCACTCAAACTCCCAGGGTGGGTAAAGCTCCCAAAGCTTCTACAATCCCTGTAGCACATCAAGAGACTCTGGCAAGTTGTGTAACATTAGTTGCTTCATGTACACTCATATGCATAAAACAACACACACATACTGTACTTCGCAGAAGTCTTAAATCGCCCTTCAGTGCTTTGTAGTTTGCTTCCCAGAGGCCAAGGTCATTGAAGGGCACATGACATAAGCTTTTCCCTTCCTTTTCAATTATATTAATCTTTGTGGTTCATGATAGTGACATTCATTTCTGAAGAAAAAAGAAAAAAATGAATCAGACAACACACCTGACACTTACTGAAGATGTTACAGCATTATATTTCGTACAGATGATCATCAGATTTAGGTGTGTATCTTAAAAGTGAGCCTGTAATGCAACAATGTATGTTGCAATTTGTCCAATCAAAAGGAGACATTACGGATTGACCAATTGTTACAAAATCTGCAAATTAAATAAAACCAAAATAGATTCTGGGCGTAGTAGATATAATTTCTGCTTTGGCTTGGACGAGTTTTGTCCCTCAAATCCAGGCGGTTGTGCGGCACTCCCTTATCTTCAAACACTAACTAAGCAAGACTCCGACATATTCAGCTCAGACGCTGAAAAAAAAAAAAATTAACAAGTCGACTGCTGCATCTAATTAGTGAAAGTAAGCATGAAAGGGGACCATTTGAGTAGTGTGGCTATTAATTTATTTCAGAAGTCTTTTAGCACTGATAGAGGTTAGAAAGAGTAAAAAAACAGGGTTAAATAAACAACTTCATAGCCACAGACAATGCCTGTGGCCAACTCAGCCTGCTGACTCTGCTGAAAGTATCAGTTGTCGCATAAAACTGTGCTGTGTCCTTCCACTGAAGCCAAGCTACCCTTGTTTCATGATGCTCAGGCTAAAAGTGTTTTTTTTCTAACAGAGAAGTTGAGGTGGTCAGGAGGAATACTTGTTCTCGATTGTTTAATTCTGTGAACCTGTTTCTGTATTTGGAAAAAGTGCGAGTTTCAGCTTGATCTTTATCCGTGTGGCTGTTTTCTGGTCTGAAAAATAGGCAGCCCGTACAAGCTGTTACATTTACATCCATATGTAGTGTGTACTACTGTTCTGTTTTAGAAAGGTGATTATCCAAGGGCTCTTTTATTGTCACAAATGTATTTTTGACATAAGAACTCTGATGATATTCTGTTCTTTCTTTGAGGTCCTGTCCAGAGCAACCTAAATACTTTGTAAAAGTGAGATTTTCTGGTGTTTGTTAACCTGCCGTTTCCATAAAAGCTAAGGCATAGATAACATGAACTTTGACTTTTTAAGTGGTGTGGGCATGAATGTTTAGATTTGATACTTAGAGATTACCAAAAATGATGGCACTTTGCAGATTACTAATCTATCTTCCTGTGCTAGTAGTCACACCACAATGAAGCTGTTTTAATAGGTTAATCCAGATTTACCTAATTTACTCCTGACTCATGTTTCAATTTAACCTAAAATGTAAACTAAAATGTGTGAATTTTTAGCCCGGCAAAACTTTAGCTATTCCACGATTATCTTATTTTTTTTGTTCCATTTGAATGTAGTAAACCATTATTGTCAGCTGCTGGTCACATTTATGACTGGAATGAAATGGATCATAGACACAATTTAATAAAAAACAAACTGAGGGAAAAAAAACATTGTAATAGGTATCAGAGGAATGTAGCTGGATCTCAGTTATTTTAGACAAACACACACATCTCCATTTTTTGCCTTTGACAAACCAGTGAAATGGCAAGAACACTGGGAAAGTATGCCGACAGCATCTCTCTTATCTGATGGTTACCTTGGCGACATGATGACTTGATTGTGCCATAAAATTGCACTATTTACCTGGATAATACATAATACTGCCTAAGAGGATAAGATAAAACATATGTATGAAAATATCTCAAGTCCAAAGAAAGCTTTGAAAAACCTTGAGTAAGCATTGAGGACATTTACCCAAAACCACTTTAAAGGACTGAAAAGTACATCTGGGTTGTTGAAAGTAAAATAATGTCTAATTTATGAAGGGGTGGTTTAACAATGTTTCACAGACTTGAAAAAGAAATGACCATCATCTTCTTCCATGACGTCCACCAAGCTAAGCATGTGTGGTCACGTGATCACTCAAATCTTACAAGACGAAAACAAAGATGGGGGCAGCGGGGGTTAACGGTGACACATCAAAGCTAGATGGATATTTTCCTTAGGATAGCATACGAGGCATAAGAGCACATCAAACAACCAGAACAGTACTCCTCCCCTCCCTTTCCTTGTCCCTCACTCTGTATTGTATTATACTGAAATTAAAGGGGCTGGCCAAAGAAATCCATATATCTGAAAAGTAAATGACTGCTTCCTGGCAGTTCAAAGACATTTCCAGGTTGAGAGGGCAATGATTTAACGTGCAATAAAAATATAGTCCGACCAATCCACTCATTATACACTCAATCCTAAATTTGGGTAATATTAGCAAATTACTAGGTGTGTTGTAGGAGCCCAAGGTGATAAGTGATATTCAGGTGCGTGCAGCTGTGCCCATCTATTAAAAGACAGATAGATCTTGATTTACAAAGAACCTCAAAAGTGAGAGGGCGGCCCGTGTAATTACGATGTCTAAGGTTTTCTCATATAATCTGGGAGGAGGGGACGGCGAGAGGAAAGTATGCGTATTCACTGTTTGCTAAGAGTGTTCAGCGTCTGGCTGTCATCCAGAGAGTTGATTTAGGTGGATTATGTTAATCCATACCAGGTTCGAGTCTGTCTCCTGATGATCTCAGAGTCGGCTAGGGGTAGAGCGAAGCCACCCTCGTTTATAGGGCGGAAGTTCCCTGAAACCAAGGAACACAAGGGGCTAATAAAAACAGCAAGCCGAGATAAGACCCCATAAACGCATTGCAGCAGAAGATCTGTTTGTTTGCTTCCTAAATATCCCTGAACATTCGGGATCCTTGCTCCCGAGCTTTCAAAGAATTGCAACAAATGGAAAATAACCCGAGGTTTGGGAGGTGCTCGGAGGGATTTAATGGATATTCTGGTTTCCATAGAGGGCTGCTAAATGCTCTTGAGCAAGCAGAGAACTTGTTTCAAAAGTTTTGTGTGAAACCTCTGCATGTTAAGTCCCATCAACAAATCCCTGCTTTAAACAGCTTCTCCTTGAACTCGCCACCTCTCCTGCACTCGCTTTCTCTGTGAGAGAATTATTATCCCCGACGGATAAAAGAGCAGAGTCCTTTGCACCTAATGCCGCAGCTCTTGTTTGATCATGATGAATGTCCTATAGGTTAGATAACTCACACACGTGACACACCCACTCTTTTTAAAACCAGCAGCAGGAAGTTATTCATTCATTCTGATTATCAGGTCAATTCCACCGCTCCCTGCTGCTCGCTTTCGATGGAATGTGGAGAGAAGGAAAACTGGCCATCAAAAAATAAGAAGACCACATGAAATGTTTTAGCAGTTATGTGGTACTGATGTATGCCAGTGTGTTCAAATGCAACAACAGCGTTGCTATATTTGTTTTGAGTCTTTTAAAACTGCTGTCAATGGTTCTGCAGAAATGTATTCCTTTTTTTTTTATCAATCTAAACAACATGTTGCATTCAAAATTGCAAAGTTGTTGCACACCCAATGCAATGGGGTGTGTAAATTCGGGAATATAAGAGCAGCTGAAGACAAATAAGATAATAAAAACAGCTGTGCTCAAAAGTTATGCCAATCACATAATACCTGACGTACATATTAAAATGTTGGTTTTTTTTTAACTACAGAACAGGCACAAGGCTCTTTTAATAATGTCAAATATTTTCTCTCTTTTTGTCCCCTTCTCCAACCACTGCTTGCAGCACCTTTTGGAGACCAAAAGGTGCTTCTGATTTGCAGCTGATTTCTAACAAAACCAAACCAAACTTTTAGTGGCGTCATGATGATTCTGTGAGGTGATTGCAACGTTATTAACTTTTATTTGAGAGCTTATGCGTTTATTTGTTGTTTCATCTTTAAATTTAAAACAATTTTAGAAAGTGTGAAAATCTCCAAAATTACGTGGAGGAATTATGCAGCATGAAATTGTTTAGGCAGAAAATACAAGTATGCCCCATTATTTTTATGACAGCATAGAACATGACATGTTTTATTGAGCTGCAATTACGAGAGACCTTTATGAAGCCAGCTTTGTCATTCTGCCATTTCTCCTTCTCCTTATTTTCCTTTCTGTGGCAGGATTAATGCATTATTTATTTGCATTTCAAGCATGTGACATGTGGTAAAAAAATTAAAACATTACTTAAAAAAATAACCTGTTCTAAACATTTTTTTGATGGCAGTAAAGACTAAAAACCAAGTTATTTAAAACAATAACACTGGAGGAGATGCAATCTATTTAAATAATGTTTTGTGCCAATATCAGCCAAAAAAAAAAGAGAGAAAAAATCTATTTGGCTTTTTGTCACAGTGTCCTCCTGTGTACACCCCTGTTTATATGTTTACGTTTTTTGTGTGTGTGTGTGTGTGTGTGTGTTGCTTTTTGACATTGAATCCTGTCATAGGACCCCTGGCGACTGTTTTCTGAACTTCGACCTCCACCACCTGTCGCCTGCGGGGTCTTAGCTGCCTATCGGATCCCCCACCTCTCCTCCGCGTCCTCCCACCCTCTCCAGAGGTGAGGTGGGTTAGTGCTGAGGGGCGCTGTCACCTGACCGAGGCGAAGCTGAATAACATCTGCAACAGCAGCAGAGATGCCTGCACGTTCAGAGTCTCCCGCAGCCTCTGACCTCTGATCTCTGAACACCTGATACAGTTGAGTCAGGTCCTGACATGTTTTTCTTTTTTTTTTTTTTTCCCATTTTTTCTTTGTTATTTTTAATGAACAGCCTTAAGCAGTCAAAAAAAAAAAAAAAAAAAAAAAAAACCTGCAACACCTCTGACGGATCTTTCTTTGTTGCCATAGATTATTTTATTGGACATAAACATGAAGGACACACTTTGAGAAATCACTCTCTCACACACACACACACACACACTCACACACACCCAGCTGCATGGATCAAACACTTTTTGTTGCATCATAAAACTTAGAGCACGGTTTCATTTTTAACAGATAAACACACCCAATTAAACATCCGTTCTCAGGTGCGCAGGTCTCTTTATTGCACCCAGAGCAGGTGAGATAGAGGTGAAACAAAACTGTCTCCATTACACCTCTCATACAAATCATTTCAAACAGGTGGCCCTTAGGTTTTGTCTTTTGTCATGTTTTTTACGTATAGTATAGCCAAATCTGAACACATAGCCAGACCTGAACATGGTCCGTTTGTGTGTTAATGATTAGGGGATGGAGCAATTTCCTTGTGACCAGTGGTTTTCTAAGTGGTGCTATCTGGGTCACAGGGCCAAGGCTGCAGAGTTTCAGTGTGTGAGCATTTCTCTCAGCTGCTTCACGTGGGAAAGAAGTCCTTCACTTTATCATGTTTCACACTTTATTTAGTTGTCCAGAAAATTCTTATATTGCCTGAACAAGAAAGCTTACCAGAAGTGCATCAATTCTTCAGATGTTAATTAGTGCCAAACAGCCACCTGTCAATCCTCAAAAGCTTCTACATGCTCACTAAATACCACAGAATTTTTTTTTTATTTATTTATTTATTTTTTTTACTCAAAGTGGTAAGGACAATAACTGAAATACACAAGTATAATAGTGTATGGTAAGTTCTCTTCTGGACACTATATGAGTGGTGCCATGGAAAGTTAAATCTAGTTCAAGAAAATACCTGAAAACATGTATAAAAAAATAAAAAAGAAACTAGGTGGAAGCAAACAAGAAGCAGAGGCTGGTTGGTTCTTTACAGAGAGATCTGGGGATTTATTTTGTCTAAATAATATTTTAGGAAAGCATATCTGACTTATATCATGTTAAATTGCTTTCGGTGGATAAGAAGATGTAGATGTTAGTTCCAACTTACAAAAGTTACAACTTAAGAATCGATATTTCGGAACATTCTACCTTAAACCTCAAGCTTACGGTGGAATGAGCAAATGCTGCTGTATGTCAACCTTTTCTGCTTTCTTCTGCACGTTTAAGACTTGGTATGCAAGACGTATTTCTGCTTCATGTCAAGAGTTCTCCTCCCTGAGTCAGTGAGTGCATGCGTGAAGCTTCCCGTGATTAAACTGTGCTTCTGCCTGCGAGCACAGCTCTACATATTCACAGGCGTGTGAGTGACAGCTGTGTCCGGGCCAAGTGACAGCGACCCGTGTGAGTGGTGAATCGTAGTGACAGTGCACTGAGAAGAGGGAGCATTACGGCTCCTGTGGACAAGCGACCTCTGACCTGATGTGTTAGAGCATCGCCAGACAATAGGATCAAGAGCTCTATGTGCGGTGAAGAAGATTAAAAAAAGAAACAGCTTGAGGTCTTCTCTGGCTTCCCTGATTCATATCAATGTGTCCATCTCTGACACTAATGCCGTCCTAATGAGGCCCGCTGATAACGCCAGCTTAACCACAGGGAAATGCCAGGAGGGGAGAGGTGAGAGGTTAATAGGAGATGGGGGTGGCGGGGAGTGACTAGGGGAACATCAGAAAAAACCAGAGAAGCAACCAACAAAGGCAATCACAGGTGTGTGCAGAAGGAGTATTGCTGATAGACTTGGGTTTGTTACCTGAATTTCAGCAGATCCCGTGTGAGTCGTAACAAACTTAATACAAAATGCATGTCAGTGCCCAAATGCACACCTATACGATCAGAAAAATATTACGTCTAGATGTTGAGTGGTAGCTACGAAGGGCAAACTGGATGTATGTGCTCTGAAACAGCAGGAGAAAGCTGCAGAAGCTCCTAAAACTTATGTGGAATTTAATAAACACCATGCCGCAAGAGAGCTCTGCTGTGGGATTCATTGGTCTGAGTAAAAAAAAAAAAAAAATTCATCTGCAGCAACTGTGTTTACTTTGTGATACACCACAGCACCACAGATCATCAAGGTCTGCAGAAGAAAACTGTTGGAAAAGACACGGTCCTACTTTTTCTTATCTTTATGCATTCAGTCATTTGTCCCCCCAGCCCCCACAAAAAAAAATAAATAAAAATTTATGCAAAAAGAGAATTTGTAGTTATGCAAACTATCTGACAAATAAGATTTAATACTGACTGCAAAATCTAACACAAGCCCCAAATTGAACTTGGTCATTCAGTGTTTTTATATCACCACACAACTTGCATATCTTTATGCAAAACCTCCCCATAGACTTCGAGCCGGAAACGCTTGTACCACGCTGTGACCTGAAAACTCAATAAAAACATTAAGGGAAAAACAGATCAGAGAACACTTCTTATCTTATTTGTGCACATTTTTTTTATTGCATTAATGACTAATGATCTCACAGCATGGATGTAAAAGTTCAAACTTGTCGAGCTTTCCAGTTGCGGGATTATGCACCCAGATTTCTCTTCAAACTCATTTAGTGCAGCACTTTACTCATTATTCCTGAAAAGGGTTTTATAGTCTATAAATCCATGCAATGTACTAACCACATCCACAGGGAGCTGTGTGTCTTGTCTCATTGCAGCACAGATGCAGCAATGTTAAACAGCTGATTTAAAAACATAATAAACAAAAAGCCACTCTTCAAAGTTTTGACTTATCTGAGGTCTGCAAAGTTACACGTAGTTTTTCAAAAGTTTACACAAAATTATGGACAGCTGCTTTTTTGTTGTAAATTGATTGTTGTGACGTGAGAAAATGTGAAAAAGCTCAAATGTGTCTTGAAACATATTTTAAACAGCTTCTCAAACGAAGCTCAAACTACAGCGGCCTTCCCTGAAAACTTAAAGATTGCAGCATGACATACAATAACACTGTTTAAAGAGTCTTTTTTTTCCACCTGTCCATATCAGCCTCTATGTACCTAAAGCAAACTCATCACTCAGGCTGGAATCTGCTTTATCTGCACACTTGTCTCTTGAAGCAGGGAGAGGCTTGCAAAGACAGACCCAAGGCTGGAATATTGACTCTCTGTTCAGGACATTATCACGGTGAGAACCCACACAGATGAAGAATGAGTTTATAGGGTGGCAGATAAGACGGCAGGTAAGCGGAAGGGTCATGGAGACAGGTGGTAAACTGTAGCACTGCTATATAAGCTATGCATACAAGTGTTTTGTCTCACTCCACAGTAGACAAAGGTCAGACGCAGCGATTTGCAAAAGGAATGGAGGCAGGAAGCTAAAACTGGTTAATCTGCCTTTTAAGAACAAGTTTGCCGCAACGAAACTGTCAGAAAGCACATCAGGCCACTCAGTAAGTAAGCTGGTGCAAAGAAGGACATATAAATACACAAGAATGCATGTGCACGGACACACGCTTTGCACACTGAGTTCAAGAGGCCACCGAGTGCAGGGCAGTAGGTGTTAGATTACAGAAGCAGAGCCATTCAAAGTACCGCCTGCTCCTATCTTTATTTAACCGCTGATTAGAGCAACTCTTTGAAGGCTTCTTTAAATTGCCGTAGTGATAGGGCTCTTATAAGCGGGAAGTTTTTTTTTTTTTTCTTGCCTCTTTTATTGATTTCTCCACTCTTGCCAGCAATAAAAAGACGCCCACGCTCCAACGCACACAGGCGACAGTTGCATCATCGTTCTGCACTTTTCCTTCCCTTTCTCTTTTTCGTGAACCACTCCAATGTTGTCTGACTTACTGTCATTTCTCTTGAAATGCAACAGGACCTGCGAAAGCATGGCTTCAGACAATCTAGCGATAACTTTGTCAAAAACACTGCTCTATGTGTAGATTAGACTCGGAATAGCAAAGAATGCAAAGTGCTCAGGTGATGTGTAATCATTTTTAACGTTAATGAAAGTAGAATTCCTGTGCAATCGTGGTTTGGCTCAAATCTTTCATTTCAGGCATATTTATCAAATTAAGTAAATGTTTTTTAAGCCACTAAAATATTTTGGAAAGTAACTGAACTTTTGTAGTGCTTTTCCAGTCATACGGATCACTCAAAGGGCTTTACACTAAAATCATCTCAAAAATCTCAAAAATCTTTTGCCTTTGAGGGAGGGAAGAAAAGCCTCCAAGCTCTGTAAATTGCGGCTTAGTGAGGAACTAGATCATATCAGATCAGGTTTTCTATGCCGTCCCAAACACATTCTGTACAGGAACTGAGTGGATGTTTTGAATGCAGATCAGTAGAGATGCTGACCAACAAGTCAAACAGATTTCTATCTGCTTCTTGAGATGTGACTAAACTCCTTCACTGACATTTTCTCGGAAACAAACAGCTAAATTTTGTTGCATCCTGTATATTTTAGTAAGGTTGAAATGATTAATACTTAACTTGTTGTTAATTGGTCTGTAATATCTTCACAAAGCTTCAGTACTTGCACTGTTATGTAAGATAGTTTTGTTTTCCAGCTGGTGACAAGTTGCTTTAATCAAAATTAACAATCTGAAATTAAAAATCATCCAGGAGTTCAACCCACTGCCCACATTCATTCATGTAAAGGAGAAACAGGCAGACTATTATTGAGTGTGAAAGGCTTAATACACAGAAAGGATTTTTTTTTTATTATTATTCAAATATATTTATAGGAATCTTTATGGCTCTGGACTGAACATCGGAGTCCTTTAACACCTGTCAAAAAATGTCATAATGGCAGTGACCGCCCCTTTACTCTTGTCATATCCTGTTTCATTGCCCTAACAGGACAGTCTGCTGGTCATCCTGCTAACAACAGACGTGACTTATGGCTGTTTGTAGATGGAAGAGAAACTGTACAAGGCCTCGATCCTTGACCTTAAGCCCTGCTGGTCAAACCCCCCTCCCACCGATTCAGCTGTTATCTTCGGCTGGGCCACTATTTCATTTGGCCATGACCTTTGTCGTGGCTCAGTTCCAAAGCCATGCACATACATGGGCTCCCCGTTGGACTGCTGCTTACACATGCATTGCGTTTGAGTTCTTTGTAAAGCCTAATCTTCTAATATCGACAATAAAATGGATGCTGTTTGTACGATGCTGCCACGCATGATACAAAATTGTGTTTATCTCCCAATTTGGTAAGTTAATTCTTCAGCTTAAAAACTGTCAACCTGAAAGGTCCAGCAGCTGTTTCTGACTCCATTCCAAGCGAATGGATCCTGTTTTGGTTCCTGTTCTGCAGCATCAGGCCTGGAATTGCATAAATTCAACTCTGATTATTTAGAAAAACCAGGCCGACATCGAGGCTTTAGATAGATCAGATTCAGTGCCAGGCTGCAGCGAGGCTGAGAAAAACCCATTACCAAAATGCAATTTCACACTCCTGAGAGCAATGTAACATTAATGATGTAATTAGAGCATTAAAAGGGAGTTAATAATGCAGTTCGCAATCTCTGTCTGAAACAAGGTGAATAAATGTTTAACACCGACTTTCACACGCAGGTATAAATGAAAAACATCCTGTTTGATTACGTCACACCAAACAATCGTATCGCTTTTGAATGAAAACTCATCGAGAAATCAAATCTGAAATCCGGCCAATCCTCTAAAACGCCTCCGATTCGGCTCATGCTTGTCTCCCTCTCTTTGGAGCTGAAGGCATGTGGTGTGACAGCAAAGTTAGAAGCTGGCACCCTGAAACAGATTAGAGGCATGTAATTAGGGATTCCTCATCAACTTATTTACAGCGCAATCCCCTGCACACGGCAGGACCTCTGACCTGACCCAAAGAGCTCTGACATGCTCCTTTAAACCCTGGACTGCAAGGACTCCTAATTGTGGTGGTCATGGAGTGGGCGGGGTGTGGCAGTGGATGTGCTTTTGGGTAATATTAGGACACAGTGGGGATTAAGGCCAAAAGCTAATTCATCCAATCCGCACTTCCACTTGGCCTTCCCTCAATAAGTTTTGTGCATTCGAAGGAGAGATATGGGTGTACTAAAGGCTTTTTTTGTAATTCAGGGGAAGATGATGATGTTAGATGTCTTGTTGCATACGTCACACAATGCTTTTCAAACTTAAATATATATATTTTTTTCTGATTTTACTTATTAGACAAACACAAAGCAGCACATAGTTGTTGTTTTTTTGTTTTTTTTTAATTATCCAAACGTTTTGCCCCCTTTACTCAGACACCGTCATAAAATCCAGTGCAACAATCGTCACCCTGAACAGACTAGCTTCACATTAAAGCCACGGTGGTGGCTGCATCATGCTATGGACATGATTTTTTTATTATTATTATTATTTATTCAGTAGGTAGGTGGATAAGAGTAGATGAGAAGACTGATAAAACTAATTTCAAAGCAATCTTGAAAGAAAACTTGCAAGTCCCTGAAAAATAATGTGGCGGATATTCACCGTCTAACAGGACAACAACACTAAAGATGCAGTCAAAGGCCCAGTGACGTGGTTTAGATCAGGCACACCAAGCTTCGGTCTGCAAGGGATGCCCTGATAGACGTCTCCTTGGTACAACTCATCTGTTTCAAATGGCCAAATTATTCAAAAACACAAAACAAATCACAAACACAATCTTGTAATTGTGTTTTATTCAGCTCCTTCAGTAGTCCACTGGATCTATCTTATTTTTTTTTATTATTTTTAAATCGCCCTACTGTGAATAGAATGAAAAAAAATCTGATATTGAGACTAACATCAATTTCAAGAACAACTTCTCCGTGCGGACTTTTAACCTTAAAGAAAGAGGTGCATAATTACTACCACCTAACTTGCAGTCGGCATAAGAAAGGAGTAAAAGGCTTTGTTCAGTAATCCTGACCCTGACCTGGTTTTATAAGGTTAAATAATGTTGTCAGGGGATCTGACTGACTCAGCCAGGATGCAAGCAACCCCCTCAGCTACGGCCTTTCCTAACCGCTGTCAGCTGATTGCCGCGACCCCCTCCCCCATATATTGAATCAGCTGATGGATGCAGGCTTCAGACTGCTGACCGGATCCCTCACCCTCCGCAGAACACGCCCTCTACCCTCCCCACGTCTCAGCAGTCCACCTGAAAACGATTCAAGCGATTTCATCAAACTGGGAGTTTTGTACGTAATTCAGCAGCATCCGTTTTCACACGGATGCAGCGTATGGCCAAAAGACATCACACAAAGTGATCCGTGAGTAAGGCCCAAATGTTTGAAGGAGGTGATCAGAGACAAAACGCTTTTTTTTTTTTTTTTTTTTTAACCTTCCAGTTATCCCCTCCCGGCTCTCAGTCAGGTTCAAATCTGAATGGGCTTTTGGCAAGTCGGGTCCACCGTGCGATGTGGACATTCTTGCAGTGATGAGGGCAGGATTAGAGCATTAGTATCTGGGTTAGGGACACTACACACTCCATCTGTTGTTTTGCTTTTTTTCCCTCCACAATGACCACATGCGACGCCACCTCCCCCGCTTTAAGTGATTCTTCATTCCTGCAGAATAAGCAGCCAGTTTAAAAACAACAGAGACAGTGAATGGAGAGAAAGAAGCATGTTGTCATGTCTTTGCGATAGAAGGGAAATGTGATTTTCAAACTCTGGTATGGTTTTTAATTTTATCTCATTCATTGCAAAAACATAAAATAAACAAATAAACAATGTTAAAGGAAAAAAAACTTTTTTTTCAAAAATTCCTCCTTACTTCTCCATCTTTTTTCAGTTTCTTTATCCTGAAGATGAGTAGAAAAGACACTGGAGATAAATTGACGCACAATAATGTTTTTGCTGGCAGCACTTTGTTTACATGAACAAACTAATTACGTGAACAACAAGGAAGATAAAACCATACCTCATTAACACATTCAGATGGCTGTCACTGCAAACGTGTCAAAATGTCACGTAACTCCCGGCGCGCTGAATTTACGCATGCTGCGGAAAGGTCACAGAGGACTCCATGTGCGCAGAGCGCCAACCATCAACAACAACTTTGCAAGTCACATCAGATCAGACAATCCGATCGATCTGTTAAAAGCGATCCAAATTATACACAGAATGGGGGAAATCCAAGGATGAAAGCATTACCCGGTTTCCTATGAAAGACTTAGCTTTATCATTTCAATCCTTAATTATGAGATAAATGTTTTCATTCACATTCCTGGAGATTTGCACTAATCTTTCCTTTTGGTTTGTTTCATATTTGGTAGAAGATTAATCAGATCTAGTTATTCTTTCCTTTTGGATAAGTACAGGAACCATATTGTTTAGTCTCTATGACCTTTGGCAAAGTCTTACTGGGTGTTCAAGAAGCATTTTCATTATCGAGTTATTTATCGAAAACGGGTAGAGTCTGCCATTAACAGGGCAAGACAGAATTTAAAAAATAAAATGAGTTCATATGGATAGAGATCCAGCTGCACCATTTGGAGGTTTTGCAGAAATGTTATGCGATACGGAAATCCTTGTTTCTGTGTCTAGGCACTTTTACTATTTTTCAAAAGAAACTTTATTCTAACTTTTTTTTTTTTTCAAATCTAGAGAAAGGTAAGTTTTAAGGAATAACTTTAAACATCTATTTATCCACACTATATATTGCACACATACTTCTAATTCTCATACTACACACAAAGGAATATTTGATTCTAATAGCAAAAATATTTTAGAATTTATATGGATGAAGTTTGTCCACATTTAAACGTGTCACCTATGTAACGTATCGTATCTTCCACATTTTTTTATTTTTGCTTTTAATTTACGGTTTAATCAGACAGAGGAACCAGATAATTGGTATACATTTGGATAACATTTAGACACATGGGACGGACTGCCATGCACACACACTCGCACTGTTTATTGTGTGAAAGTGAAAACATCGCTCACACAGAAACAGCACATACAACATATAGCATATTTATCTACAGCGCAGAATGTATTGTGTTCTGTTATGTGGGGACTGCGGTTTACTATGAGTGTGTTAGAAGCATATGTTTTATTTTAGGCAGATGTAATTTGGGTAAAAGTTTAAGATACGTAGAAAATATATTCTGTCCCACAGCTCAAGTCAGTCATGCCCCAGCGATGCCATTTGCCAAGTAAATCGCAGCCAGGACATAAGAATGTGTCTTGGCTGCTGTTCACTTGGCATGTGGTAAATATAAAAAATGACTGAGGATATCTGCCCATGTGGCTCTACACTGTGTCTTTTTATAGAGGCAATCTTACACCACTGACACAAAAGAGGAAAAATCAAAGAGAAACAAAAGGAAGAAAGGATAAATCAGAGCGGAGGGAAGACAAAGACGAGCGATGACACTCGGGGCCCCCTCGGCCCTAAATGTCATCTCGCCTCTGCTTGGGGCGACGGAAGGGAGGGAAGAAAAAAGGAAGTCAAGAATTTACCAGAGGAAAGCATTTTTTTGTTTGTTTTATCTGGACAGCTGAGTGTCTTATTATAGAATTAAATTTAAGCAGTGCACCTCTACTCCCCTTGGAATGCAGAACATAGTACTGCTGGTAATGGGAGGAAGAGTTTTGGGGGATGATGATGGAGGGAGGCTTAGCAGTGGGCCAGGCTGTGGGATAGGGTGCCGCTCCTTGGTGATGTCGAGGTGGATCAGGGAGACGTTATGCGGGAGGCCTTGGCAAGGCGCCCAAGGTAGAGGGAGTTGAACAGGGCACAGCACAGGGGCCCCTCGTGGCACTTTGCCAGCAGTGCAATTACTCCACATTCGGAACAGCTGGCACATAATGGGTATTCGGGCACTTTAGTCCTTCAAATAGGAGATGAATATACCGGGTTGTCGCCCCCTCACGTGCCTGAGCATAACATGGTGACCACACATCCCTCCGCCGATGTGTTCCCGTCTTGCCGATGGTGCCAATCAGAGAGTGTGGGATTGATGGCATCAGGTAAATTCCCGCCTCAAAGGAAAAGAAAAATACTCCTCACAACTCCTGCCGCAAGTAAGTGCAAAAGCACTGCAAGCACAGGCACACAAATGCATCAAAGTGAAAAGATCGGTCCCGTCTGTGTTTGATCCACTGTGCTGCGCTCGCAGGCTGAGACCCGTGAGTTGAGTGTGGGGGAATTCTGTGTTTATAAAGTCAGTCTGTTTGAAACCCGTTCCAAGTTTATAATCCACCCACTGTGTGGCGGCTTTGTGCTTTCCCTCCGAGTGCTTGCACAATGTAAACAAAGTGTTTTAAAGGAAGAATTTTTTTATATTAGCTCTTAAACAAAGGGAGCACAGGAAATGGACTCTGTCTTGAATTGAAAAGCAAACAGACCCCCCTGTCACTCAAGCTCCTATATGGCTTTGCGATGTCGTGGAGGGGCGAGAAGCAGGGGCCCGGGCTACCGGTACCGGTAGCCTGGCGCACATGTTGAGCAAATGTGTGTGGTTCAAATGAAGGCTGCATCCGTTCGCAGCCCAGCTGACTTCCTGCCTCTTTGTCAGGTGGTGAGGAAGATGGCAATGATTGATATCTCCTGCGTGGTGACCGGGAGTTAAATCACCCAGGCTGAGAGGCCACAACCGCTCGCAGGGTCTTTGTGACAAGCATCTCCTGCCCCTCCCTCAGAGGATCACAAACAGGAAGCCAGCAGCCCATCAAAGAGGATGTGTAGGTTGAGCCGTAATATTGATAGCATTGTCTGCATTCATATGTGCCTATGCAACTGTGTGGGGTATGAAAACAGATGAGAGCCTTATGCTGAGCATTATAAAACACTCAGGCCATCTGATAGAGTTTAACTAGCATGTTCCACTTCACTGAAGGGCCAGCAAACACGGGGATGTCTATGTGCTGCTAAGTCAACACAGGCCTTCCCCCCTTTACTCTTCAGATGTGATTACAATATGTGTTTGTAGTTTATTCATCCTGCTCTCTATTCCGGCTCCTTTGTGATACGTGCACTACTTGCATAATAAACCTACCGTGGTGACTACGTATGATGAGCACATGGTGATCATTTTTTGATGTGCAAACGCTTATGTGGAGAAGAAGTCCTGTGGCAAACGCTGGTTAGCCATGAACGAGCCACGCAGTCACTTAAAAGCCACTGGAAGCAGACGACTTCATGACACCTCATTGGTGTACTCTGTCAAGGTAGGCGTAAATACTTTGTTTTTTGATTTATTGCAGCTTGATGCTTTGCCACTTTAGGAATATCATCACATATCTTTGTTACTTAAATGGTATGTCCTCCCATTTTGAAGAGTTGGTATGAGAAATGGGCTTCTGTGCCACAGCATATCCATATTGAATGAATACAAAGGGATTGGTTACTAAATAAAAGCTCCAAGACATACTGATTCATTAAAAAAAAGTAAAGTATATATCATAAAAATCCTTTGAACAGATTTATCTTTTTATATTTTTGGTCGGTTTTGTTAGAAATATGTGAGGAATCAGCAGTTTGGTTCAAAACATTTTATTAAACATTTTGCAAAATAAATATTTGACGAGTGGAGAAATTGGTTTCTGTGCCACATGTTTATTTTTGCTCAATTAATCTTTTGAATAAACTGGGTTTTTCCAAATTCTTTAGATTTGAAATGATAGTGTGTGAATTTGATGTAAAGTTTTCAAAATCCATCTCAACCAGACGATCCTGTAAATCTGAAGGATGTTGTACAATGAAACTAATAGTTATGACGTGTTCTAACATATACACACACGACAACATATAGCTTTAAAGTACTAGTCAAGTTTTGTCACTATTGTCCTGCTAATGCAATGTGGGAAGGCATATAAAAACATTTGCAGGACATATATAGGATTTCTACATACTTCAAACACCACAATACATCAAGCGAGGTATTTATGAGTCATAAGGCCTGGGTTGTCATGTCATAATCCTTAATACACTCTCATGTGAGGCAGTTGTGTAAAAACAAATGTAAATGTTTTCAACTTGCTTAAGCTTGTTGCGGAATTGAGGTGATAAAGATTTCTTACTGGCATCTTACTCACTGAGCTTTTATTGAACTTACAGTAACAATCCTAGTTGGCACTAACACTAACGCCTCATTACAATTTACTATAAAGCTACTATAGACTACGCCAGAATGCTGTCAAAAACAATTATGAAACATTTTTTCAGCTTGCTTTTACACCATACATCAAGATGCTGCACAATGCAGGGCATCAGATACAAGTGTTAGAAACTAGTGACTTCGTGGTACACTGAAAAGAAGCAGCTAACCTGAGTTAACGCGGACCAATAAAGCATCATGAACAGCTACGTTTTTATAAATAAAGAAAAGAAAATCTTGTCAAAACTGTGACTGGTAGATTTGTAAAAAAAAAGATATTATTTCATCACGATTCTGTTAACATCATTCCATTGCAGAGCACAGACAATCCGATGCTTCATATCAGCAGGAAGCATGCCAAGAACATCAGCTTATGGTTCACTGTGGTATGATTAGATGCACACAACATAAGTCATCGCCTCCCTGGGATCATAACCATGACTCTAATGCCCATGGGTGGGATTATGCAAATATAAGCCAAGTTGTGTGTGTGCGTATGTGTGTGTAAAATTGCATGTGTGTGTGTGTGTGTGTGTGTGTGGCCTTGTTTTTGATACACTGTAAGGACCATTTTCCTGACACATACTATGTCGCTGAGTCCCTCTGAGAACAGCTCTTTTTGGGTTATGGGTTAGGATGTGAATTAAGTTTTGGTTAGGTTTAGGGTACGACTCTGGGTTAGGCTGTAGAAATGAATGGAAGTCCGTATGGAGATAGATAAATATAACACGTGTGACCGCGTGTGGTGTGTGTAATAAAATGGCAAAGAAAATGTTTGGACCGGGATGAAAAGAGGCCCCAAAGCCTCGTCTACTTGATGGTTCCTTCACACATCTTGTCTCCACACTGTCGGCTTTTGTCACTCCCCCATCCTTCATTGTCTTCTCCCCTCTTTATTTCTTTTCTCTTCCTCTTCTTTTGCCTTTCATACTTCACCTTCAAGATTAGGTGGCCAAGACCTCAGCATCTGCCCCATTGGCACTGAACCCCATTGGAGGCAGCCAGCAGAGCCTCAGTGATGTCAAAAGCACCTCTTTCGTGTTCCGAGTTCACAATTTCCACTTTCTAACTTGCACTTTGCTCCGAGTCTTCAGTAATGTGACTGTCTGTAAGATTTATTTATTTAGTATTAGTTATCTTGAATTAGAATATTTACCTTTGATTAGCAGAAGATAATCAGAAGAAGAGACGGGTGGATGGGTGAAACAACTTAGATTAACATAATTTTATTTCCTCTCCTTACTACATTTTTGCAGTGCCTTGCAAAACCACCTGAGTGATGGACAAGGACAATTTCAGTCTACAGGACCCCAAGGACCCGTATGCCTGTAAATGCAGCAAAAGTTTTTTTTTTTTTTTTTTTTTCTATGAACACAAAGGGGTTAAATGAATATGCACATCACACATTTCAGATTTTTCTTCTTTTTTTTTCTTATCAATTTCCCCCTAGCTCCATTCTCGTTACCGAATATATCTTCTGGGAGACTGTAGCAGTAAAAAGCGTTTACAGGAGCCTTAAATTAGCATGAGTCAGTTGGGAAAATTCACCACTTAGCTGTCCTACATTAGTGGTGGTCAAGAGTGTCTCTCTTAAGATCCAAGAACTTCTTGACTAGGTTGACCCACCAGTACGTTCACACATCCAACCAACCCCATGAAAGGAGGACAGCTGTTTCCTTTCACACACTCTTCTCAGGTCTGGTAACCAGAAATTACCACCTAATACAAAGCACTGACATCTCTTAAACACTCAATGTGACACAAACAAAGACTAACCTCAGAAGCTGGGCGACTCCAAAAATTGACCCAGCCGGGATCAGAAAGGTCAAGCCCAACACTGACTCTGGCTGTCTGGGTACCTTTATGACGTCGGCCGTATTGATTTACAGCCATAATCTGAGAAGTTATTCAACCCCTCAGAGCTTAACAACAGTATGGGCTTTGATGCCATATATTGTTATGGCATCTGACCGCTTTTCATGGCTCCGAGACGTGATTGGATTGTTTTGCTGGGTGCACACCTGTTTGTTTTCCAGGGAGGATAAATGGATTGTTGACTCTACATGCGCCTGGGTGTTTGTTTGTTTTTTTTTTTTTTATGTTTCTGACCCGAGAAGAAGTAAATTCTGCCAGCAATTCCCAACCAGTCAGACTGAAATTTATATACCGCACTCTCTGTTCTGATTCTATGTCCACTTGGATCAAATGCTCTGGGACGGGCAGATTTATGAGTGAGCGTGAGTCACAAGGTGAAGGTGCAAGTTATTGCTACAGAGGAGGAAGGCTGTTTTCATCACATGCTCATTGTCAACGCAGTCAGATGTCATGACATCCCTGAATGTCTCGGCAGGCTTTTTTTTTTTTTTTTTTCACTCTGCCTCCTTATTGCCCTTTTTCTAATGGCACAGAAACATGGAAGCTCATTTCCATATTATTCCCAAAGGAATTCTAATTTAGCTACATAATTACTTTGGGGACCTGAAATTTGCCACTTTGGTCAGTGGGGTAGAAAAGTAGGCTAATATGTGAATTAATAGGACCATTGCTGTGTTCTTTGCACTATGTTGGTGTCTTTGCAGTTCCTTCTTCATGCCTCTCATAAAGATATAAACATCTGAGAGTTCCGCTTACGTGTTCATTTTGTTTTTCCTGGTGTTTCATTGTTTCTCATAGTGTATATACTTTACAGGTCAAAGGTCCCAACAGGAGGTCACAACGCAATGAAAGTGTCCAGACAGCTCAGTTTTAATGCCTTTATATTGGGGGTGATTGAGCCTTTATGGGGGCTCGTGCATGTAAAGGATACATATCTTTGTTGGGGATCAAATGGTTTTACTGCCATCAAAAGCAGTAAAAAAATAATACAGTGTAGCACACTTCCGGGACATAAAAATTAGGTACCGTTGATAATGAGAGTTAAACAAAAGCAAGTGAAAACTACAACAAAAAAAAGTGTCAAAGAGATGAAAGGATTGGTGGCGTTTTCAAAAAAAAGAGCATGTATGCTGTCTTGTTAAAGTATACTGACTCTGCTGTGCTTTTCACATTTTGTCACAATATAACTACAAACTTAAATCTATTTCAATTGAGTTGTAGGTAATTGACCAACACACAGTAGCCCAAAAGTGCAGTGAAAGGAAAAGGTTTCACAGTTTTCAAAAGTTTTCTTTTTTCTTTTTTTTTTAAATCAACATCTGAAAATACTGACAGTTTCCAGACAGTTGTCTCGTGTAAACGTGGCCTCAGGGTGGGTGGACGACCTGAACCAGTTCTTTAGCAGGTTTTACCAGTCACCCAGCTGGCCCCCTGCCCAGTCCCCCCCCCCTGCTGTTGCCTCCGCTTTCTATGATGACTGCCAGCTTTTCTTCTCAGGACCTCACACCTCTGAGCTCCCCGCTATCATCCACCCCATTCACTTCAGAGGTCTCCGTCCCACAGACTCCTCCCCCACCTCCATCTTGACTCCTTTAACACATCAGGTGAGAAACGAGCTGTGAAAGATCAAGGTGCGAAAGGCTGCAGGTTTGGATGGCATCAGCAGCTCCAACTGCTGATTGACTGAGTGGCATCACAGGATACGTGTTCAACCCGAAGATGGGGAAAGTACTACAACTGTGGAAGACCTCCTGTGTGGTACCTGTGCCAATGGATAAATATCCAAAGGACCTCAGCAGGTAGTCCTGACCTAAGATCTGATGAAGACCTTGGAGAGGTTGGTCCTCAAGTATATGAGGACACAGGCTGTGTCCTTACATACTGTAATCATAATACGACTAAATATGAAAATGTTAAATAGTCATGAGTACTTCTGTAAGGCACTGAGCTGCGTCTAAAATACGAAACAGAACATAAGGTCATAACGTTGCATATTGGATTTAGCTTTGGATTAAGAGTGTGCAAACTGCTAAACCGTCACCATTCACAGTTGATGTGCAGATGCCGACACAGAGGTAGTAAGAAGGAGGAAAGGGAAGTGCTGGCACAGTTGGGGGTCTGCTAAATTTCCCTACATTGAAACACAAAAGGAAAGGGGAAGTGATATAATCCTCTGCTGGACATCATCCAGCGACGTCTATCACGCTGTGTACTCAGCCTTCAGCATCTTATTCAGCTATGTTTATGTCTTCCTCTTGCTCCTGCAAGTGCAGAGATCACAGGGTTATATAACAGAGATGAAGAACCACATCGTTTTGGGAATAATGTATGTGTGTGTGTGCGCGCGCGCGTGCAGGCATGTGTGTGTGTGAGGGATAACCTCAAGAGTTCGGGCTGCATTCCAGTCCTTTTTTTTTTCTCCATACTTTCTCTCAGCCAGGCATAGACACACACACACACACACACACACACACACACACAAACAAACCCACGACAGGTGGTGACTTAAGAGTCCCTCTCACTCCGTCACATACATCCCCTACCTCTTGTGTGACACATTCACCTCTGGCCAGCCCAGTTGCAAGTTACTTCTTTCCAGCATAATAATTACCTCTCTATGCAGTTTTGTTGGGCTTCTCTCTGCACACAAGTGTTTCTCGCTGAGTCTGATTTTGATTAGTTCTGATATTTTGTTGTTCCAAGAACAATAACACTTCAAACTGGAATATTTGTTAATCAATTATCCCTAAGCTTTACAGTCGATGCCCTTATGATTCATAAGACTTTATTAAAATAAAATGAATCAAAGTTAATGCTGCTCAGAGGTTTGAGATGCTTTTCCACAGGATTTCTCTCATCCTAAACCCACATGATACATTTTTACCCCGTTTAACGCATTTTACTGCAAAACCCACATTTGAAAAACCAGCCTTGCTGTGGCATCATAGATCCTCCTCTATACCAAGCAGCAGTCATACAATTATTTTCTAAATATTTGGTTTTTCTTACTTCACCCACCATAAACCAAAAAAAGTTCATTGTCAAAATGTTTGAAATATTAAAGCATAATATGCAGTATATCTAAGCCATTTGAATACAAGATGTATTTCATGTACCTTTGCCTCACCCACCTGAAGTCTTTGTTTAAAAAAGAATGTTATGAGTTTCTTGAACAGAGAATAAAAATCACATTTGTGAATATTTGCCATGTCAGTCACCCACAGAGCAGACTGAAGAAACACTGGCTCATTCCAATTTCTGCCTGATTTAAATGGCAAAGCTCTAGTTTGACAATTAAGCCTGATTTGGCACAACACAACAACACACCCACACCTGTTCATCAGAAAGAGCTCTTGTCAGGATAGTGCTATTGTCCTCAATGTCACTTTAGACATTCACCTTCTCGATTTTTTATTTATTTTTTGTTGTTTCCCGCCTATTGTGCTCACACCTACATTTTCACTATATTTGTATTTTTCCCTGTGTCTTTTCCTTTTCCCTGTCCATTTCCTTTTTTTAAAAAACTCATTTTCCTAAACCCCTCAAGGTCCCAGAACGTCCCATTGTGTTGTCATCCTTCTCACTTACTTCATCATTCTATACATTACTTCCTCCACCTCCTCCTGTCTTTGTTAAATCCTCTATCTTTCTTTGTTCTCTTCATTTTTTTCCCCTTCCTTGCAGTCTCTCTCCTTACCCTCCCTCCCTCTCTTGTTCACTCTCCTTCTTTTCCTCCCTTGTGTGTGTTGGTGTTAGCTGGTGCCAGACTGTTGTACATAAAGACTGCAGGCGGTTGATGTTCCCGCCAGCCGTTAGACACACACACTCTCTCTCTCTCCTACGGAGTCAAAGAGGACAATGTGTCTGGGTTGAGAAAAAACTGGGAAAAAAAAAAAAAAGCATGATTGGGCTGCCATCCGGCGGTGACTGCTGGTATTGCTGCGGCTGGGGGTCATCGAGGGGGAGACGAAAGAGGATGATGAAATACTGATGGCTTTTCAGTAATGGCAGAGCCGAGCGAGATCCCGGTGGGTGGAGCGTGCATCTGTGAGCTCACAGAAGCTATTATGCAAGAGAAAGGAAGGGAGAGATGTGAACAACAAGAGGCTCAGTAAGGGTGGAGCACCCGGCGGGATGATGCACAGAATGTCATCAGTGTCGGCGCCATAAATCCCCCCCAAACACATGCACACACTTGATTTTTCACAGCCCCTTTTGTCTCTCGAAGTGGGGACCCCTTTTTCTTTCAGGTGGCATTACTGTGAAGATGAGGGAGCCGGGAGTGTCCCTCTTGCCAAAAAACAGCAGTCATTACAGTGACGAATGACGATGTCCCTGGGCGAAGCAGGCAGATAAATGTCTTTAATTAATCTGTTTGAACATAGCTTCCAGATATCTTAACCGATGAAATACGACAAAAAACAAATTCGGTTAAAAAGACATGCAAATACTCAACTGCAAGGCAAATTTATGCAAATTTGCATGATTTCTTCAGTTGGGTTCAAAGGAGGACAACTTCACACACGTAAAGCAACAATTAGACCGTGACTCAGGCGCAGCTCTCACTTTATTCAAGAGTGTGCAGAAGGGCTTTAGTTGCATTGCTTCCTTATTGGAGTTTCCCCTCTTTATATATATTTTTTAATGCATGATGGAGGCGATAAGAGTGACAGCCAAGGGCAAGCCAGCACAATTAGGATGGTATAACAGAACCCTCAGGAAGGCACGGATTCCAGGGTGAAAGTGTTTTTTTATTGTTTTTTTTTTTTTCCAAAACACCAACTACAGGTCAAAAAGGTTCTTCGCATTTCTAAAAGAAAAAGGCATTCATCATCCAGGGAAACGCAATTTCAATTTTTAAGATGGAAGCATAGAAAATGTATTCACCCTGACCAGAGCTGTCTCCTTTATTTGTGCTTACACCTCATTTCTATGACCCTCCACTCTTTGCTCCACAGCCACCACCCCCTCCTGTCAACACACCTGCTCAGGCACACAAAAGTGACCTTCAGGAAGAAGAAAAAAATAGCAAAAATGCATATATTCATGTCTTTTTCTACAAAGAGAAACAAAGGTCAGACACTATTTTAAGCACATTTTAATTAAGATAATCAAAACAGAACTGGAAAAATGCAAAAAAGCTAGAAAGCTATACAAATCAATAGCTTTGAACTAAGAAAAGAAAATCTATACCAGGGATCTATATGCTGTTTGCTTAACAACAAATTTCTATGTCTTCTATGTTTCCTGCTGGCTGCACCTGATTTCACTTAAGAGGTATTGGAGGAAAGAGAAAAAAAGATTCCTATACTTTTTTTATTTAAGACCTTGCTGAAGCTGAACCGAAAACTTGGTAACTGATCTGCTTTGTATTTGTCCATCTTATGAAATCCCAATTAAAAAGTATGAATGCATTTGAAGGCCTCCGCGTATATACTGTGTTCCTCCGTAAATTGGTGTCAGGTTAGCTTTACATTCGTTCGAGGAGTCCAAACTTTCCCAGAGCCCTGTCTGTCCAATCAACACACAGTCTGTGAGTAGCATGGGAAAATGAGCCAAAAAATAAGAGCCACAAAGAGCAATCAGTTGCAATACAATCAAGGACTTTGGGGACAAAAGGAAAGAAGACAGAAAAAGAAGAAACATTTTTCTTTTCAAGGCCCTCTGAGAAGACGGTTTAGATGTGCAAAATTTCATGGAATTGGGGTCGACAGGCTTCTCTGAGCCCAGTGGGAGTACTTATAATTTGTTTGGGGACTAAAAGAGGGAAGGGGATGCAGAACAATGGTATTGTCCCCTGTTGCACTGGAAGCTTGAGCTGCCACTACAGCCTGCCTGCTTGCAGATTGTTAGCAGTAATTTGCTTTATGTTGGGTGGAAGTGGGATTAGGGATGAAGCGAGGCATGTTTTAATTTCTCAGCGGGGGATCACATGCTCTTATCAGTCGCCAATCACAACTCCTTCGGCGGAGATTACATAACCCCTTACAGACCGGGAGCGACCACCCAGGGTTGGTCTGTCCCTTTGCCAAGTTGTTTACATCAAAAGCAACTGGCATTTTACATGAAAGTCTCAAGATCTAAAAGAAATTTCACTAGGCATATGCAGACATAAATAATCCTATTCAGTTACTGGAACGCAACAAAAATGCTGGAAAAGCAGGCAAAAAATCTGGTTCAAACTTTTAACTTTATGTAGCTGTAGGCAGCATGAATGAATGCACTGTGCTTGGCTCATTAATTTTTTCGCATTTTATAAATGTACTGCATCCATTTCTAGTGGTCAGATAAATATTTGACCACTATCAGAAAGTAGGCAATGCTGTCAGTTTCCCTTTGTGTTTCAAGCATCCAGCATGTTGAAGTGAGTAAAGATTCTTCACTGTGTGACATTCTGTATTGTGATCATTGCGTAGTAGCTGCATCGGTTATGTCGCAGTAGTGCACATGTGCAGCACACATGGCACATGGGAACGGCAACATTTTTCTGACATGTAAAAGCAATTTCTTTTTCCAAAGTCATCATGTCTTCCTTCCTTGAAACGAAAGGCACACATGCAACAGTGTGACAGTCACATTTTTTTAAGGCATTTTGCATGGAGTGCAGGTTGATATACATTAACCATTATCTTACTATTTTAGTGATGAACAGTGCTTTTTAACATGGTCTGAGCACCATGTTAGGTGGTAACAGTTATTACTAAGTGACTAAAAGACACTGAAATTTTGAGTTTCTGGTCAGGAAGCTTTCTAGTTAATCCCATCAAGAACCTGTGGCCAAATGTCAAAAAGAAGGTGGGGAAAGAAAAGAACATTCTGGCAAACTCAGAGCACTGATAAAGCAAGATTAGGCCTTCAAACGTCAGTGTTTGGTCAAGAAGTCGATACCCAGTCGATTTGCAAAAGCCTAGAAAAGAAAGGTTGACACTGTAAATATGTATGCTTTGAAAAACGTGATGCATCCCTCAAGACAAGTTTTTGAAACTTGATGATCATTCAAATTAATTATAAAAGAAATATTTGGCAAACAGACAAATTTGCTTGCTAAATTTTGTAAATTTAGCAAGCATTTGCTAAATTTCTATAAGCCTCAAACTTTTTGTGCAAATATTAGAAAAATATTTCAGACATGAATTCTTTGATTCCCATGAAACAACATTAATTTATAATATCTGCAACAAGACAGATGAACAACTCAAACAAGAGAAGAGCAAGAGGAGTGTGATATCAATAGCTGTTGATCAGCTCGGTTTTTAACATAGCACAACTTCAGTCTGACATTCAGTTTGAAAGAACTTAAGCGCAATGAAAAATTTCCCATGAGATCCGTAACTGAAAACCTGTCCGTATGTGTCCCGCTGACTGATATCCACCATCTTCATTCAGTCTGACTGAAGAAGGGGAGAGGAAGAGATAGGAAGAGAGCAAGCAAAGTAAAAATTAGACACAGCTAATGTAGCCGGACAGTGGCTTTGTACTAGTCATTGTGTGGTGTGCCGTGTGATAGCTTCCCTGAGGCCTCTGTGCCCGTCGTTGGAGGTAATTTGCTCTTGTCACATTCGGTTCATATCAAAACTGTTCAACAGCCCACATCATATGAAGAGACTTCTATAATTTCCCTTCTACTTTCCCGCGGCTGCTGGTCAGAAGCCCCCCCACCCCACGACGTGGGGCTCAGGATAAAGCAGCCCAGTTTATGAAGGGCAGCTCGGTTCAAAGAGCCCTCCAAAGGTTCTCAAGCCAGAGCAATACAGACGGCTGTGAGGGGGCCTGTGTGAACAAGAGGGAAAGGCCCAGGGCAGAGAGGAGGTACATATTTTGATGAAGGGGACTTTGTAACCACCCATCATTTCTCATTGCCCCGTTAAGAAATAAGGGGCTCGGCTCATTTTTCTTTGGGGTTCACGCGGATCGGCGTTGTCGTGCTGACAGTATCAAAAGAGCGCTGTCTCTCGTGCGGCAAACACTCCTGTTGTTCTCCTCATCCACATCTATCAGTAACACTTTTCAGGAACTGGGGGCCATGGGGGCTTTTATTCTGTCTCAAAGCTCTTCGAGGTCATCTCTGATATTGAACCCTGAGCGCATTTAGACTCATCTGCCGTGTCTGCGGCATCCGCTCAACTTTGATCTTCCACTTTTCTCTCTGCCGTGATTGATATTTGCATTGCATTAACAGTGAAATGCGCATGAATGCAGGGCCACATGTGAATACAAACAGCCCATCACAGACCTCCCGGAGGGGTCGTAACAAGCGGAATGCATCCTGTTCAGAAGATGAGCTAGTGCTTTGCATCTATTCCAAAGAAGCAGATTGATAAGAAGTGCAGAAAATAAAAAAGAAATAGAAATGCAGCAAGAAATAGGGCAGTACAGGAAAGTTAACAAAGAGAAAGAGAGCTGAAGTTGAGGACAGTTTACTGCAGCAGCAAAATCTGCCTGAGTAGATCACTATTACTGTAATGAGAGCAACCGCATATGTGATGTAATGCATGTGCGGCACGTGCTGATGTATAGGACAAAGAGTGGGAAGGAGCCCCAAAGGGAAAGGAGGGGCCTGGATGACAAGAAGAAGCGCAGCACATAAAAATGAGAAGCACTGAACAGGCCTGGAGACAAAGAAACCCCCAGTGGGAAAATTAATTTACGCAGGCTCCTCTCTCATCTGATTTGTCTGCTTTGTTGAGTCTGCAGGTGGGAAAATAAGATGTCTTTGCCCACTTCCTTCATCCTCCCACTTTACAAACCCACTCTATACAAAACACTCCACTCCAGTTCACAAAAACTACGTTCACACACACTCATTAGGCTAATGAAAGCTGTGACAAAATGAGAGAGTCAATTATCAGATTTTGCAATCCTAACTGAATGCCGGTTAGCTTTTGCTCGCTGATGTACACACACTGCCACTTCTAGACTGGAGCACAAGTCACAGATTACAGCATGCATTTATTAAATAGGGTGACTGAATAATGTGGCAGTCCTGGAACGTCTTGAGGTAATATGTGGAAGATTTATGAGCACCGTTAGTAGACAGTCCTACAATTCTATATTCACTGGAAACTGGGACATGTGAACAAAAAAAACAAAAAACAAAAGAGTATCCACTGAGCCACTCTGAACAGCTGGTGGTTAAACGCTTTTATTCAAGGGCACCTCTAAAAACAACCATCTAAATATAATAACAAAAAGCTAAATATTATTCAATATTGCAAAATAGAAATATGTCAAACACAGAAGAAGCATATGAGATAAAGTAAAATTTCTAGTCTCATTGTCCTTATTAAGGTCGTCTTGTCGTCCCAACGATGACATTCGTTGAAGAATGGGGTAAAAAAAAAAAAAAAAAACTTTATACTTTTAAATGAAATTTTACTCTATTTTACTGAAGTCACATGTTTTTTGATGTGTATTAATGAAAACACAAAAATGAACAGTAGATTTTATTCAATCATGAATAAAATAAAAATGATAAAACCAATGGGAGGATCAGGGATTTTACCCGGTAGTGTAGATAATTGAATATGACTTTGCAGAATCTCAATGAAAGCAGTTTTACTGATTGATTCTACGTAACACTTTTATAGACAAGGCAGTTCTCCAACATGCGTGTAATGCAACGACACTTGGGAGTGGGCCCAATGGACGTTTGCAGTTGAAGAGGGAGTTTTTGAGAAAGTCAAAGTATCACACATGCAAATTAGCCAGTTTGTCGTATAAACAGAGCTGAGCGCTGGTTGAGGTGTTGTTTTTCCTACCTCCCCTCCAGGTGTGCTCCTGCAGCTGACGTGCATCTGGTGCAGTCAGGCAGAAGCATAAGAGGTAGACTCCAGATACTTCCACAACAGTGGTGGTAATAAGGCCTCCTCTCATTGTACTCCTCACTTACCTTCCTTATCATTGTCCTCCTAGGAAACCAATCTGAGTCCTCATTCACTCCTGGTTCTGTGTCTCTGTCCTCCAAGCCCACTCTAGCAATCACCTTCAGCTACTGTCATGCATCACTTCCATGTTCCTCTGACAGATCACCATGGTTGGTGCTGTTCAAACTCTTCCTCTGCAACCTCCCCACTCACCTGCCTGTCCAACCTCCAGCATTCCTCCGTTGGTTCCACATCTATATGATGGAGAGGAAAACAAGGGAAAACATTAACATCAACATTCCACCACCAATCAACCCTAGCCTCTGCAGACAGACCCACCTCCTTATAGGAAACCTCCAATTTCCTCCTGTCTTTTGTCAGTTTACTCCTAAGAATTAACCTTTTACTTTTCATTCTCAGTGATGTCCTGAAACCTCCCCAAAACAAACAAACAACAAAAAAAAAACCTCTTTTCCCATGTCAAACTGTTGAAGTGCCTGTTTCACAGAAGTTTGTGAATTTAGTGGCATGGCACAAGTTTATTTAGTGTCAGCCGGTTTACATCTGCCCCTTAGCTCCAGGAGTGGTGGTAGATCAAAAGGTTGGGGTTCATCCAGCATCCATTGGGTTGCTGGAACCCCATCTCTGTCGCTGTGCCACGGGGTCCTTGAGCTAGACACTTCCCCAGATTTGCCCCAATAAAATCTACAATGTAGTTTACAACCATGACTGACTGCAATGTAAAGTGCTTTGGAGTTATAGGACAAAATAAAGCACAATACAAATACAGGCTTTAGCTGAGAACAAAAAAAGAAAAGAGAAAAAAAATTAAGAAGTTGATAAAAGTTAAATACAAAACATAAAAGAACTGAAGTTTTTTTTTTTGTACAAATTGTCTAAGCAAAGTTTGGTTTTAAGTCTTTACTTGAACTCCATGCAGTTAAACTCCCGCATTCTTACGCTAGAAACCCGAACAAAACGATATCAGCAACATCCTTCGCCTGCTGCTTCTGATCACCGACTGCAGCTGAAACACAAGACACTTGTCTGTGGTATATGGCTAACATCTCCACAGTGCAACGACACAGAAGCTCTTTATTATAAGCAGCCCAGGCGGGAGATGACCCGGAGAACTTCGAAACAGTGGGGCCTCCTAAAGGCGACCATCCCAAAGATACGCCTGCTGCTGGTGCTGACACTGTGAAAGCTGTGCAGGAATTTACCGTGACAGAGGAAACAGCCTCAGGTGGAGGTTCACAGACAGAGCCAGAACAAACACACATGCAGACCTTAGCAGTGAACCGTGCTGAAGCTTTCCTCCCCGTAACCTTGAAGGTGGGATTCAGTAGAATGTAAACCTTTTGTCACCTTTTGATGTTCAAAGTGTTCACAGCCCGCCTGTGTGGGGGGGGCCACCTTGTCAGCCCACAGCGAGATTAACGTTTGCATTTCTCCAAAGAGTTGACACGTGCACTTATTTTAAAACCGGAAATTTTTGGTGTCCAAAGAAGGAATCTGTCGCAATATGTTATGTGTCTGAAAGTGTGCAAGTTGTTGGGTTCCAGAAACTCATTTTTTTCATGGTTGTCATTTTGGGAGTGACATGCCCACTCGTGCAACTGAAGAAAAGCCCCTGCGAAAGAGGACCACCATGCCATGATGCTGTCACCACCATGTTTCACTGTGAGCGATGTGCACTGTTAGACTTCCACACAGCATGGTGTTTTGCATGTAGATTAGAAAGTTTGACTTAGCCTACTGTTAGAAGAGCACCTTCTTTCACTTGCTGGCTGTGTGCCTCTTGGTTTCTTCTCTTATAAATTAGATTATTGAGAAAGATTTAGGAAGAGAGCCAAGTCACACCTGAACAGTTTCCAGAGGGTCGTTAAACGCTTCAAATATTATTTTATAATTTAAACGTTAATGAAGGATTTTATCCCTGACCTACCTCGTTCCTTAATGTTCTCTGAAAAACTTCTACGGCTTTCATAGAATATCTAGATTTATACGCAGATAAAATTGTACACATGAAATCTCTAATTGGCTGACTTCAGAAGGGAGTCGGTTCGGTTACGCTAGATTTTATTTACAGGTACCAGAGTTAAGGGGTTGAACACATACAAATGCCAAACTTTTAAGGTTTTAAGATTTTCCTGTAAAGAACTGCGCTTTATTGGGCGTTTCCTTCCGATACACAAAAACAAACCGAGGTTGTAGTAGTTATACAACAAAACGCCAAACGGTCAGTTGAGACGAGGATGCTTTCAAGGCACTGAGGTGTTCAAAACGATAAATGAGAATTGTGAAATAGAGTAGTTCAGCTTCTGTTTTCATCTGGGAGTCCAAAATGAAATGTGTCAAGAAACCATAATAATATGGTGCAGTTGCTCCCATCAACTGAACGGGCCTATCAGTAGGAGCCTGGCCAGAGTTATACATTAGCCACAGTGGATCTTAGACAGGACCACTCTTTCTCTTTGGTTCTGATCAATCAGAAAGGCATGCCTCCGAAGGAAGTCTGAACTCTAATGACCTGGCAGTGCCGCTTAAAACAAAACGCATCCTGCCTTTACTCTCAGGTATTTCCGGAGCGCACCTTGAAGTCGCGTATCGGCTTTCAAATTGAGAGTAAGTGAATTTAGGATTCCGCGCACATGACTGCTTTTGCACAGTCCTCACATATGCAAGTAGTATGTTCGCTCACATGTGTTTCTGATGAGTCAATATAGATCTGCATTTCAAATAAAGATAATGGGAAGCAGAGCAAGAGTGAATGAAAGGGAGAGAAAGGGCGAGGGGGTGGAGAATGGTATCTATAGCTGAGGAAGGGCGGGGTGAGGGGTGGGGGGGCGGCATTCCTTAGGCCTGATGTAGGAGGTAAATTAAAAATATCCCTGGCTGCTTGGAGGGGGTCCAAGGGTGGCTGACACAGACCACTCAGTCAGGGAGCTCGCTGCTGATCCACTAAGCGCTCACTCATGGCCAATTATGCCTCCTGTGATGTGTGTTCCACACACATACACACACGCATACACACCCTCCTCACCCACACTCACAAATACCCACTACCCCACCTTTACCCCTGGAGCAATAGTAGCCAAAGAGAAAAGGCTGTCAGAAAGTAAGGATCAAACCTCCAATACAACACTGGCTGTCACATGCCCAGGTGATGATTAATGGCTTATATTCTCTGACCCAGAGAAGAAAGGAGAGCAGAGAGTGAGCTACAGATGGGAGTTCTCAACTCATTACGAAGCACAGCAACATGTGTTGAGAAGACCAAGCATCCTCCCGAGTTCGCACAGCTCAGGAGCTGGCACCGTTACGCTATTATCACGCCACCGAGAGATGAAAGACAAGTCTTCTTAGAGAGAGAGACTGTCAAGTTTTTTTTTGTTTGTTTGTTTGTTTGTTTTTTTGCTTCCAGGCAAACTTAACAAATTGGATTCATGGGGGGTTCACCTGGGTTCCGCTTTTCTTGGAAACAGCCAGAAGTTCTGACTTCGTCTCCCACACACACATTCACAGTGAGTCTTGCTGCTGGCGTCCAGCAGCGTTCGGCGGTGGAAACCAAACACGGGCCTGTTTTGACTGGATGTGATCCTTGTTTCCGGGTAAAACGCTGCCAGAAGCAGATTGATGGCTCTTACCCAGAGGGGGGGCTTTTACAGGAAAATCCGCCTTGCTGGAATTCTTCTTCTTCTTCTTCTCATGCCGGATTCAAAAACGCAGGGTCGCAGTCATGGTGAGCGAGAGGGCAAAGTACTCCCAAAGTGATGATGAGGGGAATGTAGCTGCGTATGTCACACGTCTCTTAAACCTTTGCGGCTCCAATTTTATGCCTAAAACAATGACCAAAGGACAAAATTGACGAAATAGTTTGAGGTTATTACAACTAGAAACAATGCATCAGTATTCTGGTTTTGCTGGAAATGAAAAATTATCTTTGACGTTACTATTGATTTTATCCAACAAACAAGGTTTATGAACAAGCATGCAACTTTGTCAGTTTAAAGGCTCCCTAACCAAAGTAGGGTAGAACAAATCTGTTGAGTAATTTCACTCTTTTTTAGACGTTATATATTGTTTCCAAGAAGTCTATGTTTTCTTTTTACTCATTGGATGTCTTTTAAAGTTTTTATTTGGACATTTGCTGTTTTTATTTTATTTTTTTCTGTCTGGTTTACAACCTGACCATAACAGGATATTGCACAGATTATGTTGAAAAAAGTGAACAAAGGAAAATTTTCATGCTGAGATCAGACGTACAGAAGATTGGCATGATCTGACATGCGTAGCTTTTGGAAAAAAAGGACAAAAATTCAGCAGACCTGAGGCAGGATGTGTGTCAAGCTTCAGCTGATCATCAACTGTAAGCCAAGCAATCAGTTAACAGCTCTTTGGAAATCAATGTTGTACATGTTTCATTTTAATGGGGAAAATAATTTGTTCACCTGATATGTTGGTGTGTAAAGGTATTGGGCCCATAAAAGTTTATTATTGTTTGTTTGTTTTTTTGTTTTGTTTTTTTGCTTTAAACTGTTTTCTCTTTTTTCTTTTTTCTTTTTTTTAGTCCAAAACAGTTATCCACTCAGTGCATGTTTCTTGCATGCACTGAGTGGATGGATGAATTCCCAACTTGGGAATACATCCATACTGGCTAATAACATTATGAGGTCATCATTCTATATGGACAGTACCATTACACAGAGAATGACAGCCCATTAATTATTAATCTTTTTAAAAACAAAAGATAAATAATTAAGCTGCAACCTAACGCTGATGGACTGACCATTAAGACAACAATAAATGAGCCATGCAAGCTTAGCTACACGTTTTTAATTTGTGTTTATTTTGAAATTGGGTTGATTGATGACCTTATTCCACAATTAAATGCTACAACCATGTGGGAATCTTTTATTTTGTTTAAAAATAATAATAAATTGTAAGTCACTAAATCTTAGTCCGCGAAAACGTCTTGAAATAAGCAAACATGAGTAACTAAAACCAAATATTTACATACACTTTATGAAAAAACTAAACAAATGACCTTCTTTTTGACATTACCTCAACCTACGTTTTTCATGTTTCAGAGCAGGTAAGATTATCTAAACTATTAATCTTCACAAGATAATGAAAGATCACTTTTTTCACAAACTTTCTTAACATTTTATAAGTGTCCATATTTTGCACCAAAACATGTTAATCACTGGGACACAGAAGGACCTCTCTGCCACCTAAATGCTGTTGATGACTAGATGTTACCATGCTGTTTAAACTTGTAGACATTTGCTTGAACAAATGAACTTGACACTTTCAGTCAGCTGGGTGGTTGAACCCAAGGATGCACCTGACTTCTGGAGGTCCCCAATTCTCTGGTTGATTTCTTTGCAATTTTCTTGATGTCAAACATGGAATCAGCCTGTAATTATATCCGAAAGCGTTCCTTGAGTTCAGGCAAATATTGTGAATTGGCTCGCCCTCGGTTTCTGAACAGTCAAAAATGCAATGAAAATGTCAAATTAGAAATACCTCTTTTAAAAATGTGTTAAATTAGGAATTTAACACATTTTAAAAAAGAGGGATCATTTTATTAGATGACTTTAAACAAGAACAGTTTAGTCAGAATTGACTTCAGACATAGACAGATTGTACGCCAACATTTTGGTTTCCGCTGTTTATGATTTGGTTCAATAGCACTGGAAGATGTCACATCCACAAGTGGGAGAGAAGAGGGCGGTTTGACTTCTGATTTCAATAATGTTTTCTTTTAATTTGTTCTTCCAACTCTACCATTACTAAAAAAAAAAGTACATGAACCATCCTTATCCTGCACTTAACTCTGGGGGGGGAAAGGGATGATGGTCCAACTCTCTGAAGCCCACTCCAGCTCTAAGGACCACGAAACTCCTACAATCAGCTTTGACTGCCCACAAAGAGACATGTTAAAGTGCTGCCTGAACATATATGTACATTTTCTACGCTCATTCCCACAAAGACCTTCAGTTTTTGACCACAAAATATACACAGACGGGCAAAAAAAAAAAGGCTTTTTACAAACATGTTACAGAGTGCCTCATTCAGGATATGTTCTAGCGTACCAGTTGTATACGCACACGTTAGTTGAATCCATATGACTGAAAAAGCCAGTCTGCCACATTCCTCCTCAGCAGCAGCATGACAGACCAGTTGCTTGTGTAGAAAATCAATAGGACAAAAAAACCGTGATATTAAAGAAGCACTGAAGACGGAATGAGATAAAATCAATAAGAATAGGGAGGAAGGAAAGATGGAAGCAGAAAAATATGTTCCTGTGAGGTATTTTACAATTCTAATGCGAAATATTCTGAGTTATTCATTCTTTTTTTCTCTTTTCTTTTTTTTTTCCAGGAATAACGGAAGATTAAAAAAGAAAATCCTGAACAGGAACTGGAGATTTATATGAATAAAGACGAGAATGCTAGAGCATAGAAGTGGGTGGGGGGAGGATGAGATGGAAAAGGAGAGTGGTGACAGTGATAGAGAACAAGAGGACTCTTGGGACAGCAGAAGAGACAAGTTTATCGATCCAGGACAGCAAGCTGGCTCACATTTCACATCCTCAGCAATAACACCAGCTCTCTGCCATGGAATTGAGCCCTGCATCCCGTCTGGGCAGGGTCACCTCCACCCTGTATGCATCTGTCTTTCTGGTCTGTCTTTCTGTGTCTGTCTGTGTGTGTGTGTGTGTGTGTGTGTGTGTGTGTGCGTGCGTGCGTGCGTGCGTGCGTGCGTGCGTGTGGCTTTCATGGTGTGTCTGGAAGAGATAGGGCAATGTTTGGAGGAATATTTTTCTTTCCGTGCTTGCATATGAAATATGTAGTGATAATTTAAGGTTGACAGTGTGTTCTAAGAATCTCTAAGAATCTCAACATGCATTAAAATCAGCTGAAGAAAACATGCACGGCTTGTCCGGTCGTAACCGGAAGTCCGTATTTATTCCACTGTTGTGCAACTCAATGGCATCCAAACAGTTTATTAAATCTGGAGGCGCATGCCGACCTCACCAGAGGAAACCGATAGCCTGAATGAGTTGCATCGGCAAAAGTGGCAAGCTGAAAATGGGGACTGGACTTGGCTCTCAAAGGCCTCCACTGTCACCTAAGAGGGCCGAACCGTGTGACAGACGACCGAACATGTGGCATCTTCTTGACCCCGTGACCCGCCAAACCTTCCCCTATCTGCCCCTGCTGTGGCTAAGGGTTGGCCTGCAACCTCAGCAACCACTGACCACTGGGACTCCTTTGTGCCCATAGTCCGTCACATCAGGAAAGGGCGCCCAGAGGTCACATAGCAAACAGGTGAACTTTGACTCTCCAGTGCGGGTCCTGGGAGCTGGTATTTGGATATGGTGTGTAGAGACTCTGATAAGATTGAGACGTGTGGACAGATGAGAGATAAGAGTGATGCAACATTAACGACGGGAACATCCATGAAAAAAGGCAGCACAAAGAAGATAAAATTCTCCAATTTTCATCATGCAATTGTCTCTTGATAACCTAATTCCAAACGGATAACTCAGGTAATGTGATATAGACAGCATACACACCAACTCTGTGAAGTCTGAATTTGCACTACCCAGAATTTTACATACTCCTTTTTGTTCTCACTGTCTGGAGTTAAATCAGAACAAACTTCTCTTGTTTTAGGTCAGACAGAATTAATAAAATGATTTCTCTTTGGTAAATGCAACAGTGATGAGAGAGAGAATATGTGAGAGATGTATTTATTATTCTCATCAAAATCAGAAGTTGACACACAGAATGATTGCTATCTCTTTATTAAAAAGGGAAAGCTCAAAAAGACGATGTCATGGGTTTGAAAACCTCTGATACTGAACTCTGACACATTAGAGTTAATTGGAGGAAAGTCACAAAAAAATCAACCAAGACATCAGGAGCTCTACAAGTCTGGTTCACCATCGGGAACAATTTCCAGATGATGTAAGGTGCGTCATTCATCTGTTCAAACAAGTTCAAGCAAGCATAGATATGATGGGAATGTCCAACCATCATGCCGCTCACGGAGACGGATTCTGTGAATGTGTTTTGGTCTGAGTGTAAAATTGATCACAGAACAAAAGCAAAAGAGTCCGCTGATTAAACCTGGTAAGGCAGACTGTCCATAATGAGCACCTTTACATTTTGGAGGAAAAGGGGGCTTTAGTTGTTCCAACCTGATTACTACCTAATGCAGTTAAGATAATGATTACTCATGAGTACTCACTCCAACCCCTATTTAAAAGAACAGGTTGTTTTATGGAAGAACAACTGTTGGATGGGTCTGTCTGAATGTCAGTTGATAAAGAAACCACTACTTTAAATTCAGTTAAAGTGATCATTAAGGTATGTTTGTTCAATCAAGTCTGTCACTTAGGTACGATAAGTTATGTCCAGTCTTGTCGTGTGTTTCCAGGAGAAGCATAGCGTCCAGTTAAGAGCTTCTGGACCTGTCTCCAAATACTTTCAGCACCAGTTGGGTTTATACTTCCCTGACAAGCATGACCACCCACCCAGCCAAGTGCTGGCATTTCCAGTAAGCAGTTTCAGACTATTAGTCAGCATCCGATTCTCAAGCTCCAGAACCTCATGATCAACATGACCAGCAGGTCCTGGATTTAACTGAATGGCAACTTCCATTCCCAATCTGCCCTCCGTTCGCAGGAACAATAAAAACTCTGTGTTATAAAAGGAAGAAGAACTATGGCTCTTTGGGACTTTTTATGATTATTCTACTTTGTGCTTCTTTTCTTCCATGAAAGTACATTCAAAAAGATGAAGCATGAGGAAATGACACTTTTAAGTGTAATCTTAACAGTGTATATCTTCAACAACATTCTGTGTCAAAGAAAAACAAAGCCAATCTCTCTTGAAATAATTTAAGGACGGCTAAGTTTGCGCAGAGGTTCAAAAATGGCAAGAAATCATATCAGTTGTTCTTCGTAATTTCACTGCATCCTGGAGACGTTTTCAAAGAAGTGCTGCCCAACAGCGGCACAGACTGAACTTCTGAACTCAGACAGATCCAAAGGAAGGAAAAAAAACAAAAAAAACCCCACAAAGGACTCATCACACGTGTACCCTAAATCCGCAGGCCACTTGTACCACAGACTTCAGAACCCAGGGGTCACATCTTCAGCTCTGCTAAACTAACATCTTACTGACTCGGGTCAGAAAATAAACACAAGAGAAAAGAGCAGCCACAGCGTGACTTCAGTCCGGAGCAGAGGCTTTTTACTGGCGGTTTATTTTCATTTGGAGCCACACGACTCAGGCACAATCAAAACATCCACGTGCAGAACTAGATGAGCACACATTCAAAAGTAAACACAGGCATTAGTGAATAAAGAGGACGTTTCTATTTTTCCAACAATGTTATGAATTAACACAACTGTACTGCAACAGTAGTCATTAATCTTTCTACTTATTAGAGAAATCGCACACATGGCTCTGTATGTGATGGACCAGTTCAAAGTTGCAAAAAAAAAAAACAACAAAAAAAACAAAACAAAACTGCGAACGGGAAGAAAATTTATGTTTTTGTTTTGTGTGTGTGTGTGTGTGTATTTTGCTAAATATAAACATTTATTTTGTATTGAGCCTCCCAGAGTCAAACATTGTGCAGAATTACCCGTCACTACATTTACTTCTATTTGCATATCTAGAGACTGTAACAATTGTTTACTTTTATTTGCAAAACAGTTCAAGCTCAGTCAGACTGGCTGGACAACGTCTCAAATAATCGCCATAGATTCTCAAGTTAAGTCCAGACCAAAGATTTTGATCTGGACTTATGACTAAATCATTATTAAAAAAAATATATGATTTGATTAAAACCATTGACCATTGACTATTGTCAATTTTATTTGCTTTCTGTGCTTAACATTTGATTAGTTAACCTGTACAACAACTGCAGATCAATCACTTTTCATTTAGCACTTAGTCCCACAGACTGATTATGATTTGTAATTTGTGATAAAAATAAAATAGAAAATGAATGTCTACATTTATCTATCTAAGTTAAAGATAAATATATTTATTTGACCCATACATCTCCAGTTGTAGCAATTTTCACATTCATAAATATCAGTTTTAGGCCTTTTAAGCACTTTTGGCTTTCCATAAATTGTTCATATTTGACTTATTTTGGGCTTCTGCTTTTGCTACATGTTAAAGTTTTCAACTCCAAAAGCAACCCTAACAGTTTTCCACAGGCCTCCTGCCTGTCTTATGGGATGCTGTAAACAGGGTGTTATGTATTTGTCTTTACATATGGAGACAGTCGCTGCGCTCACATGACTGAAGTGTACTTAGCGAGGATCTCATGCCCTTCAAAATGCCACGCTGGTCAAGGATATGACTGTTAACAGTGGGCTGGTTTGAGTTTTTGAGCACACAGTAGAGTGTAAGTGTGTCACCTGATTCTGGGAAGCTATTACACCCCGTGCCTTTGACACACTGACTAATTAGTACAATGTACACAGGAGTAGGGCAGCCTATAAAAAGCCCAGCTGGAATGGGAGCAGGGTTGTCATTGTTGTCGCTGGAAGTGATAGCATAAACCTGCTGCACGGGAGCTGGATGATAATGAAGCGCTTGGTGCCAGTGAGGAGACGGGGAGAGGGGGAAAGAGTCAGGTCCGTAGAAGAGGACTAATAATAGCAGACGAAAGTGCGCTACTCCCAACACACTTCTAGACACACACACACACACACACATGCAGACACACCGGCTTGGCACAGAGCTTCAACGGTAACCTGATCAAGCCACCGCAGAAACCGAAGCAATCAGGAATCAAAGCAAATCCTCCACGCGTACAGTAGGAGTGTGCATGTGCAGAACAAATGTCAACGCATGGGGAATGTGTATGTGTGAGAGCCCAGGGAGCCAAACATAAATGGAAGCAGAGCTTGGAGGAAACCACTTTTTGTCTCCATAAAGCGAGCGAGCGCATGTCTATAATGTGCCCTGCCGGAGTGGAAATAGTGAGCCTTTCATTCGGCGTGAGGAGATCTGCCTCTTTTACCCCAGCCTTTCATTCACCCCCATCGTCTTTGCTCCTCACAGAGCATCTGAAGCCCATTCTCTCCCTCGCATCTCCTCTCCATCACCCGCAAATACAACAAAATCTCTCTCTCTCTCTCTCTCTTTCTCTCTCTCTGTCTCTCCCCGGACAAGACAAAAGACTTCTTGCTCCTAATTGTGCCCAGCTGTCACAGAGACGAAGGAGGTGAGCAGCTCAGGAGAGGAGAGGAGCAAAGGAGGTGGGGGGGGTGGAAAATAAAGCATAGACAGGCGTAGAGAGGAGTAGGTCGGGGAAGAGGAGTTGAGGAAGAAATGAAAGATGTGTTTGTTCAGCACCGCAACGCTGACAAGTCTCTCTTATCTCTTGCCCAGCCAAACCATATGCCCCTTTGGCCCAGAAAAGAAGGGCGTGTGGATAGAAAGTTGAGGTAGAAAAAGTTAGGGGTGGCCCAGGCATTATGTAAAAAGGCACATTTTTAATAAAGAGTTCCTTTAGGCAACCAGAGGAAGAAGATGAATAGGCAATAACAGAATGAGGATACCAGCTTGAGCTGTGGGAGCTTCTGCCATGATCCCCCACGGCATCTCAGTCCCCCCGTTGACCACACACGCCGCCTGGCACGGCTCTGACACCAACGCCACACGACACAGAGTCACCATCAAAGCCCCAGACACTCCAGCAGTGGGAGGCATCACGCCTGGCTGCGTGGCAAAAAGAAAAACCCGAAATAAATTTGACTGCACACAGGCTTTTCACTCCCGAGAAACAAAAGTGGACACAAATTGTGAATGTCAAGCACAGTCTCGAGCGCTACTGTAATTTGGGAATTGTCCTGTTTAAAGCAGTTTTCTGTTACCGGGTGCCGATATGTTAAGTCAGAGGGCGAAGTAATATGCACAGAAGTATCCGTGAGAGAGTGGGCTTCTATGCATGTGTGTGACCGGTCTCACATGTTCAACTCTCATTGAACCACATGTCCGAATCGCCCTTGTTTATTGACTAGAAACTGATACCTTTAAGGACTTTATTCATGCTACATTACAAGAGGTAAATTCAATAGCTCAGGCATTATGGTTGGCTCATATACTTTCTTACCATGAGTTTTTTTTATATTTTTTATGTTGGATGTCTTTGTGAGCTGTTTTCCCCTCACAGAAGACACTCTGTTTCCCAGCGCTGCGCTGCTCGGCAGTTTATCAGCAACACCTCCAGTTATAAGTGCCCAGAGGGCTGGTGAAGTCGGTTTTATTTTATTCAGTGTGAGTTTTATGCAATTTTAATAGTAGCAGAGGTTTCATGTGCATGGAGACTTAATCTGATTGATTTTCCAATGTGGGAGTTCACATTACAAAAGCACTATTAAACGCAATACTGCTTCTAGTAAAAGACAACATTATTCATTCCCCTTTGAACTTTTTTTTGGGGGGGAGTTTTTATACATAGAACACAAACTCCAATGTATTTCATGAGGATTTTTTTTTAGATAGAACAACACAGAGGGGAAGGAAAACCTCTGTCTCAGTCTTGTCTTTAGCATCTAACAGGTTATTGGACTGTGTGTTTACTTACATCCATCTCCCCATTAACTCTGACCAGCTTTCCTGTCTCAGTTGAAAGAAAAAGTTTCCCACAGCATGATGCAGTCACGATCATGTGAATCAATACTGTGTTTGTTTTCCAAAACACATAGCGTTTTGCACATATCTTATTTGACCCAAGCATTTCATTCCGCAAATTTTCTGTGTTTTCTGCTGTTGCTTTGATATGGAATGGTAAGTCTTTGGTCACCGGAGTAACCAAAGACGTTTCCAGTTTGAGCTTCACTAGATACAATCAGAGGCAATTATTGTTAAGTGTGATGTGGCTTTGTCCCCAGGGAGGTACTGGCTTGGTGGGGGGGGGTCAACTAGATATGAAAAAGAGAATGTTTTCTGCTAGTTGTGCCTCCTGAAAAATATTTTAGGTTATGATTTGATGTAAAATCAAGGGGGTTTTTTTGTTTTGTTTTTTCTGTGTCTTTAAGGAGACTGTTCTGTAATTACCCAAGAATAGTTTAGAATTGTGGCATTAACAGCATTCTTCTATTCACTGGTCAAACTTTGACAAAATTAGCCTTGACTGATGCCATAAGATACAGTTGGCAAATTGTAAAAGCTTCTATTCATCCTTCTAGAGCAGGGGTGTCAAACTCAATTTCACTCAATTTCGCATATTGGCCACCCTCAATGGGCCACATTGACGGTACAAATCAGGAGCATCCCTGCTAAAACACACCCCAGACAAAAGGTTGACTTCCCTCATTCAGTTCTGTAGAGGCTTATAATGAGTCAATGGTCCAGGTGTGTTAGAGAAGGAATGTATCTAAAGCTGCAGATGGTAGCTCTGGAAAACTAGACTTGGGCACCCATAGCATAAATGTATAAAAATACAATGTTAAAAATAAATTAAACACCACCTCATATTGTTAAATAACTGATTTTATGTATTGAAGTTTTAAATATTACATTTGAGTTTCCATGGATGTAAAATTACTGCTCAGTTTAAAAATTACAATATTTAAATCAGTGTTTAAAGGTAAGCAAGCAAATAATAAAAACAAGTCACAGATTTAGTCTCAGGCAACTGAAATCAATTAATTAAAAAAAATCCTTTCTGAACATCATCTCATGGTCTCTGAACTAAATGTCTCTTTCAGACCAGGAGCTGACGGCGTGTTGAAGAGTTATGGACCGGACGCTTTGGAGCGTCTGGTTAGGAAGCGCATTACAAACCTTTGGTTGAAATGGCGAGTTAAATTCAAGTCTCCATTACAGACCAGAGAAAACTAAAGAGATTACAACACTGTGTTAATCCGTTTGAGGAGTCGGTAGTTTATCTTGAGGAAATAAATGACGACGCAAAAGTTAATTAGACTGTAACATGCGCAGTCCGCTGCTCAACCACTGCGGACGCGGCTCCGCCACTGCGAAGACTGAGAAACCGCTGGAAGTAACTCATCCAGCGGTTTTAACAAATGGAGCCTTCTGGGTTCACGTTACCCAGGAGAGCGCCGCTCTGGAGGAGCTGCAGACGTAACATCTGTCCGTTTCGGAGAAGCGAAACCACGCAAAAAAAATAAATAAATAAATAAATAAATAAAAATCCTGGTAAAAGCGCACACCGGACCTCACAGGGTAAAACACTCAGAATTCAGTTGATCTGTTTGGATCAGACAGACTGATGAATTAGCGCAGATTTTTCTGCAGATGGGGACCAGGAGGAAGTTGTTCAGACCCGTTGTCGGTCAAGATAACGGATAACAAAACAAGTCTAGCGCGACCTGCCGCCCTGACACCAACTAACACACATCTTCATTCACAGTCTTACTTGTAAATCAATTTTTCTTTTCTTGGACGTTTTGATGCTAGCTTGTCTAGCTTGTCCATGTCTCAGTTTTATTCGCTGGGAAAATCAATAAGCAGCTTGAGGTGACTCTGCTGCTCTCTAGTGGCGAGAAGCTGTAATGTTGGCTGGTAACAATCGGAATGCATTATGGGAGATGTAGTTTGTAGTCAAATCGTGCTCAAAACCTATTTTAAGTCAATCATAAAATGCTGGGGCGGGCCACATAAAATGACATGGCGGGCCACATGTGGCCCGCGGGCCTTGAGTTTGACACATATGGTCTAGATGAACTTATAACAAATCAACATTTTCCATTCTTTACATTTATAAGTTACACAATTGTATTTTTTTTTTTTCTGAATTTGACTAGGAGACTCATTTATTGATCAACTGTTATTGGTTTCAAGTCATACCAAAAATCCAAGAGGTAGAAGAGACGTTTTCAGTCTGAAGATCAGAGCCTCTTCCTTTGTGAAGAGGTTTTCTTTACTTAGTCCCAAGAGATGTGTGATATATCTAGTCACGCCTTTAAACATGTTTCATACCAATTAGGATCTATAATTAAGTCAGATCAATTTGGTCGTTTTCTTAAAAGGATATCTTCTTTGATCAAATCCCGCCTGTTTGGTAATTTATCATTTCTGCGTACGATTTGCGTTAGGAAACTCAAGCCTTTTGGCGGGGAGGTGTTTAAAGTAAAATAGCTGTCGCGGCGACTGGTCAGCATCAATATAATGACTTTCAAACCAGAGCAGCCTTCGCTAAACTCGCTATGAGGCCCATTTTGCTCCTTTTATGTTGTAATCATGTCATTCTGGGAACCTTTTGACTTAATTTATCTGTCACCCAGTAATTCCGTTTCCTAAAAGGAAATCTCATGGAAAGCTTGCCGGACTTCTGTTCGTGACAGGCTCTCACCTCTGGCTTAATGTGAACCAGATGTGTCGGGAGATGAATTGTCTCCACTCTTTCATTCGCTACCGACGGATGCTGACCAGGGGAGGCTGAGGGGGGAGGTGAGGGGACGGGGTGGGGCGTCACGGCAGCACCGGGCCCACCTTCCTCCATCTCTCTCTCTCCGCCTTGGGGACGCTCAGCAGCTCCAGCGTTTAACCCGGTGATTAATCACGCACACGGCGGCAGACGTGCAGTGCCGAACACGGCCAATCACCTCCATTTGAGCGGGGGAGCTCCGGTGGACACAGAGAGCACTTTGTGGCGGGGTGCACGGGTCATTGTCTGCTGCGACGCCCGGACCGGTGGGGAGGACATG
>NW_006799940.1:5105031-5105669 GCF_000485575.1 Poecilia formosa
GAATTGGAAACAGCTGGAAGTAACTTATCCAGCGGTTTTAACAAATGGAGCCTTGTGGGTTCACGTGACCCAGGAGAGCGGCGCTCTGGAGGAGCTGTAGATGTAACTTCTGTCCGTTTTGGAGAAGCGAAACCACGCAAAAAATAAATAAATAAATAAATAAAAACCTGGTAAAAGCGCACACCGGACCGCGCAGGGTAAAACACTCAGAATTCAGTTGATCTGTGCGGATCAGACAGATCCAACTGACTGATGAATTAGCGCAGATTTTTCTGCAGATGGGAACCAGGAGGAAGTTGTTCAGACCCCAGCGGGTGAAGTGATGCTAATTTAAGTGAAGTCTCTTAATTTAATTTAATAAAAGTTATTGGGGTGGTTTTTGTCACTATGAGAAAATGTAGATACATTAATCTATTTAGTCTGTGATGGGATCTGGATTCACGGTGAATATTAACTAAACCGCATAAAATGCGACTAAATAGCCGATGTTAATATGATTGTAATTTCACGGATAAAAATAGTACATGACCGATTTTTTTATTTCTTTTTTTTTTATGTTGTCGGTCAAGATAACGGATAACAAAAAAAGTCTAGCGCGACCTGCCGCCCTGACACCAACTCACACACATCTTCATTCA
>NW_006799940.1:5107879-5133676 GCF_000485575.1 Poecilia formosa
TCTAGTGATTAAGGAAGAAACTGTCGTGCTAAACTAATCATCCATACATTATGAAGACAATTCAAATCATCAGGCTGAAATTTATCAGGTTTACTTTGTAATAAAACCACCTCAATCAGACATCGGTGTGTTTTCTTGGGTATCAAACACCTGAAATGTGCATACATACATCTATTTATATGCTTATGGCTGGCTTTATAGCACAGAGTATAGAGTTTTTAAATCATAAAAGTTATAAATGGAGAAAATCGCCATTCGGTTTTTGTTCAGTTCTGTCTTGCAACACCCTCAGAATCATAAAGTTAAGAATCTCTTACACATCCTGTATTGAATTGTATTATATTCCCTGGTAATTACTCCAATATTGCGACAATCTACAGATCTGGACAGTTTATTCTATTATATGAGGGGCTTTTTTAGCTATTTATTTGAATATCAACAAAATGTAATGTTGAGTTTAGGGCATAATATTTATGACTATATGGCATTGTTCGTGTTAGAAAAGCATGCCTCAATTTAAAAAAGATTTTGTTTCAAAATAACTCAGTATAGACGTCCCAGACACAACACCGGAGGGAACAGGTTCTCCCCGGCTGCAAGTAGCACATTGTGTCTGTTTCCTTTGCTTTGCTTTGCTGTGCATTGAAGGTCAGCTGTCTGAAAGAACATACAGAAAATCTGTTGTAAAATTTATGATTGTAAGAAACATGATCTATATATATATATATATATATATAAATGTGTTTTTGTTGTAATGCAGATTCTAATTTAGATTGTTTATTTAAATATATCACCTACAAATATAGCTAAAGGCATATAGTGTGCAAATGAGCTACAGTGTATAAGCATAATTGGTGATAACACTGACCTCTGACCTCTGGATGGGGGCAAAGTTCTTTCAGTACCACCTTTTGTATGTGTAAGATATGCATCAACAGGCATAAATGAATACTATATATGCCTCCTCAGCTGAGTAGAAGTTTGCAATGGAAACTGGAAGCTTGTCAACATCTCAAAATAAGTATCATTTAGATGTCATTCTTCCTTTCTTTCTTTCTTTACGCTTTCTTAACAGGACCGTCATTTTCTAAAGTAACTGTAAATATGAATAATAATGGCATACACTTTTGCTTGCATTACTTTTGTCTCATGATAATATGCTAACAGATTAACACCAAAACAATCTGATGGTGCATGTTAGTCCTTCCCATTGTGTCGATGTCAAAAGTTAAATAGAAATTTCCCCGATTGCGATCTATGTACAGACGGCAAGAACTAGCGAACCAATTGTTTTTGGGGGCAGAGCCAATCAAGAGAGCTGTCAAAGATGTTTTTCATGAACCCAGCAGGAAGATGGACAGCAGTGTCCCTGATGGAGACTCTTCAGCCTGGCAGACATACAGGCGGGTCCAGTCGGGTGAGCCACTTGGCACTGGTCGTGCAGCTGGCTTTCTGGTGGAACAGGAGCTGGCACCAGGAGCAGGCTGGCCTCTCCTCTGGCAGAGATGCAAGGCAGAAACAAACACGGAGACTCTGCCACACTCCTGCAGAGGAGCAAACAGAGGCTGGCAGGGAGGGCTGCTCTTCAAAAGCTGCTGTTGTCTGGAGATGCCTTTCATGTGAATGGGAGCCTTAATAGGCGTTGTGTGATGGCTCTCGTCGCACACTGGGCACCCAGTGAACCTCTTCTGTTGGGTTTTAATTAAAAAACAATGTTTGAAGGCCACAATGCACTTGGAGAGACAACACAGTGACTTCTTGGTGGCCCTGGTGCTGTTTGTTTTGGACTTGTAGTCTGGCTCCAACTGAGTTTACCACATACACTGGGAGGTGAAGAAAATTTTTTTTTAAACTATGTTCCCTTATCCAGTAGAAGGGGGTATTTTGGTTCAGCACAGCGCAGTTGCATTACTAAATATCGTCAGTTACTGTACCCCAGGCGATAATTGTTAAATGTTAAGGTTAAACTAAATATCCACACCCTTGTGGACATAATTATAAACAATTATGAAGTTGAATTTCTATGCATATGTTTTGAAAGGAAAGCATGACCCAAATTCCATTGTTATTGCTGATAAGATACTTTTTTTTTACTAAAATAAAAATCAGTTGATCCCATTAAAGATACAAAAACAGTTTTTTGTAGTTTAGTTGAGTTAAATTCAGATTCACTTTCCACAAAAATAAATATTTCACTGAAATATTCATAGCTTAGTTTATTGCTGAGCACGTGAACAAAGATTCACATATTTTTTCATGCACCTTTAATTAAAAAAATAAAACTCTTACTTTTGTTTCCCACAAACATTTTCAGCTTGGATGAGTTTGTACCATGTGGCAAGAGGTTAGGACACTACTGATGTAAACTATGACAGGACGTTTAACTACGAATCGGTATGAGACTGATGGTGCGATTTGTGCATAAATAAATTTGCACAATCGCATAAATAAATATATTTATGCAATTATATTTACCAAAAAATTGCATGTGACTAAATTGGATATTTTTTTTATACTTTTGGTGCATCAGTTCTTGCAGTTTCCCCCTCTCCCCCACACATCGACTTCTATTGGCTGTTTGTTTTCTTTTTCAACTAAAAGCTGCTGTGACAAGTGAACTTCCGCCAGTGACATCAATGAAGGTCTGTTCCCTTTCGATAACTTTAAGCAAAAATGCCAGCCTCTTTCTACTTAGAATATTTAAAACAATATTAGAAGAGTCTTATTTATAGGCGAGGCAGGAAGTTCAGTACAAAATATAAAAACTTTGTAAATTTAGACGTAGTTTTAACTGCTTATTGTGTGGAGTTACCTACTTGCTTTTTTATATTGTAATAGGTACAATAATCTGACGTTGAATAGGAAATGTTTGGAGTGTCTTTTCTGGGTTATTATAATGTGTAAGTTTAACCAATGACGGTGACAAAGCAGCTGCATTTACACTACAAATATACACACATTCACTGGTGCTGACCCAAGTGTAGTAGAAATGTTTTGGGTGGAAATCATATTCCGGCTTTTCTATGCACCTAAGGCGCCACCTGGTGGATCATAAAGAATTCAGCATCCAAAAATCTCACAAAACTGGTTTCTTTAAAGCTGAGAAGGCTCAGAGGACGACTTGACACTGTTCAACTTGCAGAACAAGCAGTTTGAAACAGAATAACAATTGAAATGTTAATGTGTCAAAACAAATCTTCCATTTTCCCTGCACTGTTCTTTTCTGCTCTGCCTTGGCATCATTCTGGGAAAACATCAGCAAAAGATCAAATCTTGGATACAAAGAAACACCGACTTCTCAGGACAAAGATAGGGGACATCTTCCAGGAAAGATCATTTTTAATGGTCCCAAATTTTCCGAACAACTAAGTGTACACTCTTGAAAGGAAAATAAATGAGAAGATATGACAAAAAAAAAATCATCACATCTAGAATTCCACTCAATCTTTAATCAAGATGGGATTACAAATTCTCCAAAAAATCTGCAGTTTCAAAGGGCAAAAAAGGGTAAAACTAGCTCACCTACTGAGGTCTTTAAAAACCTGTTCAAGTGTGACTGAAAACGTCCTGAACATTTAAAGGCAGGTCTTTTTTTTTTCTTTTTTTTGTCATTTACAAAAAACAGGTGGAAGAGACAAATAGAGAACAAAAGGAAAATCATGAAAAAAAACTGCTGGCATTTTTTTTTTTCCTCTCCAGAGAAAGAACGTCCACTGAGGAGCAACAACAATGATGACATCGAATGACAACAAGGGCAGCCGTTTGCCTCGTGCTGCCTCCCATCTGGTCCTAGAAACTAACTTAAAAGGGAACAAAAAGCAACCGACGAAGGGAAGGGAAGGAAACGAGAGCAGAAGAAAAGGAAGCAGAAAGGAACAGTGAGGAAGTGAACTCTAGGGAGGGAATGGGGTGCAATAGGTGGGTGTGGGTCTGAATTGGCTGACCCATCTGGGTCGCTGTGATGTCCTTCCCTGAGTGGGGGGGGGTAGAGGGCGGGGGCAGTGGGTTATGGTCCGAGCACATATGCTCTGTGTGTACATTTGTATTAGTATGTGGTCTTTTTCCTCCAGTTGAGAAATCACCAAACAACAGCTAGGCTCTATCGTGGGAGCTCTATCACCCACCAAAGTGTTTGACGTCCGCTCCACTTCTCAGACGGTGTTTGTCCACTCCTGCTCTCCTGATTGGCACTTCTATGAACTGGGAGAATCTGAGGAGGCTTTATAGCCATCAGCAGTCTGCTCCTCGTTGGGCCGCCCTCTCACAACGAGGGGCGGCTTTCATTCATTCAATTTGTCTGCAAGTTTGATCATTCCTGTGAAGAGTCAATGTTCCGAGACTGTCTGAGCGGAGCAACAGCTGCAACAGTAACTCTTTACGAGCTCAGTTTGGATTTTTTTGTGGGCGGCAGAGAATCCTCTTTACTTTCTCCGTCCTCCTCTTCTTCCTCCTCTTCATCATCATCCGGATAGTCTACCAGGCCCACTAAACCTCCCTGCAGCAGACAAGCAAAATGCCATAAATCAAAGGGCAGTACATGAGGAGTTTATGATGGAGTTCAGCAGTTGCTGCTGGCTTTAAACAGTGTTTCCTCAAAAAGCTGCCGCTAACAGAACTTTTATTTTAGTAACATGTTTGTCTAAACGGCATGTGATTTAGGCATTATTGTTTTTCATGTGTGTATTGTCTGTTAAAAAAAACAAAAAAAAACCCTGTAAAGTCGTCCAATGACACTGCTCGTGTTTGCAATTAAAAGCAGGTTCTGTGTGAAAACTAACAGCTTAGGTGTGAAGCTTCATAGATTTTATAAGTTTTCTTCACTCTCTTATCTAGAGGGTGTTCAAAAGCTGTGCTAATTACTTTTTGAAGTGTTTAATTTCTCAAGTTTTCCTGTTAAGTTTTAACAAATACCTTTGTGGTTACAGCTGTCATGGGGGGTGAGCTCCGTGCCCCTGAGCCGGGAGACCCTGGTGATCCTGGAGAACCTGGGTTCAGTGAGGCTGATGAAGGAGGACTGGCCAGGCTGGTCTTAGTGGATCCAGAGAAGGAAAGCTTGAAGCTGGGATTCTGCCTGCCTGACAAACTCGACTTGCCCAATACTTCTTTATCCTCCGTGTCTTTCACTGTGGGCAAACATGACAACGTGAGAAAAGTTATTCTCACCAAACTACTTACATTTTTAGGATGAGGAAGAGATTAAGATGTGTTTTACTCTAAACGAGGAAAACGCAGGAATTATAGACCAGCAGTTTGCACATTAACATCTAGACATCGGCTGGGTTACCAGTATGAAAATATTCAACGGTTTCAAAAGTCATGGTTTCAAAATTGCTAAAATTAGTTTAAATAGAGATAAAACCCCAAAACACTACTAAAAATACATTTTTGTAATACAGTGAAATTGCACCTCAGAGAATCTCACATGTCTACTAACAACTAGAGATGTTTCTTCAAACTAAGCCTATTTTGGTCCACTTTAAAAATGGATGAAAATATTTTGAGCTCATGGATTCTATTTGTGCTCAAAGATTTTTTTTTCTTTTGATTAATGGCAAACAAATATATACACCAAACTAAAGAGAATGCATGTACAACTGTTTGGTAAATAAACTTAAAGGCATTTTAAAATATTAACAAAAGGTCTTTACAATGAGATCAAAGTCTGATTTAATTTATTAAGGCTGTTTTTATTTAGTTTTCTTTCGTTTAAATACACACTATGACCACACATACTAGACCTGCAACAAATTAGTCAGCGCAATAAACAACGTTAGCTATAAAAAACTGTTGACACATCATTTAGAACCACTTTAGTGTCGTTTACTTAAGAACTACACACTGTAAGAAGTTGTGGGGACTGCATCATCTACATCGTCTGCCAGGACCACTGTCTTCTAATAATCTATTAAGTCTTGCATTGGTATAATGAAGCGGCCATTTTTGACAAGGGTGGCTCATTACTGATGTGATTTTTCATTTTGTTTCTCTTTTGTGGTGGGAGCAATGGTTAATAACGCCAGGGTTGCCATCTGATTCAGCTCTTGTGTAAAGGGATATTTCTCTGTTTTTACTGTATAGAGTAATCAGGATTAATCCTATCTAACATGCTGCATGCAGAGTCAAAGCAAAGATTTTGCTTTATTTCCCCAAAAATATAGAGTTTGAGTTGTAGTTTAAAGACTTTGCAAACAATAATTTATTTTAGGTTTGACTTAGGAATTTAGATTTTAAATTGAACTGACCAAAACTAAATGTACTCCTGTTTTAGAAGCCTTTATCATTCGCCATGACCTTTAATATACCATTAAAATGGCTAACCTGCAGTACACATTTATTGTAGCTCGTCCTCTAATTTCTACTGCGTACAATAATCTTCAGGCGTACTGCAGAGCCATTTTCTGAAACTTACATTTCTTTCTCTCCATGAATTTGCTAATAGGTTCCATGAGGTCTTCTTCGCTCTTCATCTTGTCAGAGGGAGGAACAACGGCCTCGCCATCCTCAAGGTCGTCTTCATCCGTGTTGAACCACATCTCCTCCTCATCCTCTAACGTCCGTGCGTCGCGACGGAAGCGGTGGTTCCGCAGGATGGAGCGCATGCTGTTGAGATTCAGATGGGGGAAAAAATTAGCTCAGGAATAAAAAGTTTTTAGCAAGTCCTTTTTTTTTTTTATGACCAGGCACATTTTAGTTGCCATGCCTACCACAAAGAAAAAAACATATAAACTGTATAAAAAGGAAATAAGAAATCATCTATGTTCTGTTTGAACAGACTCTTACAGCCGGTAATTATGAATGAGCAACAATTTGCAGCATTGCTTTTCATTTTCCATCTTCAAAATGAAAAGCAATGCTTCAAGTTTGTGTTTCCATTGAAACAATTAACAATCTTAGTCATCAATGGACCCAAAGTATTGAGCTAAAAAAAGTCAACAGCAAATTGTGAGGAAGAAAATAAGCAATCTAAAGCAAAGCGTCTAAAAAAGCAAAGCATTGTACATATTCATGCTGGACTTTTTAACCTCTGAACGAAGAAAGAGAAATCACAAAAACATTAACTTTCAAGACAGAAACAGGCTTTCCTAACAATTCAGGCTGGAGTAGCAGTAATAACACTGCCACGCCTTGATTTTCTCACCTATCCAGTTTGGGGTTGTCTTGTCTCTCTCGTTGCTGTTCGTATCGCAGCTTTAGGCCTTTGAATGTCTGGACGTAGTCTACATCCTCCAGAGACTTCCAGTAGTTCTCCACAATGTGAGCTGTCAGAGACTTTATGTCCTCCTAGAATGGGAGGCAAAATAAATCTGTTATTAAATCACAGATGAAAAGAAAAGTATAGAAGGAGAAAATAAATTCGGTTTAAGCACAAAGAGCAGACAGTCTGCAAAACTATGACTGGTGATAAACTTATACATCATATTTGTTGAACTAACTTTAGCATTACATGAGTAATTAGATATTATTGGAACTTCTATTGCCATAAAAAAACAATTTATTTTGGTTTCTGAGGTGGGCAATCCACCATGAGAAATTGTTACTTTTTTTTGGGCTATTTAAACCCAAGAGAAGACTTTTCTTTCAATTTAACATTAGAAATGTATATTTTAAAGTTGTCCATATGAACATTAAAAAACAAAACAGACTAACACAGAAGAGAACAAAGAAACAGATGATAATTCATAAATATGGTAAAAGAAACAAACTTTTAAATCAATGAAATTATCTTCACTTGTACGACCGCATTTTCATAAAATTCCCAAAAATTCAATGAATATTTGTTTAATGATTAGAATTTCCAAGTTAAGCAGAAGCAATTTTGTGGAAAATATTTTGCGTGGGAACAATACTCACCACACGGACATATTCAAACATCTCAATCATAGCTGAGTTTAATAGGTTGTAGCGCGATCCGTTGTTGCGGAAGGCTTTAACGACGGGCTCAAACAGGAAGTTTCTCATGATGTACCGATTGTAGAACTCGTCCTTCAGGCCTACAATCCTCCTCATGAAGCGCAGGGCACCTGAAAATGAAGGAAGATACTTTCATGCAGAGCTCCAAACTTGCACAGCTTAGATACAAATAGCGTTAAATCTCACTGGCGTGGAGTAAGTTTAGGGGAAATGAATTAAGGGGAATACACAAATATTTGACACGCATCCATAACTACATCTCTTAAATTAAATAACAGCAATCCACAGCAGGAGCAGCAAATATTCAAATGTCCAGCAAAACTAAATTAACAGAGAAACTACACACAGCAGAGGCACAAAAATCTGTTTTCTTGGCACATTTTAACTCAAACTCACATGGCATGTCTTAAAGTAAAGAACAGACACATGTCATTACACAGGTCAAATTCTACAGGTACATTTTTAACCTGATCATTTATGTTTCTTCCAGAAACTGCATCTAGCAATGGCTCCTTTACCAACACGTGAGTCAAACATCTGCATCACTACAACGGTAGGAATAATCACAACTCATTGTACTTAGGTTACCAGGCAATGACTAAAATATACATGTTGAGACTTACATAGTGCCAAAAAGGCGTGTTGAGAGGCAGTGAGAACCAGTACCCTCCTTAGGATATCTTTGTTGATGATGTAGTTCTTGATGTGATACGTGTGATGCTCAACACAAAACGTTAGCAGCTCCAAAATCAAGGCAAGCAACTGGGCTGTTTGAAAATCATCTACAGGCAACAGAAAATGCAGACAACTAAATAAGAAAACGCAACATTTGAAATAAAAATTTACATTTGCCAGATCTTAAAAATATTCAGTACCTTTGCTTGGTTTTTCTTCTGTTGTGTTGGCTAATAGTGGAGCAGAGAGGACATGCATACAATGCTTGTAGAAAAAGCTCAGGAATTCTGTCTTTTCTGTTTTCTAGGGAGAAAAAAAGAAAAGTTTTAGCATTATTTCACTAATTTCAAATGTCCTGTCTGTCTACTTCAGATCACTTGCAACAGCTTAAAATAAGTAGGTTTGGTAAATTCAATTCTGGTTGTGAGAAACAATTTCTGCTTGTAAATCTATTTATTGACTTCTATATTTATGCCACAATTACAGACTAAGCAAAACATTTAGCTTAATAACCCACAGTTTGTTGGTCAGCAGGAATAAAATTGTCATGTCAGTCTTGGAAATGACTGTAAAACGTGAATATTATTTGTGGAAAGCAATTATACAAGAATCCAGCAAATTATACAAGAATCCAGCAAATTACACAAGAATCCAGAAAGAATCCAGAATGTGTCTGGTATGTAAAAATGTATCCAAAATGGCAGGCATAGTGGCCCTAGTGATTAGGTTGGGAAAGCTGAACTCATTCAATTAGCAAAAGTAACTTAAATTTATGGAAAATGCAACAGTAAGTTATTACATTCTTTAAATGGTCACAGAGTCTGCTATGAATTAATTCATGCTATATTTTCCTTCAAATTAATAAAAGTTTGTTTCTGGACATAACCTCCACAACAAAATGTACTTAATTTCTCATTTTCGCATCCATCAAAGCTTCTCACCACGACAAAGATTGTGCTTCTACTAAAACATTGTTTTATAAAACAGTTCTTGCCTCTGCTTTGAGTAAAATCACAGTTGTCTAAAAGCTGATGTCGGGATGGGCGATGTGGACAAAATATTTCAATCAGAATACTTTGTGGTATCTATCGCAATAATGCGATAGATACCACATTTTTTTAAATCCGTCACACTCCTTTCTTAACAGTTTCAACACATTTGATAGTGATAGAGGACATATTAGCCAGCCCTTAAAGTGAAAGCTGTGAAAACTCACATTTGCGGTTGCCAGCATGTTCTCTGGATCCAATAAAGTCCGCAGCAAACCCATTAACTGGACAGCGCCGCCAAGTTCTGGGTCGGTATCACAGATCATGTGTTCTATGATCAGGTTGATGAGAAGAATATCCTGGAGAACAAAACAAAAGGGTTGAGTTTAAAACCACTTGTGGGAACGTGCTATAACTTTCATTTAATTTCAGAGTATTTTTCATATAGACTCACGTCATCATTTTGCTGAGACTCCTGCATGACAAACTCTCGTACCATGGAGGGGTTATACTCCACTAGATAAGAGAAAATATCTGTGGCTGCCCCACGAACCTGAACATCATCCATTCCCTGTTGGACAAAGAAGGGTCTGTTAGTCATCCGCTTCATTATTTCAACAAATAAAATACTATTCTAAAGATTAAAATAGAAAACGAGAAAAAAAAATACAACACGTGGAATTAGAATTTCAAACTGCTTTAAGTAAATTTCTGATCTAATCTCAGCAGGTGATCAGGGTTATGCAATTAATCATGCTTATATCTTTCAAATTCAGTTCCAAAAAATAAAAAATAAAAATCTGATCTACAATAAACTTTTTCATTTTGCCTGTTTCACGACTTATTTCGATATTGGCCAAAATAAATACATGAACTTCAAAGTGCGTTTTTATGCTTTAGGCGTACTAGATATTTGATTTTGCTTGTATGCACAACTTGATCTCATTTTTAGAAAAATGTAATTCAAATAGGTCAAACATCGTTGGAGCTTTGAGCCAAAGATTCACATTCCTCCCTTTCTGTCTTAACGTTTACAATGGAAAATACGATGTGAGCCCCAAAAGAAGTGGTGCCACAGAAGAGCCAAAACATTGCAGCTAGGGATTAGTCATGAGGATCAACAAAACCAAACTGTTGTGACGGTTATGTTTAGAAAGACGGACCCAGCGTAGCATTTACTTCACCAAACAGAACAACTAAAACACGCCGCTGTCCGTTGTTTAAAACAGGATTTAGAAACTTCACTGGTGAAATGCGTTTATAGAAAAATACGAGACAAGCTCTTCATTTTGAGAATATCAATTATCTTGCTGTACTGCAGTCCTCGACAATAACACAATACCAGCTGAATTCAAATAAAGATGTTACTCCTAAAGCTTCTTAGCTTTAGGAGTAACATGTTGCAGCTACCTTCAGCTATCACTGACGCCACTTAAAAAAAATTAGATTAATTAAAGAAACAAACATTAAGACGTACATCAGGAATGCCAGATTTCCATTTGTGCCTCTGATCCTTAAAGAAACTGTTTACACCAATTGGAGAAAAGCTACTAAAGATGAAAAAATACAAACTTATACAGGCAAACTATACTTTTGCTGCAGCAACCATTTTTACAGAGTGAAACAGTATTCCCTCACTCAACAATGGAGTAATGTATAAGTGACGGTTCGAATGTCACTGTTGATGTTTTGTGTATTCCCTCTTAGCTACAGCAGCAACATTACAGAGCAACATGACTGCGAGGTTTAAGGTTGAAAACATCTGAGGTGGAAGATTGAAAAATGCTAAATTTTGAAGAATTAGAGCATGTGCATGTCCCAAAACAGAAAGCTCATGACATCCAGTCCATTTCTGCTCCATGCTTTAACATAATAAAAAATATCCCACTTTCATCTTTTCTCTTTGAGCTTTATAAACTTCATGTTGCGAAGCAACTGTAAACACTGATTCAAATCTGTTCTACAGGTTTTATTGGTCTAAATACTTTATTTCATATTTTTCACATGCTTTGTTTTTACATTAGGAAAATGTGATAAATTAATGACTGTGATGTTACTATAAAATCTAAACATCAATAAATGTCATTTTACTCACCAGTATAACCTCTAGTGCAGGTAAAATGCCCATGTTTGACAAAGTCTTGAAAAAAGCGTCTCTGTTTTGAGGTTGTAATGTTTGTGAAAACGCACAGAACTCCTTTAAAAAGTTTACCTGAAAGAAATACAAAAACATAATTACTTGAACCATGAAGAAAAAAAACAACATCTGTCTGATTTGCATTACAAGTTAATAATCACTAATTTATTTTTTTGGCATACCAGTTCTTGTCTTTTGTCATCATCTGTAGCCTCATCTGTTAGCTGTGCAAAGAGGTCTGTCAGGAACTTCTCATCATCCTGACATTAACAGGGCAGAGGTTATCAAGTGGTGAGTAGCAAGTAGATAATATGATCACAACATCACTTTCTCCTAAGACAGTCCAACATGCAACACAGCAGCTGATTAATCGCAATTGTGAGATGTCGCTAAAAGAAACAAAACAACAAAACACTTACAGATTAAAGTATATCTAAAGGTTGGTTATTACTTTTTTTTTTTTACTTTTTGGTCATGTGTAATTTACCAGAAGATAATGTGAGGTTTAAAATGTTGAAACGACAGTGTAGGCCAAAAACAAAGTGATATTAACCATAGTATTCACCCTGTTTAAACAGTAAAACTTTAATTTAGCTTTATGCTAAAACGTCATATGCACAGTGTCCCTGAGTGAACAGTGAATGTTTATATGCGTTTTAGTTTGCCTCTAGCACAGCCACACTGATTTACACAACACCTCTCCATCTCTATGGAGACAGCAATACATAAACACTGGTGAGTTGACATGGTGCAAAAACACAAAGGTCATTTGATCATAAAAACTCAGACGACTTCATGCTGAGGAAAGCATAACAAGCTTGTGTGTGTTCTACGTGTGTTTAAACGTTTGTTTCTCACCTGTAGCATGCCCACGATCTCCACCTTATTGAAGAAGATGAAGGAGTGCAGGGTGGACAGCATGTTTTCCTCAAATACAGAGGGCGTGGGCAGCACCATGTCCTGAATGTACTGCACGCGATATGTCTGGTGTATTTTCTGACGCAGTTCAGGATCGGAGATGGGGATCACCTCCTTAAACCGCGCCGTCTTAGTCAGAAACTCTCGATGCCGCCGTGGCTGCGGCAGCGCTGGGTCGAATTCCAGGCAGCCGATGACGTCCATGATGCACTCGTCAGAAAACATCACCTCGAAGAGTGCGGTGCGATTTAGCAGGAAGATGCCTTTAATTATTTCGTAAAGTTGGTGCAGTCCTTCTCGGTTCTCCAAGTCCTCACACACACGAAACAGTTCCAGAAGCTTGCGAATGTAGCCTTCGTTCTCCACTGCCAAAGCCAGTTTCTCGCGCCGCAGCGGCGACGGGAGCGAGGAGGCCACCAGCTCAGCGAGGTCCTCCAGGCGGTTTAGTTCACACGGCGGCAGCTCCAAACCCGGGGAAGACATGTCATCGAAGCGCTCCTCCTCAGACTCATCCACGACTTCTTGCGTGATGTCCACTGAGGGGTCCTTTCCTTGCACCTTGACGATGAGGCAAGCAGATGAGCAACAGATATTAGAGCTACATAAACAGTATATTACATTTGAACCAGTTGCAAAGAATGTCGAGACATTCAAAAGAAATACATTCACTAGGCCCTTTGATAAATTTGGTAGTTTTTAACTAGGAAGTAAAATAGAAAAGAAAATGATTATGCACATTCAATTGTGTATCGCTAACTTTTCATATTTTTGTTTTACTGGACATTAAACTACATGCTCTTTGTTTGTAGACGAATGGATGAAATCTTTACTCCTGATGCATTTTTTTGAATAGGAAGAAAAATGAAGACTGAATGATACAAAGAAATCTTGCGGTGGCGATATGCAATGGCAATATCAGCCGCAACATCTGCCTGTTTTCTGCTTGCCTCTCTCATCTGTTCCTCCTCCAATCTGTGACCTTTACCCTTTAGGCAATGTCATTTAAGTTTGTTTTGAACATCTTCTGCATGAGACTGTCAAACTGGCTAAAAATTATGTTAACAAGATAAAAGCAAGTTCATAACACTTACAATATACTAGCCAACAATTTTTGCACTTCAAACTGTCCTTTGAGATATGCATATTACACATGTGATGATGATATATTTGTGATAAATTGAGCAGCTTTTTTTATTTTTTTTTTTTTTTTTTTTTTTTTTTTAATTGCCCTGCCAAACATCAATGTAAGCAAACCAAAAACTGGCTGATTTTAATTTCAGCTTGATTTATTAGTTTATATCCACTACACGCAATGACAGAAAAGACAAACACGCACAAAAAATAGTTACCTGACATATTTTCTCCCAGATTTCATCACAGCCAGCCTTCTCCTGAAAGCTGAGTGCTAGATCATAGTTCTCAGCTTCTGACCATACTATCAATGTGTCCTTTTTAAAAGAAAAACAACCCAAATTTACAACCTGGACACATCAGAAAAGAACATTTCTTTTTCAACCGAGTACTGTGTCGTGTACTGACCTGCTGTTTCTGGTACGCTGTATTTGGGTTGATTTTGGACTCCAATAGTAGTGAGCCTACCAGATTAAAAAGGTGACACATATGAGTTGAAAATGCGCAACAAAGCTTAAAAAAAAGAAGCTACTTTTAAAAAATGCTGTTACTGTATAGAAACAAAGTATTTTATTAATCCCAGAATGGGAAATCTCAAAGTTGTAAAATCACAATCAAGACCACACTGTACAATTAACATAAAAAGATAATTACCAAAAAGGTAAACATTTGTACAAGGGGCTACATAGAATCTGGGAGTTTTTTGTTCATTTTAATTCACCCTTCAGTTGTTCACTTACCATCACTCTCTGCTCGGACCAGGAGAGAAGTGCCTTTTAAACGCTCCACATAGCATGAGGAGACATGCCCGGTCCCACGGTCGTCCCACTGTCTGTCCTCGTTGAGGGTATAAACTTTGACTCTCCTACGAGTGTCCGTCATCTTGGCAGGTGATTGTAACCGGTGTTCCCTTCTCCGAACTTCTTTGGGTCTCACAGGGGGGCTTCCTCACCTAGTAACACAACTGCAGTTTTACCCCTAACACCTGTCCACTTCTGAAGTGTTAAAAGTCTTATTTAAAAGGGCTTGATCTTTACTTTGAAAATCGTCAAAGATAAGGAGGGTTTTCGTAGCCTTCTCTGAAGGATTGTGCATTTACAAGTTTTGTTTTTTTTTAAGTTTTGCCAAGCCGAGTGGAAACTTATCTCACCAGGGATACAGGCAGTGCGCCTGGCAGAAACAGCACAGAAACCATTGTGGCAAGGTAACGACAGTATAATGAACTGAACGAAGGACAACTGACGTCTTTGTCTGTTTTCTACAAAAAACAATGGAAAGACATAACAAACTGTACGCCTACAGCTGAGACAGACACATTCAAAGTAAATCCAGCTCAACAAAACGGCACTGGTTTCTTCTCAGTACAGTTTGTACGCTTGCAGGTAACGTTAGCTAACTAGTACGCTCGCTGCCTACGCTCTACATATTCACTATAGAGCTACTGTCTAAAGCAAACTCACCGCTGTTCAACACCGATAACATTATTTTTTACTCGTGAACAACAAGCACTGCTTAAATCAAAAACAGCGTCTCCGCTCTTCTTTAAATATTACGCCAGCTAACTAGCATTAGCTGGTGTCTCTTCCCCAAGTATTCCGCCATGTTCTGGCTCGGGGCCGCGGAGAGACCTCTCTCTCATTTCTAATACTCAGACATCCCCCAAAATTGTGCAGACTAACAAAGTGGAGAATAATAATTAATCCAAGATAGCGCTTTACATTATACTGTTATTTCCCATTCATTTCAGACGTCTTGCTCAGATAATTGCTAAGTGCCCCCCTTGAGTTTTCAGCCATCTTGGGTCCCTTCACAGGCAGTACGGGGTTTCCGACACTGCAACAACAGGGCAGCCCGCCACATTTAAAGAGACAGTAGCAAGACAAAAAAAGAAAAGAAAAAACACATTTCTACCATCGATTTTGTTTCCCATGAAAATGCTTAGTATGACCATTTGAGTCATATCTTCACTTGCTTTGGAACACTTATAATTCTGTATAAGTCACAATACTCAAATTTTATCTTTTAGAAAAAGATCTTTTACAAATGTAAAAGCAGCAACAGAAATGTACTTACTGTGACAGGTTATATGGGTCGTACAGTATCAAGCTATAATATCAATTTAATCATAATTCTTTCATCTACCATGACAAGACAATTTTGTAGAAGATGAGTTGAGGTACAATAATTGCAGATTAAATAGACAGAAGTCAGAAAACAACTGTTTATTTTGTTTAACTCAAAGATAACAGACAAGAGTTTAAAAAGTCCAACATTTACATAAAACAAAAGATTTAAAAAAAAAAACTATTTCTACCATAATGGCAATAAAAAAATGAAATGAGAAATAATAACCTTATGAATGTTTTCACTTTACTCTAATTCAGACATAAATCACCTGCATGTAAAGCCAGCAGTGAATCCAGAAACAAACCATCTAGCCATAATGTAAAACATTTCCAAAGGCAGGTACTGAAGAGAGAAGTTATCCCTCCAGCCATTACCCCAATTCTCAATGTGTAACAAATTGGAAATGCATGTAATGGAATGACAAAAAAGATCCTAGGCATAGCAAATTGTCAATATACAGCCCTGAAATGTTTTTATCACCCCCCCACCACATTTTCCAATGTATACACAATTTACAATGAAACCCTTGCCACCACGAGGGTGTTGTCCTTGTACACATATCTGAAGCACTCTGCAGTACAGGGGTTTTTCAGGTGCATGTAGAAGGACAACATGACAAACATGCTTTTACTTTGCCGCTTGCTGAGCCTGGCGCCGCAGCAGGACATATATCTTCTCTTTAATCCAGTCTTTGTTGTAAGGTTGGTATGTCTGCGTGTCAGCTCTGTACCTGTATTAAAAGCAAAATTATTTTATTTTTATAGAGAACAATCAACATCCCACAAAAAACGTACAGCCTGTTCTTCTAGTAATCCATCCTTACACAAGACAGCTCAGATCTGCCAGGTCATCGATGAAGTCAAACAGCTGACTAATGTCGTAAGTAATGGATGGACTGTTTGGATTCATCCTTTTCAGATGCTCTTCATACATTTTGCAAACACCTGGAAGAGAAGACACGATAGTTTTGAACAGCAAGATAAGGAAGGAAAATATAATAGCGTGCCAATGAAGATTAAAGGAAAAAGGTAACAGTGTCCTGATGTCTGTTGATATTGAGTAAATTAAAATTTTCTTTGAAGATGTTGATAAAAATGTGTTGTGGAAAAACCTCTACAGCCACAGTGAACTTGGTTACTGTAGTACTGAAAACACTGAGCACTACAAACATATTTTTTGGTTTATTTAAATTTAATCCGGTATATTTTATCCTCTTTGCATACCAAAAAGTATTAAATCCGGGCCACAGGAAATATTTGTAGTTATTAAAAAATACATGTATTGTTATTTTAAAATGTTGCAATATTTAGAAATATTGAGAGTAATTTTTTGTCTGAAAAGAAAAGTGAGTTTCTAAATGTTTTTGTACGATTCTGTACCATAAACTATCAGTATTGCTGAGCGAAAAACAACGAATCGCGTACGATTTCAGTACATACAGCAGTGGCGTTAGCAACACTGGAGGACTCCTTTTAAGGCTCATAAAGCCTAAGAACATACATTTCCTGTAGTAAGTTCAATTGAGGCTGGTCTACTTCCAAACAGAAGTTAACTATACAAGAGTTCGTGTGAAACCGGACTGAGACTTACTCAAAAAGAGAGTCTCGGTCCGTGCATTCAGATTCTTCTATAAAATTTGATACAGGTTTTCATCTCTTATTTGCATTATACAACAACAGATTTTCATAATTTGGTCTCACGGAACCAAACACTAATCTGTATAATGTTTCATCAAATCTTCTCTTGTCTTTCGCCCTACAGATGCTTGGTTAAAAACGTGGGTGAAAATTGTGTTGCTACAGTTCCCTTCTATCACTTTATAGTATACCGTTTCGGCATTAAATTTCATAACATTTTTATAAATGTTATAGTTAAACTTAAAAAGACAGGAAAAAATATACCTTCCATGCATTCGTTTACCGACTCGTAGTCCGCATATGTGCGGCCCTCTGGTCTCTTGGTCGGCTGGACAAGCAAAATTGTGTGCGACTGAAAAACACAAGTTTAAATTTAATAAAACATAATAGCATAGCAATATGCCACAAATGATACAGTCTAAAACTGGATTTCATTATTGACTCTAATGCCAAAGATAAATAAGGAGGGCTTCTGACAGTCATTTCCAAACATTACGAGTGTAGACCATTTTTGGTTAAAGACAAAACGCCACGACTCTGAATAAGTGCATAAAACATTAAAAATACAACAGACACCAATCCAACAGAAGCAGAATTATATAACAAGTATCCAAGCCAGGGGTTAATTTCAAATTTAAATCAATCTTGTAACAGCAAAAAAAAGACATTTGACAGATTAAAATTAGTAGCAACTATTAGCGTCGCAGCTTGCTAGCTTAGCAAAAACAGAATAACCAGCAGCGTCGCTTATTGTCAGTGTTTCTTATATTTCAAACCTCAATGCAAGCAGCACTTACCATATCTGCTCTCACTACAGGTCCTCCAAGTTTACAGTGGAAGCAAACAAAGCAGGAAAAATGAATCGCTTAATCTACTTTCAGGTTGCCCGAGCAAAGCAAGGATTCTAGAAAAAACACTTGAAGGAACTGACGCAAAAGTGTTTCCGGTTGTAAAACATTACGGCTTCAAAATAAAAATTTGGTTTCAAAATAAAAGAAAAAACTGAAGTCAAATGAACTGGTAAAATACTTATTTTTGTAGCAACTGGAAACTAGTTAAGCTAAATAACTTCTGATGTAAAATAAAAAAATAATGCTAATGCACTAACTCCGTACGTATTACTTGTCTTTAAGAGTTGGAAGCTTACAATCTTTAGTCATTTTCTTCAGAGGAGACTGTTAATATTAATACTGACCTATAATAAACTCCTCATATTATTTTTATATTATCATTTTTAATTACAATAGATCTAAAGACTGAATGTACAAAACTTACTTTTACCAAAGTATGAAACAACTATTTAAATTATGGTTTGCAGTTTTTAAGGCAAGTGTTTGACCCCTTTTTTTACAATTTCCCATCTGCAGATATTGCATGACCACACTATCACAGATAACACCAATTGCAGGAGGATCAAATAACACTTTATTGATTGGGCCTACTCACAGTTTTACGGTATGTCAATGATCAATCAACATCACAAAGACATTTGCAGAAGAAAACAAATAAAATGTAAAATCAGGACAAAGATTTGTAAGTATATAATTTATTATGATAAAATGTCATGTTGACTTGACATATAGAATAAGGCAATTTTCTTCAAGTGGCATATGAACAAAATCATGTACATCCACATATTCCAGTATTAGATAGTACAGACATATTTAAAACTAATGGGAAGAACAGAACCTAAAATATAAAAAGCATAAAGCAAACAACCCAATAACTGAGTTTGTAGAATAGCGAGCTTTTCAGTTTTATTTCACTTTACTTTTATTATTCCCAGAAACAGTTCTAAAGACTTCAAGAAACATTTTCATTTGAAAATATCGATCGGAAGAGTAAAATTGTACGGTACTGCTTTGAAAAATATTGTAATGATTTACAGTCTCTTCAAATTAGTTTAAAATAATCTCTACATGACAGTATATATTTTGTATCTTACAATTCTTTTTCTATTATGCACGCTGAATACGTGAGCGCTGAGCCCTTGCCCTTGCAATGCTTCCAAGTGACCCTCTTCCCGGCGCCCCCCTGACAGGTGCAGGCCTTCTTGAAACGCCCTCGCACTCTGTCCTGCAAGCTTCCATTGACCTGAAGTTGTTGGCATTGCCATGGCAGCCTCCGTACCAGAACTCCTTGCATTTGCCAGAGCTGTAGTCATATGTAAACCGAACCATCCAGTTGTCACAAGGACCTTCATCACGGGGCAGGAGGCAAGTGTTCCCTCCGGATGGATCAGCAGGGCGAGATGGATACAGCTGTTAGGAAAGAAACAAAACAAAAAAACTAATGATGGTTGAGGTTAAAGTTAGAATGCAGTAAGTGGTGTATGTAAATTAACATTAAATACATCATTTTTAAAAAATTCTGATATAATTATATGGGTTTTCACATTTGTTTTCTATTTGTATGGACCAGACTCGAATGAAAGGATGTCATTTTTGAGTACAAAACAATAACATCATCTGCTATAGCTGCCAAGAACACCTCGTTAACATTCATTCATCCATCCATCTTCTTACACCCTTATACCACTGGGGTCGGGAGAGGTGTTGGTGCCTATCTCCAGCTGTCAACGAGTAAGAGGCGGACAGATCGCCAGTCCACCGCAGGGCTAACATACATTCAAGCCTTATAGAGCTCTGCTAATGAGCTAATATTGAAGCCAGGTGTGCTGAAGCAGAGAAACATCTGAATGTTACAGGACTTTGTCCTTTGCGAACTGGAGGTTGAGACCATTGATTTAGAGCAATTTGCTTTGCAAATCCAGTGCAGAAACACATAAGAGCAAAGCATCTGTGGAGAATGATGGAGACGGCTACGCTTTATGAATTTCACCTCGGTGTGTTAATGTAGGCCACAAATTTCCTTCCTACCTCAGTCGTTTGAAACTCAGGACATCCGGCCCTTCCGACTCCTGGAGCTGGAGTCACTCCATCCAAACAACAGCCATATCTATAAACAATTTCTCTGTTAGAAATTGATAATTTCTCTGGATGTTATTAACTGGTTTCAAAGCTCAGATGAAGACACCAGGTTACCTGCTCTGAGCACAGTCATGTGGGCAGCCCTGGCTCCTAGGTCCAGTTGCAGAGGTGTGACCATCAGGACAGCAGCCATACAACGACTGAGCACAGTGGGGACCGTACACAGGAGGGTAGGGACCCCGCTCACTGTACGTGTCTGGCCTTGGAACTAAAGCAAGAAAACATGACATCAAACACAGCGTACTCATTACCACCCAAAATGCCATAGACGTTTTGATTTAATCTTGTTTTGTGGTCGTCTGCATTTGCATATTTGTTCAACATACTATTTATTTGAATTTTCACAATAGATTAGATCAGAAATGTCAGTGGTTTTGCGTTTTTGTTCGAAAGTTTAGATTGCAACAGAATCAAATAGAAAACCATGTCCACATCTTGTTTTTCTGGTAGATCTACCAGCCTGGATGCTAAGATGCGGAGTGACATTTTTACAAACCTGAATGATCTCCTGGAACATGTGGCACAAATCTTCTTGGACTTTCTCCGGCCTCTGGATTTTGAACACTTGGAACCGCTAAAAAATATTTTGAAAAAAATTAGCGCACAAAATAAATACAAAACCGAAGGTTTCAAAAGAGGTTTTTCCTCACTTTGTACTCCTGTACAGTGTTGTGTGTTGCATGACTCTACAGAAAGAGGTCTGCTAGCTGCTCCACATCGTTCCTCTGGGTAGGGATTGAGATCTGTATCAAAGCAGCCGACCTTCCTCTCTCTCACGCCACCGCCACAGCTTCTGGTGCACTGCAAGGACAAAAGACAGAGGATAACAAGGTAGAGATAACGGCAGCAATAAGGTGGCGAGGATGTTTTCGCTTAAACTTACAAGTCCAAACTCGGTCACATGCCAGGAAATATGCGTGTGACAGGCAGGTCGGCGGCAGGTCTGGACAGAAGCAGGTCTGGCCAGTCCTCTGCAGGCGTGGTCAGGCAGGTGTTCCCCTCTCGCTCCCACACAGACCACCTCCCTCATCTGCTGCCCTTCACCACAGGTCACTGAGCACTGACAAAAGGCAAAACCACATTCCGCTGAAATAAATCCATTTATCTTTTGTCGTCAAATTAGTCAAGATGGTTACAGTGTAGACCCTGTAAAAACATCTACGAATGACTGTTGACACTTACTGAGAAACAGAAAACTCTCTCAGCTGAAAGAAAATGTAAAACTGTCAAGAGGATATGAGCAAACAGCATTCTTGTAGGAACTCAGTCACTTAGGCCATATAGCCTTGGGAAAAAAAAAAAAGCCTTTGCTTCGTACGTCGGTTTTACAACAGTCTAGCTTAGGGTGATGGTTCACCAAACGATGTGATAGTTGTGATAGACCATAATTGGGAGTGAGATACTAACCACACTGAAGCTGGAGACGCTGTACTCTGCAGCAGCACAAGCGTGTCTGTTGCAAGGCTGCTGACTCTGTGGCCTCTGCAGACGGAGGGCGATGCAGTAGGACTCGTCCACCACTCTGGGGTTTGATGGGTCCTGAACCAAACACTCCACGCTGCGGTACTGCACGCCTCCATTGCAGGAGGCAGAGCACTCGCTGTAGACTCCAGCCCTGTAGATGTACGTAAGCGTCTCTCTTGGACCCTGTCATCACATCAAATAAAGTCAGGTGATTTGAATATAACACTTCAATGGAGCAGGCTTTGGTATTGGAAGCTGAACAATTTGCATTTCATTTCCAAATTTAGTTTCTTTTTTCTTCTCTTTGAACTATTACCTATATAGATTAGATAATATAGGTGACTGTTGTTTTATGATGTCTTTGGGTATTTACACTGGTTGCCGTGTAGGTGGCACTGTATGGCCTGAAGTCCAATGAAGTGACTTTTACACAAATTTACACAAAAATATGGCAAAGTTAAAATGTGAAGGTCGAACCAAATCAACCGAATTTGAGTCCTACCCCAGGTGTTTGGTACTCAGGACATCCAGCCATTCCAAACCCTGCAGCTGGGGTCACTCCATCCAAACAACAGCCATATCTGAGGATGAGAAGGTCTTTCTGTTAAAGAAAACATTTAACGGGTACAAAGCAACTTACTTTAGTCAAATATTGGTTTAAATGACAGAATCCAGAGAGCACATTACCTGCTACGAACACAGTCATCTTGTGTGCAGCCCTGGTTCCTGGGTCCAGTTGCAGTTGTGTGGCCATCAGGACAGCATCCATACAGTGACTGCACACAAGGCAGACCTAACACGAGAGGGTAGGGTAACAATTTCACTGAATGTTGCTGTTCTTAAATCCATAATCCATAATCTGCATTGGGAATAACCATTAAATCTACCAATATCGAGTAGAGTTACTGGGATCATTTAGTGGAAAATAAAAGTTTAATTTTTTTCTGAAAGCTACTTAAAAATCAGATACTAACCATAGCTTTTAGAATATGCAAATGACCAGAAAAGGTTGTTTTTTAGGGGCCCCTGGCCAGCAAGTGGCCCTGAGGAATATTTGATCTCTCAGAATAACTATTTTGAAAACTTAAAATGTATAGAGATGACCTTGATACTTCTTTGTAGGTCCACGAATAAAAGAAAAGTTGCAAAATTTAAACATCTTCAATAAACAAATGTTTATTCATAAGAAGGAAAAATCTTATGTTAACATCATAATTTCACCTGCAACCATCTGTGACTGAAAATTATTCAGTTAAAAAGTAAAAAAAAAAAAAATACCAGAAACAAACCTGAATGTTCCCCTGGAACATGGGGCACAAACCTTATGGTGCCTCTACCAGCCCCTGAGTCCTGGATGCTTGGAACCGCTGGAGGGAAATAAGGTTGTAATGGCTGAAAAGCACAAATATTCCAACCAAAACACGCCGCAGTCAACGTTTGGCTCACTTTGTGGTCTGTTACAGGGCTGCGCATTGCATGTTTCAACAGATGTGGGTCTGCTTTCAAATCCACATTGATCTTCAGAGAAGGGATTCAGATCTGCATCAAAACACCCAACCTTCCTCTCCCTCACGCCACCTCCACAGCTTCTGGAGCACTGCGGATTTAAGATGAGTTGTTAATGCTGACGTACTCATGCGGATTAAATTTTTTTTTTTTTTTTAAATGCTTTCGCAGAGACTTTCCTCTTAAACTTACAAGTCCAAACTCGGTCACATGCCAGGAAATGTGCGTGTGACAGGCAGGTCGGCGGCAGGTCTGGACAGAAGCAGGTCTGGCCAGTCCTCTGCAGGCGTGGTCAGGCAGGTGTTCCCCTCTCGCTCCCACACAGACCACCTCCCTCGTCTGCTGCCCTTCACCACAGGTCACTGAACACTGACAACCAAATACAGTTTCAAACTGGCTGTCTATGTAGTTATGTTATAAGCAAATGTATTCACTACATTAGTGCTTTAAGTTGTCACATTCTTATGTTAAAAACACAAACTTTCATTTATTTTATTGGTACGTTAGCATAAATGATTTACATAAATAAATGCACATTTGTGAAGGAAAACAATTATAGAACATTGAAGAAATGATTTTCATACTTTTCTTCAGTTAAAAACCTTTTCAGTCCACTTTACTGTGATAACTTTGATCAATTCACAATTTGCCAAATTATAAAATAGTCCATATGTGACCTATGAGTAAGCAAATATCAGTGTAAATTCAGCTAGTTTATAAATGCAGTAGAGGTTTGTTTGTTTTTTTGTTTTTTTTTCAGTGGGGACAGAGAAGCTAGTCAGAACAGGGAAATCTAAAGATAAAACCAGAGTGGAGTTAGCAAGCAGAACATACTGCCAGAGTCTCAAAAGAAGCTCTGCGGAGCTGTGTTTTTATAGAGAAAAAGTTCTAAAAGTCCTCAAATGGGGACTTAATGCAAATGCACTCCACACTTTTCAAGTTTTCATTTATTAAATGGCTTTTTTTTTTTCAAGGCACTGTAAGCAAAAGTCCAAGACTGACAAAGAAAAGACAGCATTAACCTTATTCTAGCTTCTATGACACCTATCAAAGGTTCCACACTGTGAGATACAAACCGCACTGAAGCTGGAGACGCTGAACTCTGCAGCAGCACATGGATGCATGTTGCACGCCTGCTGACTCTGTGGCCTCTGCAGGCGCTGTGTGATGCAGTACGACTCATCGACCACATGGGGGTTTGACGGGCCCTGGACCCAGCACTCCACGCTGCGGTACTGCATGCCTCCGTCGCAGGTGGCAGAGCACTCTCCGTAGACCCCGGCCCTGTAGATGTACGTGTGTGTGTCTCTTGGATGGGGGGAAACAGCAACAGGAGTAGAGGAGTGGACAGAGACTGTGTCGTTGTCCAAACCCATAAACTCTCTGTGGTCCAACAGCTGGACAGAGACAACACATCAGCAGTGTGACAAATAAGTTTAGGTGTGAAGTCTCTGAAATGGAAAACTACATAAGTTGGCCACCCCTAGATTGAACCACCAAATGTCAAATTTTAGCGTGTGGATTCTTCAAAATAATTTCTGTTTGTGGAGATACAGAAAATGGTTACTTTTTAAAAAAAAGTGGGCTTCAAATCTTACCCGACAAACTCCGTCCACACAGATGTCAGTGCGCCCCACATAGCATGGGGTCCCATCCACCACTGTTGGCCTGTGGCGGTAGAAGAAGTTTTGTCCCCTTGGCACACAGTTCAGCTCACATGGATTAGAAGCTGGAATATTAAAGGAGTAATCAGCAACACGCTGAATCAGGAGCTTTATACACTTTATTCCTGGAATACTGTGTAATTTGAAACAAAGCATTGCTCACTGTAATCCCCACTATGTTTGTCGTCAACATTTTTAATTAAACTTTTACATAGTAGAATATTTATGAAATATTAATCCAACCCTGTGTTAAAAATTAAAACTTTAAAGCAGAAAAGTTTCCGTGAAACCTTTTCTTTCTTCTTGATGGTGGCGACAGATTTTAAGAGACCCTACTGGAGACTGTACCTCCATAATAAGGCACCCATGTGTGTCGTTTTCCTTGAAAGTCCATTCTGTCAAACTCTGAACATTGTTCCTCCCTGAAGTCTTTTGATCCAACGGGGCAGGCCTGTCACAACAAAAACAAGCACTGTATATCTAAATATTCCACATTGTGTTCCTGTACGCACTGAGTTTGTTTTTAAGGGAGTTATGTAATTACATGAGTATTACAGGCAAGGAACGATTTGGAGGATCCTACACAGTTGTGTCCTCCATCTGTCCTGCAGGAGAAAAATTATATTATATTATATTATATTATATTAT
>NW_006799940.1:5133699-5147355 GCF_000485575.1 Poecilia formosa
AGAAAAAAATTATATTATATTATATTATATTATATTAGTCTCACTATGAGCGTTTAAATATCCTACCTTGAAGTAATACATCTCCTGGTTCTCATTGCCACTCCGGTGCCGCAGGTTCGGCTGCAAGGGCCATAGGGCCCAAACTCTCCCCAGTAGTCATTTACCGGCTGTGTCACCTGCCAAAATGAATGCATAAATAAAAAATGGAAATGCAGTTACATTTCGAAAAAAAAAAAAAAAAAAATAGGGTTTTCGTGCCGCCTCTGGGCCACATGCTGCTTTCCTCGCACCAAATCCAAGCCGCCTCAAACCAACAGGCCAAAGTGTGAGAGCACAATGAGACTAAAATAGATGCTGGATCTTGAAACCACAAACCAACCCCTGTGTGTTGCATAATGAATATACAAACTCGCTCCTTGGCATATAATCACAATCATTTTTTGTGATGACAGCAAAAGCACACTTTACTCTAAAAACTTAAAGTACAAGTAAAATATTTGAGTAAAATTGTCACTTTTGTTTTCCTTTGTGAAACTGTCTTATTCTCCAGGATATTTTAGACTGCGAAGGTTTGAGGGAAAACAAAACCTTGTCTAGACAAATTAATACTGTTTGTAGAAGTAACCCTGAATCTGAACAGGTCTGAATAAAAGGGAACTTAAGCTTAAAAGATTCACAAAATGTAGACTAGCTGACTAGTAATATTGAATGGTGATGCTTTGGTTTGTAGCAGCTGAATGCTACCCAAATTTGGTCTTATTGACAGGTAGAAGACGTTCTCCCCGTGTCAATGTGGCTTTTATCTGCAGATGGATGGATGGATGGATGGATGGATGGATGGATGGATGGATGGATGGATGGATGGATGGATGGATGGATGGATGGATGGATGAAGGTAGCATGTCACTGACATTAGCAGTGATCAGACATTGTTTTTTTCTTTAAGCCGCACAATACCTTTTGTCTTAGTGTGGAGATAACTAGCAGTACCTGGTTGTAAGTACAAAAATACAACAAATCAAGTCATAATTCTTATTCTGCAATTTAAAACTTCACATGAAAACAACACTACTCATACTGCTTTATTTTAATTTTTTTTAAAAGTAGTCCATAAGTGCTAGGTTTATTTTTTTTTCAGTTTACTATGAACTGTATGAAGAATTATTATTGACTCAAACATGCAGTTAGATGTATTTAATAAAACATGTTAAAAAATGAGACTCACTGTAAAAGCAGGAACAACCAGCTGCAGGATGCCAAGGACTTGCAGGATGTTCATGTTCACCAAAAGCCTCTCATAAACTATCAATGAGAAAAGCTGCTAAATAACTCAAATCTCAATGCAAAGACGTGCAACTTTTGTCAAAACTGATTCACCATCATTTTCATCCACATCTGGATTTTTTTTTTCTTTTTTGGTGATGCTGAATGAATGTCATTTACACAAGAGAGAGGTGAAAACGTGTTTTAAGGTAATGCTGCCTTACCTTGTTTAAGGAAATCCTCAGCTAGTAGATCAGCACCTCAGAGGAACGTGGATCTACAAGATGAAAGACGGCACAGACACACTGATTTCTATCTTCTCATCTGGCCTGCTTGCCAAAACCGCAGCCCAGAAAGTGTCAAGTTACAACCATTCAAGAAGACTTTCTTTTTCCAGAAAAAAAGCTTTTTTTAGCCCCTGTTTTTAGCACTATTTATATACGTTCCCATAAAAAAAGGATTTGCCCCGTTATGTGCTGAATTGCATGCACCTTTAGAGTTTCATTTTTAAATTGAATGTAACATGAAAAAAAAAACATAAAATGCAGTTTTCAAATAATTTAATATGCAAATGGATTTAGCAAACCAATTTTACCCAATCTGAAAACATAATTGCATCTCTTGCTAAATCACAAATCACCTGAGATTAGTCGTATTCTTTAGTTTAATAACATTAGCTACACCCGGGCCTGACAACTGTAGAAAACACCTAAATACTCTGACCAGATGACGTGCTGTGGGCTAAAAGATTTTGAAAACAAACACATCATGCAGCGATCTTCAGAAATGTAAAAGCAGATAAGAAAGGAAGTCATTGGCATTTAAAAAAGTGGAAATAGTTGCCCTCCAAATCATACTGCGAACCTATTTCCAAGGATGTCCTGGAGCATGGCAGTGGTAGTATTATGAATGAGAGCTACTTTGCCTCTTCAAAGCCTGGATGACCTGCCTTAATTGATGATGCCATGAATTATTCCTAATCTAGCAGATAAAGATCTAAAGATGAATGTTGGATCATAATCCATGACTTTAAGCTTCCGCCCATTTGGGTTAGACAGAAAGATGATGGTCTGAAACTGTCTATTATGAGGTTAAAGGGGAAAATTACTTTTTCCAAACATGGTCAGGCTGGTTTGAATTGCCTTTTTCTCTTAATAACTAAAATTATCATTTGAAAACTAAATTTCCTATTTATTGAGATGATAACTAAAACATTTATTGTAAGTGTAACCAAAAAAAAGGGAAAAAAAACTGTGTGGGGGGGCAGAAGGGGAGTACTTTTTCATAAGGCTGGTATTTGCATGAATGCAGGCGTTTAATCCAACAATGTTATACACACCAAATGACTTCTGACACCTAACATTTATTGGTTGCGCATATACATGTTGCAAATTCAACAGTAATCATTGGATATACCATAAAACCCATCTAAAAAAAAATAAATAAAGTAAAATATAGCCGTAACTTTCCATTGCTTCTCATTGATTTATTCCTTACTGTTTTTTACAGCTCGTTCTGACCACTGATTGTCCCTTTTGCACATCTCATAACCACTAAACACAGCCCATTAAGTCACAGCAGTGGAGCTGGGGGAGGAAAACATTGCTTTTATACTTTGGTTAGTTTATTTTAGTTGAAAACCGCAGGGACGCAGTCTGAAACATATATCAAGGGAAGCCAGAAGACAGCAACATTTTTGTGTCTTTCTTGCTTAAAAACATTGAATGCACATTTTTAAATCTCCAAAACTAGCAAGACATATTACTTACTGAAGCAAATTATGACTATGTGACACGAACTGGGCCAAAGTGGAGTCTGAACTTGAAATGTATATCTGAGTACAAAGCATTTGCAATAACACAAAAGTTTGGACGATGGCATTTACAACAAATGTATGATTTATTACTATTGCAGCTTTCTATAGATAACATTTTTTTTAAAGACTTACACATTGCGGTTGTCAGATATAAACTAAAAACAATTTTCACTTCAAACAAGCCTTATTTCACATGTCAACAGCTTAAAAATTGCGTCTCACACAGTCAGAGTCCAAACCGCCACCCCACACAGTGCATTCATCCCACAACTGAAAACAGGGTCCATCCCTTCCGCTGTCTCAAAACTGCCGGCTCAGCTTCTGCGTTTCCTTCTCCTTGGCTTCAAAGGCGCTCTTGGTGCTGAACAGTTCCTCCACCGAGTCCACTATGTCCTGCATTTCCCGGGCCATTTCGGCGTAGCTCTCCTTCAGCTCCTCCTGCTGCTGCCTCAGATCGGCCGCCGCCTGCATCAGCTCCGAGGCCTGAAAGCTGCACTGGCTCCGGAGGTCCTCCACGTCCGTCAGCAGCGTCTCCATGCTCTTCAGCACCTGCTCCAGACGGTCTGCGGCCGACTCGAACTCTGCCGTGTCCTGGAAGAGGGTGTCAAAGCTTGGGTTGTCCAGTGACTCCAGCTTGATCTCAGGCCCTGAATCCTCCGTTGTCTCTTCCATCTCCTCCTTCTCACTCTCCTCTGCTTTTGACACTTTCTCCATGATCCTCCTGATGCAGAAACTCTCAATCAACCAAGAGTGATTTCACCAAAACAGATATCTGTAAATAAAATTAATCATTTAGCTTCAAAGAAAAGCAGTGAAATAAATATTGGAAAGGAATGTAAAGTAGGAGGACTGCTTCTGCTCGCTTGGATTCTATTAAATCGTGAGGAGTTTATTTATCCCCTTACACAGTGGGGCAAAGAGGCCATTCGGTGTAATCTCATTCTCTTGTGCACCTGCGTGTTCAGTGCATTTGTGCACAGGTGTCAGTGTATTTCTGTCCAAGTGCTCGTTCACTGCCGTGCAAAAGAACCATAATCCAGTTTAGGGCAGCTGGCCCAAGCAATGCCCCTACTGGGGCTCCGATGAGCAGCAGGCTGTACGTGAGATTATGTAGCACCTCCTTCTCGCCTGACCGCTTTTACTGTCTGAGGGGAAAGATTAACCCCGTCCTCTTAGAGCTACCTGCGGCTGGTCTTAGAACACACACACACACACACACATAACGTGCAGAGACCTCTGCTCTACTGTGAGGATAATTCCTGTGAACTGTGGAGGAATTACAGTCACATTACTTTAAGGTTTTGTTACAGGTGCTTTGAGCGTCCGAAAGCATTCTCCTGTAATATTTTCACCTTTTGCCACACTGCCATCACAAACTTCAATGTATTGTACTTGGTAGCCTATTTCCTATTTTTTCCCCATGTCATAGTTATGCATAGCATAATTATGAATCCTAACAGAATACATTGCAGTTTGAAATTTTAATGCCAAATAACAAAACAGTGGGGAAAAAAATAGCTCAGTAGTTAAAGAACATTCCAAGACCTCTTACATATTTTTAAATCCTGAAAAATTACAAATGAATATTTTATATGTTCTGTCTTTTTGTTGGTTTGTTTTTAAAACAGAAACAATGGAGCACATGGTTCCTTCCATTAAACAGAGCTTAGTACACACAAGTTAGAAGTTTTCAAATATATTTTTTTGTGCAAAATAGAATTATATTAACTTACTTTTTAGGTTGTACAAGTACTTTCCTTGTTCAAAGCACGAATCTGTCCAACAAGAAAAACAAACAAACTGCGGCGATATTTAAAGTTCACATGTCCTAGAACACGTTAAAGAGCCAGCAGAAGAAACTACTCTTTAAATGGCTGTAAAGATAACGAGTTTACATGATGAGCTCGCCTCCCCAAAGCTCTTATCAAAACAAGACAACCTGCTCTGAGGAGGCCAACGCCAGGGGAAACTCTTCTTAATCTCCAAGTGGCTCAAAATACGGACGTTTAAGTTTTAGCTATATCAAAAGGAATAATTGATTTGTCATAACAGATTTGGTTCCACTTAATATTATTTACTGAAAAGAAAAGGAACAATGTTTGTATAAGATTTAAAAAAAATAGTTGAGTCCATTTTAAATATTACGGTTTTATAATGCAATCCAGAAGCAAGAACATTTTTTTTTTTTTTTTTTACCAGGGAATAGTTTTAGTATTAAGACAGTGACGGCCTAGATACTCACAAATTGACAGGTTTACCTGACATGATCAAACTTCAACAAAACATCAAACACTACCAATTATTGGTTGTCCTATGACTGAACACCAGTAACAAAAAATGCTACCAAAAGACCTCCACTATGCTTTTGAATGTTTCTTTGTGTTATACTGAAAAATATAGAATTATAAAATATATTTTCAGATAAACCAAAATGAAGTCAATCACCTCTTACTGGTTTCCGATGCCAATGATGAGCAACCAAGGTCAACCCTCAGAATGAAACTGTTGTTAGTGAATGAAACAGCTGACGCTCTCTCTCTCTCTCTCCCTCTCTCTCTCTTTCTCTCTCTCTCTATCTCTCGTACTTTTTCTCTTTTATCTTAAAATGAACCCCAACATTTGTCCTCCCCCCAAAAAAATCCTTATACTGTAGATATTAGTTATCTTCAAATGTTTACATTTTTATAAACTTACATAAATGTTTAAAAATATGTTTTCACTTTATTGTGGGCAATAAAAATCACACAAATATTTATACTTAAATTGCTTTATATATAGGTTGATAAAATGTGGAAAGCAATATGGGATGTGAATGCTTTCTGAAAAACTCCTGCTATTTAACACAGGTAGTTCTTTGAAATCATGGGTCCCATCCTGAAGAGACGTGATTCATTTTACAACAAACCAAGTGATAAATACTAAATATTTTTATACAGTATTCATTGATTTGAAGCCACTGTGAGGCAATAAAATGCATCATATCGTGAGCATCTTATCTGTTTTGCAGTTCTTCAAAGTTTCCACGTGGGGGCGCCCTAAGGATTCCTAACTTTCAATGTTTCTCCAAACTGTTAAAGGAGATTTCTGTACGGAGGCGTTTCCACTTGAATAAAACGCACTACCTGCTGTTTTTATTTATTTATTTATTTTATTTATTTTCTTGCTTGTGTGTATTTTATTTACCTAACCGTGTGAGTGTGAATATGAACATTTAAAACAAAGTAAAGATAGGCTGGCAGCAGCAAACTCTCCAAGAGGCCGTGCCCAAGCTTCATGAGCCTCAACATGTGTAACTATTTAAGTGTCAACATGTGGATTCCTGTGTATTGAGAATGCTGTGTGGGGGTTCAGGGGTATGGATTATTTCGCTTGGAGTCTTATTCAGAGCGGCCAATCAAGCGTGAGGCACAGAGGAGAAAGGAGGCATTGTTGTGGCCTCAGAAAATAGATTCAATCACAGAGTCTCAACAGGAACACGCTTCCAACAACTGCCCGACCCTTTCAACTCATGACTTTGCTTTGTAGCACTGTGAATGTATGTATCAATTCACTTGCGGTTTGAATTTATATGTGCTTCGTGTTAGTTATGCAAGTAGGTGTCAAAATAGGCCAAAGCTTGTTTGACAAGATTACTTGGTTTCTGCTTCTGGATTTAAACTCAAAATGTAACCATAAAAAAATACTGAATGAATTATCACCCAGAAGCTCATCGGCTCTCCTCTGGAGTCTTAAGTCGATGAGGGAGTCACTGCAGTTCCTTTCTCCTCATGACTATTTCTGGTGTCAACTGGGAAAACATGTGCCCAAGATTTATGCATGTCCACTTGTTGTTGTTGAGGGGATTGTGGTCGATACTTGAGACATGAAGTTATTGATGGGGTCCTTCCTAAAGGGGTACTCAGGGGTAAAAAAGAGCAAGGACTGGCATTTCACTGAAGTAGGTCATTTTAATAGGGACGAGGGCTCGGGATTGCAAGTTTGCACAACAAAATGTGTATGTATGTATATAAACATACAAAACCTGAATGCTTGAGCATGGTCCTCGCTAACATCAGTTCTGCAAAACCATAGTCTTTTAGCTCATTGCAGCTGCCCACATGGATGACTCAAACGTCTTTTAGAAAAAAAAAAGAAACATTTAAATGGTCAAAGGACACAACGACTTAGCTATTTGGTCACAGTGTTGAAAGTATATTTGAAGGATCCAAGAGGGGCTTTCAAAGAACTCCACACTAACTGTCAAGAGCTGTGGTGGCAGTATCCAGGATGTAGGATTATACTGGTACTGGCACAAAGTGGATGAAATTCATTAAAAATGATTCGCCATAGTAATATGTCTAAGGTAATTGTTTAAAAAAATGATGCAAAGTTTCAACCTTTACATGTGAACTGGTGTTAAGACGTTGCCGTTTCCAGTAAATGGGTGGGATCCTTGGTCTCGTCCCTTCAGGGAAGTAGGAGTGCATGAATTTCTAATGCCTCAGTCAGACCTCCCATGCTTTGATTTAAAGCCAGAGCACTTCCTCACCGCTGAGAGAGAAATAACAATGTACTTTTTTTTTTTTTCCTGCGCTTTGCTCTGAAACCAGATTCTTACAAAATGTTGCTTGAGGCGGAGGACTTTAAATATTTACTTCCAGAACAGAACCAGATTGGGGAAAATGTGTGATTTATGGCATGCAATTTTGGCAGCTGCCAAAAACAAAATAAGTTGACTCATTTTACCGGTATGCTATCACTTGTGCCGCTTGGTTTCTTGGTTATGAATGCAGTCTTTTAAACTCTTTCTAACAAGGCGACCTGGTCGGCGGACCATGTGAGAGAGGAATCGGAGACAGGAGAGCTGATCCAGATCGAAAAACCTTGGATGATAGCAGAAGTTTCCTTGTTTCACTCCTGAGTGGAATGCATTAAGCTGACCCTCTAATGACTCGTGCTTTTTATAAATGTCTAATGTGTCCAGAGTGTCTGTCGAGTGAGGCATTCGGACCTGCTCATGATAAGTGATACATCTGACACTGATCTGCTCACCAGCCCAGAGCGCTTCATTGTTTGGGTCCCCTGCTGCACCTGATCCGAACAGTTTTCCAGAACTGGACTCCCTTCACAGAGCTTTGATTGTTTTATATTCCTTTCCACATTCTTGGGCCCTTAGCCTGTCCTTTGTGTACACTTCAGCACATATGCAGTCGCACATTGCAGTAACGTTCACCGCAAATCTTCTTTTTTTTTGCCTTTCTCAAAAAGTGGTAACGGGATGTTGAACAAGTACAGTCATGTGGATTTCTCAGGAACTGGCCGCCCAAAAGTGAAGGAATAAAAATGGGGAATGTTTCATTTCCTTGAAAATCTTCAGTGCTCTTCTAATCCATGTGTAATACAGACTTTATGCTATATTTGCTCAATAAATCATTGCGTCATATGCCAGGGAGTGGTAATTCCTATGAGCAAAGACTTGAAAACCTTACGAAAGTGATTTCTCCTGTTCCTGTTGACCACATTTTCCTTACAAATAATCTAACTTTTCATGCTCTGAACAACAATGTGATTCAAAAGATCTATAACATATTTGTTCTAACCACAAAAATGAACCTGTAATGTGCTTTTCTGCACAGCATTTTGTTTGATATAAACTCCTATGTTTTCTTTTGATACAATTTTTGGAAATACTGCAATGTCTCTGCCAGGACCTCATTTACCCAAATCAGGCTGGGAAATGGGTTTTGGACACCGGGGAAATCTGGTATGCCTCTGCTGCTCTCACAGCTAATTAGAGTGTGAACTAATTGGATGGCTAACTTTAGCAAAGGGACAGCCTAGTTCCATCCACCCGCTATCTACAGAGCACGGAGGTGGGGACGGACAGGAGCCTGCTGGTGATGTCCGAGCTCATTCAACAATATTTCAGCAGCAACTTCCATCTGGGAAGCCTGTATCCAGATCCAGACTTAGACTTAGTGTTTTGTTTATTCCTATTCCTATTTTATTCTGGTGAATGAAATCAAGAAATCCCCTAAAACCCTGACTGATCGAGACACGCAGCACTTTTGAAATATTAATTGTATGAACGGTGCCGTCTTTGTGGGAGATGGAAAAAAAAAACAGAAAAAGTTTGACAAAATTGAGCCAGACATTCACAGATCGTTTTAAGTTCAGGATGAGAAACTAACAGCTTCTCACTTGCAGCTGACCCCACAACTGCCCCTATCTTGTCTTTGAATTGCTTCAAAGGTCTTGTCTCCTGTAATGCATGTGCGCCGAGGTTAAGTGGGTGAATAGGGCTGTTTTCTTCTCTGACTCATGTGCTTGTGAAGTAAGAGGAAGACGTATGGATAAAGACGGAGACTGTAGGAAGCTATGGATCAGGTTTCTGAGAAACTGACTCGCAGGTCACACACAAGTAACAGCTGGAGAAAACATGGAACACATTAGGACCACTAGGTTACTAATATATGTGTGTATTCTGCCTTAAATATAATCTTGACAGATGCCTGATTCTAAGTTTTTGTGGGAAAAGAAATTACCACGACCGTTCACTCTCATACATATAAAACCAGGATAGTGAAACTCTTGAAATCAAATTCTGTCTTATGTTTTGGTGTATCTCTGACACTCACTCACCAGTAAGCACACCATGGTTAATGTGGGGCTCACTGTCTTAGAAAATGATTGATCCGGATCCATTCGACTAACTGGTATCACTTCACAGCAAAAGAAACTTAAACAGTGGTCCAAAATCCTGCTACTGCTATCAATTTTTATTTTATTTTATTTTATTTTATTTTTATATGTATTATGTTGATATTTTTTTTGCTTGTTTTTAACAAATTGCCTGGAGGAAGAGAGAAATTTCTCTGGGTGCCACAGTACCTGTGGGGTTTAAATATTGCAGCCCATATGTGGATTTGGGGGTCAGTGGAAATGCTCACTTTAAAAAAAATCAGCACTACTGCCAAAAGTGTTGGCGATGGCATGATCCCAACGGGCAACCAGGCTTCTGACTCGGTGTCAGTGAGAAGAGGTGAGTGAATAAATGGAACTGAATAAATAGAAGTGTGGATCTATTTTTACATTCCCTTGACAGCTGGAAGTTTTCAGGATGATTCTTTCAGTGGATTCTCATCAGGTCTGGACAACTTTTACACAGGTTAGTTATGTAACCCAAAAAAGCTTTAAAGAAAAAAAAAACTGAAGAAAATCATTAGTACTTGGTGCATTTTTCTTCTGCGAACAAAGCGATTTGTCAAAATGTTCACTCCAGAAGGTCAGATGCTAATGGATTAAGTGCCTGCAGGTTTGTCTGTGCTCCTACCACGCTAACACCTTATTACATCACACCGAAAGGCAGAAATCTTTTCCATTACCTCCTTTCTATCGAATGGGATCTGGGAGGAAATCTGAATGTTAAATACTGATAAAGCATGTTCTGAATATTATCTGATTTTTTTTCTTGATGTGTATCATGACTTCTGCTTGATCTGTCGGCAGCACCTTTCAACCACCTGCTCATTCTCATAATGCTGAGTTTGTCTCGATACATGTATGTTTCCAACAGATTCTGTGAGGGCATGATGACAGACTTACAGTGGAGTCTTCCTGTGCCGATCAGATAATCTCTATCTGCCTTTCTGTTTCACAGAATGTGAATACCTATGAGGGCGAGGCTGTGAGCAGACGTTCAGGAGATTCAGAAATCTCTTATGCTGCGAAAACGAGTTTGTCCCCTTGGAAATTTCTGTCTTTTTTCCAAAATGTTATAGATCCTCAAACAAACTTTTATCTTATGCAAAGATAACCTGTGTGAAAGCAACAGTGGAGCTTTGAATTGGGTTTCCTTCATGAAGGCTATCCAAGCTAACCTGGCTCTGTTTGAGAAGAAATTGTTGAACCTGCACAGTCTGTTTAAGATCATTCCCCAACATTCAAAGGTGGAATTGCTGGAGTGCGTTGAATTATTATTTTTGCTGCATAACCCAAGTGTACTTGGAAAAAGTTCAACTTTTGTCAAATAAGTCCAAGAAATATTTTCCTAAAAGTGTTGGGGATCATCAAGATCCTTTTTGGCAGATGCAAATCGGGCCTTTGTGTTCTTTTTGGTCAGCAGTGGTTTTGGCTTTCGAACTCCCCCAAGGAGGCCAATTTCTTTCTCTCGAATCATAAACACTGAGCTTAACAGAAATAAGTATTTTAGATCTCTTGGTTCTCTTGGGATGTCCTGGATGTGTTGTTAACAGTCTCTAGGGGCAATTTTAGAAGAGCAGCCTGTGTTTGGAAGGTTTACCAATGTTCCATGGTTTCTCCATTCGTGGATACTGGCTCTTGTTGGAGCCAGTGTTGTTGATTTGCAAGCATTCCAGTCTTTTTTTTTTATTTTACTTATTTATTTTTTGCCATCTTTTTTAACCTACAAATACTTTTTTTTTCATGACACTGCTAAATAAACCCTTTTCCACTTAATTTTTCAGTTAAAGTTTTGCAACTTCAAATAAAACAATCACAGTAACAAAATCTGGTTAATATTTCTGATTTGCTTTCTCAAGGAAATAACCTTTATTTATTGAAATGACAAAATGAACTTCTTTTTTTTCCCCCCCAGCACCATTATAGGATTCTCTGTATATTTAACATCCCAGTCATGTGCCAAAAGCACCAAAGCCCCCCACCCTGCCCCCAATATTTTCCCACCAGATAAGCATTGACAGAGTGGGTGCAAATGGGCAGTGATCTGAGATGGCATTACACACCATCTTAGGCATTTCCTGTGGCGTTTCCTGCTTTCTCCACGACTTCATGAGCTAATATCAATTAATCCTGCCAAACTTAGCAGTTTTTTGCCAGCCTCCAGCACAACAAAGGCTTTCTCTCTTTCTTTCTCTCTCTCTCTCTCTCTCTCTCTCTCTCTCTCTCTCTCTCTCTCTCTTTCTCTTAGTGTTCACACTCTGGACTGAAAAGAACAGAGTGGAGCTTCCAGTTATTCACAGGTGATGAGATTGAACTTTGGGGGCAGAGAAATGGATTTAACATTCTTGAGCTAATGTTAAATCCATTTGCAAATATCTGATTTAATTGAGGTACAAGAAAGGTTGATAATATGAGAAAAAATGTTACAAACTCTGTAACCGGCATTGCCATTTCTTCTGTCTCTATCTTGTCTGTAAGATTTGAATACATGCTCTTGTACACATGTGTCATAAAATGATTGCTGGCACAAAAAGACTGTCTAATCCATAATACGTTTTGTTGTGGCTGTCCTCATTTTTCTGTCAATTACACCCTGCCTGCAGGAGAGCTAAATCACTGCTCCTATTTTTAGCATTTCATCTGTCAAATTGCCCTTTGACACAATAAACACCAGACATCATTTATCTCATGCAGCCTGACACAGATCAACACTGTTCCCCATAGACTGCCACAGACAAGATCTCTCAAAAAACATTCTCACGGCATATATCATCATGCAAGTCAGCGGAGTCACCAACCGAGCAAAACTGTGGAATCAGACTAAGTTCAGACTTGAAAGCTTTCTTTTGGATAAACCTCAAAGTTGGTATGACCTAGATATTTCTGACCTTTACGGCGCTTTGGATTTGGCTGCTGGAGGAAGTACTTATCCTTTTTGTTTATTGTGCAGTTATCATATTTGCACTTGCTGCCACTGCTGACAGTACCTTTGAGTAGCTACCTTGTTTTCTTACCATAGAAAGTAATATTGAAATGTGCAACTCTGTTTCATTCCTGGATGATACCAATAAAGTAGCTGTTCCTGCAAGTAGCTTTGTTTACTTTTTTTCCCCTTCACATTTAAAATACCACAGGGGCTATATTCACAACCCGCACAATTAGCTAAAGTTTGCTGCAAGATATTTATTTTTAACATATAGTAGTAAAAGCATATCCCCAAAAGGCGGTAGATAATGGCAGACAACCCTTTCTGCTGTTCCGTGTGCACTAATCAGACATTGTTAAATGTGGAAAATATTTATCTGGAGGGCAGGAAGTCATTTTGTGAGTCCCACAGTTCAAGTCATTTTAGATAAATGGCTGTTTACAACAGTCATTTCCTTGTGTTGCTGAATGTCACATGATAGTTCTGCAATTTCAAAACTTGTAAACTTGAAAATTTCATTGGAAGATGTTTAAAGCTGCAATAAAACCAGCAAACCCAGTTAGACACGTATTAATGAGTTAAAGATCTGCAGGATATACAAACAGAAAACATTTTTTTTCCTGCCACACAGAGTTTATTACAGTTCTCTTAGTAGAGCATCTGCTCTACATGGCACTTCCATATAACTGAAACTGGTTGGGCATGCTTCAACAAGCATGTAGAAAAACAGTTATCCAACAAGATTTTTTTTCTTGAGAACAAGACACTGACACGTTGGGAGGACAGTAATGTTAACAGACAGCTTTGCTCTCCTTTGCCTTTCGAGAAGCTGCCTGAGGGGGTAAATCCTTTATAATGTTGAGGTTTTGAATAGTTTCGGTTGGCAGTGAAGTCATCTTGATGTGAGAAAGGTGATATTTTATTGAGAACAAACATGGACTTCACTGTGAAGCAAATTCTCTGTGGCATA
>NW_006799940.1:5147686-5329542 GCF_000485575.1 Poecilia formosa
TATGTGTGTGTGTAAATTTAATTCATTTTGGTAACATCTTAATTCATTTTTAAAATAATGGTACTGAATGCGATTAGCAGGTGTTAACTATTTAGCTCGAAGCTTCTTTTTGACTGTCGAAGTTGTTACGCATGCGCAGGCCATAACGCCAATTATATTGAAAAAGCAATGACGTATCGTTGTAAAAGTTGCCAGCTGGACTTCAGGAGTGAAACAGGGAAGTGAACTATTAAGACGGACTTCGGACCTCCTATTTTTAATGTTAATGAAGGACGTCATGTCTCCAGCGGCTGCAGGGAGTCGGGGACGCGAACTCCCTCCGAAGAGATATTCAGAAAAAACACGTGAGTGATAACATACCAGTTCTTTTCCTATAAGGAGCAGAAACCATTTTCGAGTGGAGCGTTTAATGAATTACTCCGGGGCACAAGCGAGAACAAGAGTCTCGTGTTATCTGATCCTTAAAACAGGTGTGCAGGGCAGGTAGAGCCCAGGATAACGGAGATAAAAGCTGACAGATGAACGCTGATAAAAGATAATGGGGGGGATTTATGGTGAAACAGGTTGCAGGGTGACCCTGCGGGGCGGTGACAGCCTCTCTCCAGGAGAGAGTGACTGCTAAGTGGTGTGAGATGAATGGAAAGAACGAGGAGTTCAAATTTAATGAGGGACAGTGGTGAGACTTGATAAACTCACCCTTTATGAAAATTTATCTTATGTAACCAAGATAGCAGTTTTCAAAAGCACTGTCTCACTGAAGATGGTGTTGAGCTAATGACACCGACTATAATATTATAAGTATTTCCACTTTTTACTCCTGGTTGGACTTCAGGCTGGTGATAAAACAGCAGCAGATGGATGAAGGAAAAGCACAGTTTGTTTTGGCACCTGCTGAAGATTTCCACACTGAATAACTTCAGTCTTCTTAAAATAAATAAATAAATAAATAAAATACTGAGGTCACCTCATATCTCATGGAAATGTGTGTATCTGTGATAAAAAAAAAATCAGCATGAAGAGAAAAAGTCACTCGGAGGGAAATCAGATGGAACACGCACTTTAAAATTAAATAATCTGATTTATGTTAATTAATAGTAGTGCCTAATATGACCATTTACCAAATAGATGTTAAGAAAGTAGTATTTTCTGCTTGTTTAAAATAGGCGTGACTCTGAGACCTCCTTAATGCAAGCTGACTAAGACCAGGTGGAAAAAGAAGCCACTTCTTTGTCCAAAGATCCCAGTTAATCATTATTCAAAATTAGTTTTCAACGATTTCAATCTAAGCAAATCTGGCAGATTGCATCGAGTTATTGACTTGCAGCATTCCCTCACTGGACGAGCTCGTAGCGAGAATAGACAATCACTTGCATTGTGTCGTTGAGTTACAGCAGTCCGTCTTACTGTGTATGAGGAGAGAAAAGTCTCCTTAAGTGAGGAAAAAAAACTCCAGAAGAACCTGGCTCAGTCCTAGTTTATTCGCAAAAACACATTTGACCCTATACAAAAAAGAAACAGAATAACTGATATAAGAGGACGTTCTATGTTGAGAAAGACAACACAGCCAAACAGAAAGCCAGACCAGATGTAGTTATGGAAAGGGAGTGGAAAAAAAAAGCTAAAATAAGACATGAAGTCGACAGTTGAAATAACCACAAATAATGCAAATTGGAGAGTAGTAGAAGAAGAAAGTGGTTAGCCTGTCCTCAAGCAGCCTTATTTCTCTCTTTTTAAAATGCATTCAATAATTTGTTTCCATTTTTAGACCTTATTTTTAGATAATGTGAAAAAAATTGCTTTCGGTTTTTTGATCTTTTTAGTCGAGTCATTTATTATCAAACTGTTGTGTTTTCCAATACAACAGAAACTCCACAAATGGAGTTTCTGTTTGTGGAGAAACAAACAGAAACTGTACAACTGTACAACTGTACTTGTAGCCCAGTTTTTAATACTTTGTCTTTTCCTTTCTCACTTACAACAACCTGAAGTCTTCTGCAGTAGTTGTGGATTTTTTATTTTCTCCAATGGAAAAGCTTTCTGTTCTTCTTGGCAAAATGGCTTCAGTTCCATTTCTTTTTAATAATTTTACTTGAACTGCATATTTGACTTCTCCTCAAAGTGGCTCAAAGATATTGAGGTCAGATGACTGAAATAGCCGCTCCAGAACCTTCACTTGTTTGTGCTGTTGTCAGTGACTGGTCCACTTGGCCTTGTGTTTTGGAGTGTTGTGATGTTGGAACAGAGGGTTGGCCCAAAGTTGTATGGGGACTTAAACAGAATTTGATTTGGGGCGCCGCTTTGTGGAAAAAAAAAAAAAAAAAAAGAAAACACCACCACCATTAACAGCATTTTTGTACACATTGGCTGAAACTTATTTGTCAACAAACTGAGCTCAATCACAATGTAGCATCATTGCAAATGTATTACAACATCCATCAATCAATGAGAATTATTATTTGCACTTGCACAAAATAAACCTGCCAGTTTCCTTAAATTGACAAACTTTGAATTGATTCATGCTGAGACCATCAATTCAGATTTAATAGTATTCTCACTCTCTATAAATTGTTTCAAAATGTTTTCAGTTTGTTTATGCAACATGATTTGGATTGTATTTCGAAATGGTTTCACTCTGAACCCCCTTATGTGTTTGTCCAGCCCAAACACTGTTACCATGTAAACAAGAGGCCAAAGCGCAACTAAACATTTGTGTTTTACTGTCCTATAGCGTTGTCATGAAAACTGCAACTTAGTGCTTAGTGCTTTCTTCCAGCTCTGAAGGAAGGTCCAAGTATTTTGCTTGGACAACTGATGATCCCATTTAATTCTCTAAATTAAATGAAGGATTCACTTAAAAGACTTGGTCTCAAGGATTTCTAAGTCCTTAAATATTTTTCCTCTTGCAGTATGACCCTCATTGTAAAATAATCCCAGACACCCTCAACTGTTGTGGCCTTTCAGTAGTTTGTTTTTTTATGATTTAATGTCTCCACTCATCGTCTGATGGACTATGTCCTAGGGATTGTATAATGACGGCTTCAAGACCTTTCTTTTAAAGGCATTAGGTTATGTCTGGAGATTTGGACAGCTTGGAATCCTGTAGCAAGTAGTAGTGATATTATTGTCAGAGATGCAGAAGGAAAATCTCAAAGAATGTTTTCTTTTTCCAGCAGAATGATTGGAAGGAGTATTTATTTCCCAAAATAGGTTATGGTGGATGTATTCATCTCTGCTGGATGGAAACAAAACCAAAGGGTTGGCTCATTTTGTGATGAGTTGCACCTGTCCAGCAGCCTTCTCCCATGTCCACGGATGGATATTTTTACTGGTGGGCTTTTAGACGGAAGGCTCCATAGGATGCATTTGGTCCCACGCTGTATCAGGTTTCTGTCCCTGAAGATTAGCTGAAATCACTCAACAACCTGCGATATCCATGTTAAGGTTGTGTATGTGTGTGCAAAATGCATCTTCATTTCTTTTGAACGGTGACGTTTTAAACGTTTGTGTCTGCATGCAATGATTGTTTTGATGTCTTTTTCGCTCCATCCAGAGACTTTTATCTCTGTTCTGCCTGATGCATTTCCAGAAAGCATGTGGAGTTCAAACATACTGCAAGCGGAAGAAACCCAACTGTGTTTCCATGGGAGGTTTGGCACATGTGTGGACTATTTTGGACCAGATTAATTAGTTTTTGAGGAACTTGTAGTGCAAAAAAAAACCCACATTTGGAACTGACATAAAAATCAACAGGTTTTTTTCTGTTTTTTTAGGAAGTAAATGAAAGGTTTATTAGTTCCACGTTTCTGCTTCTTGTCTGTCAAAAGGACTTCTGTATTACCTCCAGTTTTTGTTTTAAGGCAAATCATCACTGGTAGTTAGGTGTTTTGTTTTTTTTAAATCTCTGCATTGCCTCAGAGGTTGGGAGGAGGACAGAAGGTCTTTGTCTTTAGGGGTCATGATCTTTCACCTGTTGCTGGCTTCCATCCATGGCGCAAGGTCACATGCAGGAGCTGAGGCGTGAAGACGCTGACAAGATGGAACAGGCAATGGAGGACAGGAGAGTAGACCAGGAAAGGTGATAGGGGGAATATATTTTTCTCACTTAACACCTTGAAGGATTGTTTGGGGAGAGAGATGAATGCTTGCATTGGACTAAAACTGTTGAAAAAGATGAAGATAAAAATAAAAGCAAGGGCAGGCAAGCAGAAGGGCCACGAGAGGCTCCCAGCCTCTATCAACACCAACATTTGTCTCAGTCAGACTAGCAGGGCTTCAGCTGCACAGCTGAGTGAGCTTTCCTTCTTGTCATGCAGGAAAAAGGAAGCAAGCTGTGCTAACAAGCCGATTTAAAATTAGCTTCTGCTTTTAAACAACGCTGCTTCACAAATTTGTCCTGTCAAGCTAAAAATCAGGAAATGTTGTTGACCTCAAGAGGAGCATGTGTGAATTCTCAGCGTCATCTTCCTTTCATGTAAGGTAAATTTACCTCTTCCAGAAAATATTGATATTTTACGCTACAGCAAGTCCTTTCTGCTCGAGGCGATCAGATTTTATAATGCATACTTAGTCTGTAAAGCTGTTTGTTTTTAAATGTTGATTATATATTTAGTAATGTACTGAGCAACATGTGAGTCCTTAGGACTATCACTGCTCATTATTTATGTAAGTTTATTGTTGCTAACTAGGTCACTGGAGTCCAATATAGACTAAATTCATATTCTGCAAATAAAATATACAATTTTTTTTTTGCCTGTCTACTAACCTCTTGGCCAATTTTTTTTTTAAATCAAATTGTGTTTATTGTAGCTTGCACTAAGTGCTTAGTGAGAAAGTACAGTTTTTTTTAATCTACTCTAATAATTTTATTAGTTTAGTTTTATTTCTGAACATCATTTCAAGACTCCAAGTGGAGTCAGGCCCCAATTGTGGGCACTGCTACTCTGGTGTGGTTATAGTATTACAATGCAACATAATGCTATTATCTTAGTGTATTATTTCTACTTGTAAAACAGATTTAGTGAACAAGTCCAATCAGATTGTTGGTTTGCCAGAGGGGGGGCGGGAAGCGGCTCCTCAAGTCTCTTCTCTCTTCTGGATCACAGTCTTTCAACTGACATCTTTACATCGTGATCCAACTGTTGCAGTGTAAGCGCAAGATGTTTCAAATTCAAAATATATTGTCTTTGTGATTTTATACGGTTGTTAATGATGTGAGTGCTGAACAGGACAGGTCATAGAGTAGTTTGAGCAGCATAAGGATGATAACTGTGGGAGATTTGTCCCTACCTGTCGTGAGCCGAGATGCAAAAAAAATGGTGCTGGCCTCAACTGTCATGCAAAGCGTGGCCTTTTCTCATGCAAAGCTGGGTGGTAGCTGCACACTGTGCAGCCTGGAATAGACATGAATGTCAGTGTGAAGAAAAGGTCACACGATTTCATTAAAAGTTTATCCTGACTTGATGTTATCAGTGTTCATTTCGACTTATTTGGGTTTGTTCTAATTATCTTGTGTGTTTTTAAAAAGTGTCATCCTGTTGCCTTGATGGGTGAGCTCATGCAGTTCAAATGGCTGCTTCCTGTTATAATTTCCAGATTGTCTGTCACTGTGTTGTGTGTGTGTGTACATGCACTCCAAAGCACAAAAACCTGATGCATATCACCGTGTGTTTCCTGTTGATGTGCATCAGCGTGCATGTACGTTCATGGCTGATCGTGTATCCTCATGTCCAGCCAGCGTTTCACTGGCCCAGACGGGAGCAGAAGACGAACATGCTGGGACCTGCTTTGTGCTGAACTGGGATATTTTTGGACTGTTATGTTGCTATGACACAGGCTGCCAAGGAACTCTCCTTAAAAGACCAATTTGGATTTTTTTTTTCCCTCTTTCCCTATAAAGTCTTGGTTACTTGGTTGTTTAGCAGTAACTTTCTCTTTTTGCTTTAGTGTGGAATTACCATTAAGTCTCGATAAAATAAAAACTTGAGTGGGTACAAGAAACTTTTGCATTAAAGGGATAGAAGATGCATTAAAGATGATTGTCCTGGGTGTGCTCTGTATGCAAGTGACCCAGCTTCAAATAAATTTAGGCACATAAACCACAGAAGAAATGAACTCATCTACACTGCACACTAATAATAAATCAATGAAGAAAACTTTTAAAATTCTTTGTCGTCCAGATGAGTCTTTTATGCTTTATTAAAAGTAAAATGATGCAAGAAAAAAAATTGTAACTACCACCTTGAATATTTAACCCATTAAAATTGTTATATAATAGTTAATGATTAGAACTGAACCAGATATTTGAGGTGTACTTTGACCTGCTGAAAGGGTTTTTTTTAAATAATTTTTTTCTATTTTTAATAACATAAGACAATATAAAACATCTCATCCAAATATGTCTTTGCAGCTTTCTTGTGTGAGACTGCCGAAAATACAATTTTCTTCATTGACGATAAAAACTAATCTTAAGTGTTTGTCCCTTTTGTAAAAAATGTCCACAAGTATGAGTGGTATTGCCACCTTGACCTGGTAATACTTGTGATAAATGCATTCAGGAAGTGAAGAAAATATCACATTTATCAGATGAATCCAGCCGATTTTCTCAGCTCATCTCAAACCTTGAAGGAAACTCATACTTTTTACCATTAACTTACTTTAATGTATTTTTTTCTTTCTTTAGAAATACCAGGTGATCGTTGTTTTCTTTTTCCTTATTCAGCGTTTTTCCTGAGCTGGTCTATGCGTGAGGCTGCAGTAAGTGTGCATCTGGTTTAAAAGACTTTAATCACTAAAGCCGCAGTAAATGGGAGCTGTCAAAGGAACAGCTAGGCTTACAATATAACTGGCACACCCATGTATAACTCGATGCATCTGCTCCAGTTGTTCAGTGAAGCATGTATAGGCTTATTTGCCTTTGTATTATTCTAAAGGTTGCAAGAGATTCTGTGCATCTGATAACTGCTGGTTTCTTTTTTTTTAAAATTTGTTCAGCTGAGAGACATTCCAGCAGTCATACCTATAGGCTGTTATTTAAGTATTCATGTCTGCTTGAGCCTTTACTTTAGAGATGGGCTGTAACAACATGTTGTGCCTAATTACATGGTTTGTTACATTTACAGAGAAAGTCTAGCCTGCTGTCTCGTCTTTTGTGTAATGTATAAATGTTAACCTTGTAAAATTCTGCAATATGTTGCCTCAGACTAGCTTCACCTGTCTGGTTAAAATGAGCCTGAAATTAGAGGGGTGGCAGAGGTGTACATCCATACCTGGATGGTTTTCTGCGCATTAGGTTGAAATAACGTGTTGACAAATGTTTTCTCCATGTGGGGTTTTTGTATGCGATGCATCAGAGTAAAGGGTGGCATTCCTGGTTTGTAATTTTGATTCATTATTGCTCTGAAATTTCTGATGGATGGACTACAATTAAATTTGTGCAGACATTCATCACTTTGAGTGGTTTCTCTGTAGGATTCCTTGTATTTTTGTCAACTTTTTGATGCGTCATTTTCCAGTATAATCATGCAGGTTGGTAGTTTATTCCTTGGAACGAGTTGCATGAATAGAGTGGCTATTAGTTTCTGTAAACAGCAGCCTTTGTGTGTGTTCCAGGCAAAGGCTAGCTTTCTGTAGCAGCCAGTGTAAACAACTAACATGTCTCCATATAAAATGCCAGTTTATTTTTAAATGGCTTCTTTCAACTGTTTGTGCTTCTTTTCACTACAGCTTAAACATCTCACCGCTATGTTCAATATGTCAAATAGTTAAAGAACATTAGCATACGTTTGATTACCTGACTTTCTAAAAAGAAACCTGCACCATGACATTAGTTTCACACTCAATTTCAGCTGCATATTGCATCTGTTTTTATAGAAACAATATATTTTCTTTCTGTGTTAGACCAACCAATGAACCCTAAAGACATTTGGGCTGGTTGCTCTTATGACGTTATCATGATTCATTGGACCTACTTTATATTAAAAAGCCACAATCATCTTTGCATCTTGCAGTACAGACTCAATAAAATTATACTTTTTTTTTTTTTTTTACGGTGGCCTTTAAAATATCAAGCAGAAAAAGCATAAATCTCTGCCCAAGCAGCTTTTTAACAATTTTCTGACTTATGAACAAATGTGTGTGTTGGCATTTAAAAAAAAAGTCATTACTTGCTTCAACAGTATTACTCATAGGAAAGAAATATATATTTCTTGTACTTTTGCAACTTTTAATTGCATGTCTTTGGAAAAGCAATATTTCTTGAATGCTAAAAGTCAATCTTTTTTCCCATTATGCAGCACACTTATGAAATGAACAACACATGTTTGTCTTTCATTGGAAAGATTTGAAGATGGAACCCCAAGATAACAAAAAAATAGGTATTATCAGATTTGCATCTATTTGAATTTTGTGGTCAGTTTTTGGTCTACAAAAATGGCTGGAATTTAACAAAGTATATTATCTCTACTTATTTAATATGATCCATAAATCTTTTTTAAAGGCTGAGATCTTGACTTTCAGTTTAGTGTCTAGTCATGTGTGCTTAATAAGTATTCTCTTTGTGTATTGGTGTGTGTAATTTAGTGTATTTGCAGCTGGAGGGCATTTGCATATTATGGGAGCAGTCAAAGTATTTATGGGGCTATAGTGCAACTGACAGATTTTCTTGCCTAATTTAAAGTTGCTGTATGTTTATTATAATGTATAAAATAAACCATACATTGCTTTGTAAGGGAACGCCTCTGTTCATAATGATGAATAATGCTTTAATTATATTAAATTTAATATTCTTTAACCAAACATTTTAATAACAGTTTTGTAGAATTTGTAATGGGGAGAACATTAATAAACAATAAAGCGATTGAACATTAAAGTGGCATTTTTGCTTCTCTGTGGTTCCCGTTTATGACATCATGTTTATCAGTATAAATGACTGGTGGTGATCTGCAGAACTATTAAGGGACGGAGAGATGGAGAAGAAGAAAAATGGCCAAGTGGGTCAGGGGTCACCAACTTGCCATACCCAAAGAATGTCCCTTGACAACCATTGACATTTTTATATCTGTGGGGCAAATTCTTAGCTATAATTATCAGTTTGGTGACTCTAAGGTGAGACAAAAAAAGAACTCCTCTGGTTTTATTTACATGCATGCTAAACTTTTACTTTTCAGCGGTAATTAGCTGGGAATTGGGCTCTAAAGTGACTTTTTAATACCCAATATTATATATGCAGAAAATCAATAATGGGTGCATAGGATCCAACACACTTTTACCTTTACAACTGCCTTAATTCTGGTGACGCGTTGGATTGAGATTTGGTGTCTATGTAGTCCAATGGAGTACATTAAACTCAAGAAACCAGTTTAAACTCAAGAAACCAGTTTATTTGATCTATGTGAAATTGTGCTAGCATTATCCTGCTAGCAGTAGCACTCAGAGAATGGGTGTACTTCGACCATAAAAGGACGGGCTTGAAAAGTCCGTATGACTGGCACAGTGGTTACTAAAGATGTAAAGTGTACCAAAACAACGTTCCCCACACAATTACATCACCACCAGCAGCCTGAAATATTTATATGTACAAGAATAGATCTATGCTTTCTCGCCCGAAGTTGACTAAATGCCATTTCTTATTGTCCAGTTTTGGTGAGAATTTTCTACAGTAACATATTTTACTTTGGTTGGTTGGATTGTTATTCTCACTTCATAAAACCTTATTTCAGTGGGAATAATATGGGATTATTATGCAGGCCATTTAAATGAAAGTGGTTCCAAAGATGCCTTATAGTAACGCTTTAATTTATAAGATCCGGATCCCATTTCCCAACTGCCTTTGAGTGTCATTACACAATGATGTTGGCCAAAAAGCAGATGAATTAGCCATTTCAATTTTGTTTTTGCAGCAGTTTCAATATGCTGTGGATGCAACACATTCTTCTTGTAGCTGTAATAAGTTTTATGTAAAATAGTCTTGATGTTATACATTTGGCTACTCTCTTGTGTTTTTAAGCCTGGCCACAGTTTCATGTAACAGTCAAAGCAGATGATGGGTGCAAGTTAGCCCACTGTTGTTTATGCTTCTGAGCTACTCAGAGAACCGAGTTCAAATGCTCAATTATAACCAATAGCACTGATGTCACTGATTGCCAGATGCCCGCTTCTTTGATGTTATTGTGGGACGTGAGGTGTTTGAGTAGCTGATATCTGGACATATCAGCTGCTCAAACTTAAAGCAACTTAAAGCGAGCTTATTGTTTTGCAGTGATTTTTGGAAAGTAAGTTCTTTTATTTTATTTTTTTTATGTGTGACAGTGAAAGCCTGACTAGGAGAGAAATTAGTCTCCTAGAGCAGAGATCTAAAGTTTGTAGGTCTGGATATTACATTAGTATGTACAGTTTGTTTTACAGCTTAAACACCTAATTTAAATTCCTACATTTTGTTGTGTTCTACTTGTGTTGCCACATAATGAGGCCACCAGAAACGTTTAGGTTGAGTTAGTATGTGAATGTGTGCCATTGTTGGCTTCTCCTTTCCTCATCACCAGTGTTGTCCCCAGGGTCTCCTCTCTGTGGCTTGCTTCTTTGCCCTCTGATTTTTGTTATGTCTGCAGTCTCTCCAAATACTCTGGACTATTTCTGGCATCCATTCATTTTAACATACATGCAAGCTTAAAAAAAATACAATGAGCAGTTTGTTTCATAATGTATTGGACGGTAAGAAAATCTAAAACCTATGTTTTAAAAAAATGTTTTTTTAAGTAAGTTATAGTCTAATCATAGTTCCTGTTTTGGCTAAAATATCTGAATTTTATTCTAGAGTCCCCCGGTCAAATATGCATCCATCTAATTGGCTGATTTGTGTTTTCCCAGTCTGCTGGGTGGAGTGAGCAGCTGTATTTGGAGATTACCAAGGGCTGTATCAGAAACATTAGTGATTTCATTAGAGGGTTAAACCAATTATCCATCTCACAAAGCACTAGGAGTACCAAATGTGGAGCTAAAGTGCAAATATAAGAGCGAACAGTTTAAGTTGGGTTATTGGTTGGTATTAAACTCTTTTGCCGTCAGACAAACTTATTTGACAGCAGGATATTTAGCTGTTCAGGATTTCAAGAGGAACTTTTTATTAAATGACCTGTAATAAGTTATTTCATAGGTCACAAAAACCAGGTCTTTTAACAGTGCTGTGTAGGCTTTTTGTATCTGCTGTGTAGGGTTAAGACAATGCTATTGCAGTACAGTCTATGCCTTTTGACGTAATGGTTTTTTATTTCTTTAGTCCAAAGCCGTTAATAACAATGTTTTGGGCATAAATTTGGATGTCATTGAAGTAACATTCTTATTGACTATTGTGGAAAAACATGAAAAGTGGCCTAATGGAGAGTAATTTCTTGAATCCATATTTCCCTGGTCCTTCTCAGTCTTTATACAGTTTCAAATTATTCTAAGGTATTCAAATTCTTGCATTGTTTCCAGAAATGTTATATCTACAGGTGTGATAAACCGGTTGGAAGCACTTCAGTAATCATGTTTTGTTGTTTGCAATACCACTGACACATTGCACTGCTTTAATGGTGCATTGCTGTCAACAGCTGTTTATTCCAGGTGACAAACTAGGATGAGAACCCAGCTTATCACCACACTGCTTCATCACCCTGTTTGTGATCCCTCTCATCACCTTTTTGTAACTCTGTTCAGAATATGAAACTTTTGATATATCTGTTAAAACCTGGCTTTAAACCATGTCATGTTAACGCACATTGGCCGCTCTCGGCACTAAGCAAGTTCAAGAACATTCTAACTCATTCCCATCTCCCTCTGTGCAGTTAAACTTTCTTTAAACTTCCAACGCTCATAAGATATTCAGTACCGAACAATGAAGCTATTAGCTGTGTCTTTGTGTACTTGCCACCATGTGTAGAGTACAGAGGCGGGAGGGAGCACAGATTTGGGATGAAGCGCACTCCAACGATGGCAAGCTACAGACATAAAAGTAATTTATTTCACCGACACAGACAAGAGAAAAGCCCCCGTTCTTCCAGGTTTCTTTTTTCTCCTTGTGCTCCCCCTTCATCCGACGCTGCTACTCGGCAGCTGTTCCTCTCACTTTCTGCCCTCCATCCACCCCAGCGTACCCTCCTAAAGACTCCCCCCACCTTCCTCCAGCAAGCTCAGCATGATGGCTTTGTTTTATTGTAGTGCAGCATTTGGCAGGGGAAACCCCCTTCTGCAGAGGGACAGGGGTCCGGCTTGTCCTGAATGGTTGGATGTAGGGAGGGTGAGCAGATAAGCAGAGCAGAGGATTAGTGGCGGCTGTTGGACATTTGGTTTCTACATTAGCTCGATTATTTTTTTCTAAGCTGTTAGCGTTGGCTCTTTCTACAGAGAGCTGCTTTTTTTTAAACACCTGTTGGAGATGTGAGGTAATTTTTCTGGACATGTGACTTTGCGTTGGTTTTAGCTACTGGAGAGTTTCTACTTGTTTTTATGCTTTGCTTTTTATTATTTTGCCAACAATGTGTTTTTTCTAAAGAATTTAAAATTGTGCTTTTTCCACATATCTTTTTACCCAACCCGGAATGTTCTGGCAAAAACAGAATGGACATCCCCCCTAATTTAGTCATTGGCTTTCACATTTACTACGCTCTATCCCAGATCCTTTGTCATGCTTGGCAAAAAAAAAAACAACAAAAAAAAACATGGATCACGTGTCATATCCGCACTGTATTCCAGGTTATCTCCACTTGGGCAAAATAAAAAATCCATTGTCAAGGACAGGAAAGAGAGGGCATTTATTTGTGTTGACAAAAGGCTGTTTTCCTCCACAGACGAGAAAAAAATGTAGTGGGACAATAAAATCAGTATTTTATTACTGCAGTGCCCAACAAAAACCTCTCGACTAACTGCCTCGCTGAGCGGTAAACCCACTTTTTTTTCTCTCTCTCTCTTTTTTTATTGTTTTTCTTTTTCTATTTAACTTTTAACAAACAGGATTTGTTTTCTCCATCATTTAGAGTCCCTTTCTCTTCATCTTTTGTGCAGTCCTTTGCTCACTTTGCCTTTGTGTGTTCAGCAATAATCTGAGCTGCAGATGTGCTTTTAAGTCCGTTCCCAACTTGATTACCATGTATGATTTTTTATTTTTTCTTTCTATAAAAGAAGCAAGTAAGCGCAAAAGTGTGTTGGACATGCCCCAGTCAAATTCTGTTGATGCAAATGGAAGCACAAGTAACCTTCACCTTATGCACTTAGACCTTCATCTCAGCTGTAAATTGCATGTTTATACTAACATTCTCAGTAAAATACACAAAAAATGAAAAGCAAAAATGGGAGGTATTGTCAAAACTGCTTTTGTTTGAATTAATTAATCGTACAGAAGCTGTGAAGAGCAGATGTGAAGCCTGTGCTACATTTCGTAATACCTGGATCAGCGTCGCAGATCTTTGTGGTTAAAGCAGTTGGTCAGTGGTTTGAAAACAAAACCATACTGGTTTCCTGTACCCCTGCTCTGCCCCATTGCTTCACTCCTGGGGCCAGCTGGGTTGGAAATATAATGATGTGAGCTGTTTACCCTGTAGAAACCATTTTGGGCTGCTCTTGTCCCCAAAGGCAATAACTCTCTGGAATGGTCTGTAGAGATTGATAAATTACAGGAATCTATGTATTGCCCATTTGGCAAACACTTACTTACTGTTTAGAAACTGTAGAAGGTTTTTAGACCCTTTGAAACATTGTTTTAGATTTTTGATAACAAAATTAATCTTGTCCCGGTTGCTCCGGTTAGGTCTACAGAATACATATAAACACCAATTTGATTTAATTATGGAGAAAAACAGTTTTACTCGACAGTAATCTGCTTGATTGGCACAAATGCACAAGATCTCAGAAAGAAGTAAAGAGATTTGGGAGATCAGTTTGTTGTTGGACTTTTTTTATTGACAAACTATAGCTAATGTGAGCTTAACTGATTTTGCACCAAAGTCTAGCTTGTTAAAACTCACTTGAAGACAGAACTCAGCTGCAACAAAGGCACTAGACTTCATCCCAGTGGCATTATCCTTTACTGTAAAATGGATTTAGGCAACATTCTTCTGTAAGAGAGCTAGGAGATGAGCGAAAACAGACCTAAAAGCTTAAACACAATAAACTGAAAGTTTAATGTGACTGTTGCCTGTGAGTTTCTGCTCAAACATTTACAAGTTCAGCTGATAGCCTTACTTTTAATATTATGAGCATCTGTTGGCTTTTTGAAGGATCTGGCTGTTTTTTGTTTTTTTTTTATGCATTACAGCTGACATGAAGTGGTTTAAGATTATAACGAGTTGCTCAGCCCCCTTTCCAAGTCTCCAACATTACCACTCTCAATTTTTCTGCTTTGTGCATAGGGGTTTGAAAATTGATACAGTTTTTGATATGACGTTGTGTGAATTAGTTTACAAGAATGTCTGGGCAACAGGTGGCATCAATTTGTAGACTTTGTCACTCGGGCGCAGAACAAAAGCAGTGGATTTTCCTGAATGCTGTCTTGTGTCTGGTTGCTGGCTGAAATTCCTTGTACTGCAGGCTTTCTGAGCTGTGTGTGTGTGTGTGGTCAGCTACATATGTAGACCAGCCATTGTGGAATTGACCCTCAGCAGATGTGGTCTGAACAATGAGCTGGGTAAATAAAAGGAAGTGGCGTATAAATAGCCTCTTACGTCTGAGGGAGTGGACTTCACGTGTGTGTATGTGGAAAAAGAACGATCCCGTTTGATATGAATGAATTGTATTTTAGGAAGTTGCTGAACAGAATGCTCCGCAGGTGGTGGTTGCTAAACTGTCAGTAATGTAGACTTCCCATCAGTTTTGTACATAACGTGGCTTTGATCTTATCAGCTATTCCGAAGAATTGTTCACCATTGTTCTTTGATTTTTCTTTTTTTTTTTAGCAATATGTTGTCCTTCATTGTCACCTATACTTTGCATGCAGATTTTGTTGAGCTGTGAACTTCAACACTTCTCTAAATCATCCTAGTGAAAAGTGAATGCGGAACAAGACTAAAAATAAAGCAACCTCCTCACTCCAACTCTCTCCTTGGCTTTCTTGTATCTGGGCCACATATAGATCAGTGTCCTGATGTATTTCATGTTGCATCACACAGCAATGCATTAGCCTTTGAATCTTGTTCAGCATTACTTGATTAGATTACTACTCCTTAGTCACAATCTTTGTTGAGGACATAATTGCAATGTGCTTGAAAGTTCTCCAAGGTAATTTCTTATTTTACATTGACTGTTGTATTCCTTTTTGCACTGACTGAACAAATTAAGTTTGTATTTTTATGTTTCACCAAGTTTGTAAAGTTATTGGGGTATTTAAGAGTGCTGTACTAGAGCAGAGTTATCAACTACATTTGTAATTTAGTACTTTTACGACTGCATTAAAAAAAAAGTCAATGCAGCACTAATTTTCTGTATTGGTTCAATATAGGCCAATACTAAACCTGAGAGATCTGTATTGGTATTGTGAAAAACATGAACCAGTGCATCCATACTTATTGTTTTCATTTTGACAGACTAACCATTTACATGCACTATCCACACATTTTAAGTATATTAATGAACATGCATGGAAAATCTTCCGGTGAATAGTTCTGGCAAGTAACTGGCTTGTTAGAAACTAAAAATCTGATTGGTTTTCCAGTTAGTTACTAGCCGACCCAAAAACAAAAACACTCTGGATACTGTTGCTGAACAAACAAGGCTCAAAGTAAAACCGATTAGCATTTATGAATTGAATAAACTGCTGTCTGATATAAAAATCACAAAATTTCAGTCTTTCCTCAGTAACGGCGCCCACATTGATTGAGGGGTGTTGTCGATACAAACTTGCTAATATTCTGCACTCCTCGATCAGGAAACGACAGGATTTTTAAATTTTGGTCAGAGCCAAACAAATTGAAAATTAGCCTTTTTCTGATTTTGCAGTAGATGTTTAACAATATTGTGTACAAAAGGCTTTTTTTTTTTACAACTATTTTGATGCGTTTTTGTTGTGGTTTAGACATTGTTCATGTTTGCCTTCTTTTAAAAAGTTGTTTAAGTTATTTAAAATGGCTGAACATTAAGCATGTTCATCTTTGATCATTGAAGTTGAATTGCTGTTAATTACATGATTGATATCAGAATGTAAATATTTGCTCTCTCTCTGATATTTTCAGTTACAAGCCATTTCCTCATGCCTCTCTTCACATTTATCTCTGGTGTCCCAGATCCTGAGTTCTGTTACAGCTCCACAGGGATATATGTGTGCGTGTATGTTTGTGTGTGTTGCAGATTTAGTTTCTGGTCTGGATTTGAGCAGTTGCTTGATGTTACTGAAGTCACTGATGGCCTACATTAGCTGCACACTTCACAGGAAACATGGCACAGTTGATGGACACTGCAGTGAACCTAAAGGCAGATCAACACTGAGAGACCTGGAGATTATTAAAGGTAGAGTTCTGGTGAAGAACGAAGGAGAAGGGTGTCATCAATTTTGAGTCTGGGTCTTAGTTTTTCCTTTGGAGAACTTTGTAGATTTTTACTGCAGTTTGTCCCCTGTAAACACGTATAAAAAGCATATTTTTTTCCAGTTTCACCCAGTACCTATTTTGTTATGAATAGCATATAATTTAATCATAGCATTTAATCATAAACTATAACATAATGGACTGGATGTGCTTCTCTGCAGTTTATGCATTTTCCTTTATCGTCACAATCATTAGTTTAGTTCATTTTAATGTTTATTTCTTTGACTTTTTATTAATGAATGCAGAAAACCCAAATAATAAAGTTCTCCAAGCATGTTTGTTTTTAGCCCAGATGAAATGTTGCAGACTTATTCAAATTTAGGTTAAAGCCAATTCAGGTGTAGAGTTGATCCTCCAGTGTTGTTTAAGGGGTCCATCTTCCATTTGGTGATATGGGGGTCAACTTTTGACATGTCAGAATCATCTGCCCTTATGTTTACTTTCTCTAAAGCTGTTCAGACATCATTTAGTTAAACTGTGTGATATTTGTAGCCTGTGTGTCTAAATGCTCTCACAGTACCGCCTCATATTTTCTCTCCGTCATCAAAACCAGTATCACAAGGCCATCACATTCACCAGAGATTGGTCAGACAGAAGCTTCCTTTCAAAACACTGGAGCATGAATTTATTAAGATGATAATACTCTAAGTATGCATATGTTTTTTTTTAACCCTATAAACCTAACTTTTATGTACTTTCCAAGTATGCAAGTACAGGTTTACTTGATTTGTGGACAAATTAATTATGTTTTAAATAAGAAAATCCTTCGTTGCCAGTGCACTTGAAAATATTTGCTTTAGTTGAGACCAGATAAGTCGAGCCTTCTTCAGACAGCCTTTGACTTGTCATCTTAGACACTTTCTTAAAAAAAATAAAACAAATAGATGCATACCAGAGATTAAGTTAACTCCAATCTAGATTATTGTAGGTTTAATGTGTGTATTTTTATCCTGTGCTCTTTAACATGCCTTAACACAAACATTAGAAGCCTTTTCTAGAAGCTTTCATTGTTTTCCACTAATAGTAGAGGATCAGGGTTTCATGTTTTAGCTATACTCGCGTGACCTACATGGATCTTCGTGTCTGGTTTTTGGATGGCTCACTGGAGATTTGGCGTTGTTCACTCTAAGGTTTACAATTAATCTAGGACTTGGTGGTTGCAAAACCTACAATTTACTTTATTATGGGGATGGGGGTGGAGTTGAAAGGGGGTGAAAGACATGATAGAAAGAAAGTGAAGGAGGAGAAGAAATTTCAAGACTGAATCAAAGAGAAGGACTGGAAAAGGAGATGCAGTTGAGGATGACAGATCGGTGATTCTTAGAGAGGGTTTAGTATTTGGGAGAAGAGCAATTTTCTTTTGGTACTGTATATAATGGCCCCTGCTTGAGTTGGACAGCTTTCATTGCCCCTTTTGTGTGTGCTGACATCTTAGGTTCCCAAAGAGAGAAGAGGGATGGAGAGGGCTCGGCCTCCAGGGTTTTGCGCTGGCATGGGAAAGGCAGAGTATTAGCCCCATATGAATATGGGAGAATATAAAGCCCCCACAGGTCAAAGGGAACCTGCCAGTATGCACTCCTGGCTCTTTATCCTTCTCAAACCCACATCACCACACACACAGACACCACTATCCACAAAGTGGCGCCTGAATGCAATGGAACAATTCCCCGACTGTGGTTAAAATACAGACAAGTTTTCTCTTCCGTACTTTATCACAGTCTGAGTAATGATGTGTTTTTAGGCTCCTACTTCACTAAATGGTTGAGTTTCTTCCCTTTTATATACATTTTTATATCTTCTTTGTTTATAATTCTAAACAAATACTGAAGTAATATTTAATATTAAGCATTAAGATAATATTGGGAATATGAATATATATTTGATATTTTAAAACTGTAGGATGTCTTTAAATGCTTCTCACAAAACTGTACATGCAAAGTTGTAATGATTCTTTTCTAAAATCACTGTTGTGCAAATCAACCTTTCAGTTTGTATTTGACAAATTGAGTGCATAATTCTTTATAGTTGATTTAATATCATGAAAATTGATAGGATTAATATGTGAAGTGTAAAATTAAAGTTAAATACAAAATCTTTTAAAGCTGCACATAAACAGTAGCAGCCATTAAACTTCTGGTATTTGTCTTCAGAAACTGCACAATCCATAATCTTTTCCAGATTGTATGACTCATACAGTCAATGGGGTGTATTAACATTTCTTTGCTTGCCAGTCTTTTCCAAAAGAGCAAAGTTCTTGCATTCATTTAATTTATTTCAACTGCAGATCTAGAAACATTTCTCATGAATAAAGGAAGGTTACGTCTTTTTCATCTTTAATCCTTGAGGGCTTGACCAGTCATGTTACCATCTAGTCCTCATACGGATAACTTCTGGATACTTCATTGTACCTACTGTTTATTATTACATTTAAAAAACACATCAACTGTAATCTAGTTGGTGTACTACAACATGGTTGCAATACTGACTTGGTGAAGACAGAAGTGTCACAAAATGTCAAAAAAGAACTGAATGCATTTTTTGACATAAAATGCACACGTCTCTGCTCAAGCAGCATTTAAATAGTGTTCAGACAAACGGATGATTTTCAGCATTTAGGGAACTACTCATCACCTGCTCGATTCACCTGCTTCAGTGGTATTACCTTAAACGGATAGCTTAATTTTTAGTGGCGCATACAATAATAACAGAAAAGGTATTACATATGCATGAAGTCGAAAATATATATGTGAAATGGACGGAAAATAATACAGTCTTCAATTTTATTTTACAAATTTGTAAACGTGTATTCTGCCTCATTTACTTTGATTCCATTAAAAAATAAAATTTTCTTCATAAGTCATGTACTTGGTGAGCAAATTGAACACTGTCATAAATCCTTTTATCATTCAAAAACGGATCAAGTCCTGATGAGTGGTGTGCAAAAGACTGTTCTACAAAGTATTGACTCGGGGCGTTTCCCTTTCCTTCCACTTCACAATTATGCACTGCTTTGTTTCGGACCAACACTTTAAATCCTAAAAATTAACGCTCGTGGTTGTAATGTGACGTGTATAAATTTTCAAAATATGTGAAGACTTTGCTACTGCACCTGGATTATAGTTGGTGTCTATTAAACTACCATGTTCTTTGCCACCTTCATCATTATTCAGAGCACAAACTGACCACATTCGTTGACACGTATGAAATCTAGAAGCTGTGAAGTGTGGGTGGAGGCGGGAGCGGCTAGGAACACTCAGAGTGAGATCACTGTAGTGAAGATTCTGAACAAAGGGGACAAATGATGGACTCGGTCGCATTTCCTCTGATGAGAAGATGCAGTCAGAACCTTTAGTGACGTTAGAATGAAAAAGCCGTCGTGTGAGCATGATTCACCTGCTTAATTATGTCACGTCCTGTTTGGTCCTCGTTTGTAAACAAGTCACTGAAGATAGGCGGGAAATGGGAGGAGGAGGGACCCTTCCTGTTGTTTTGGGATTTTTATTATTTTTTTTTCTCTGTGCTTTCTGCTCCTTTTGGATAAAACCTGTCATCCTTTCAATGACACCTTGGCGTCTGAAAGCTAATACAGAAAAAAAAATAGATCAACGATTCTTTTCGACTAAATACAAATGTTTTGTGGATTAGTTCACTGGTATGGACAGAACCACCTCGCTAAATAGGATATGACTTGTTTCCTTTAGTAGTCACCCAGTTAGATTTACCATGTGACATCATGTGCTTAATATTTGTTCTTAAAGCATTTGAAAAGGATGCAGATTAAACTTTCACCGGAAAGACATCATTAAACTTTGTCCCTTTCATGGATTGAAAAATGACACGAAACTGTAACTACTCTTTACTGAATTCAGCTCGCTACTTAAAACTTATTAATTAAAATGTTGTAAATTAACAACAAAGATAAGTCCCCAGACTAAAAACAAATATTCACCCTAAACATTTTGTAGATAAGTTGATTCTAAATATTTACCCAACCAAATAAAGTTGCTGTAAAGGTAATGATTATTCTGTATATCAAAGCAAGCCTCTTGAAGAATATATATATATATATATTAGAAAACTAGCCCAGTTAGCTAGGTTAAGTTTCACAGAATAAAAGCTAAATACAAGTTGTGAAAGGTGTCAGCCATTAATACTTTATTTCATTGTCAAAATTGACCTGTCAAAGTGCTGTAGGAGCTGTTTGGCCTTTTATTCGCACAAATATAATCTATAGCCGGGGCTCAATTTCAGTCTGTCTGACCATGATGAAAATTAATAATTCACACAGACTTCATGGTTAACACAATATCAGGCAGACTACAATCCTGCATTAAAAGATCCATTACTATTGGAAATATTCCAGGGAATGACATTTGCAGTCAGTTTCTAACCCACATACATTTTGTTTTCATAGTCACCCCTCATTTGAGTGAGTTCCCTCGAAAAGATTGACCACTCAAAAAGTAATTAGGGCATTAGAGCAAGCTGTGTAGTTTTCTTATCAAAGCCAGTGTTTCCCACCATCTGTTTTTGCTCCAGGGGCACTTGCAGTTTTGTTTTCCCTGGAAAAGACGGTGAAAACGTTCAAGTGAGAAAGTTGTGCTGACAGGGCCAGGAGTCGCTTTATCAATCTCAGGAAGCCTTGCTACCAGAGGGCAGGAACTGCCATTGGCTCCAGGAGAAGGGACTTTCCTTTTTCCTGCCCCACTAGGATGCAGAACAATGACCAAATAAGTTATACGTTCATGGCCATTTGCTACGTATGGGTTCATGAAATGTGTACTTTTGTTGTTTGTAGTCAAGTTAACCTCTCCCCCAGAAACAAATGTCTGCATCGGAGGCATGTGGATATGAAGGTTGGTTAGACAACTGCAGGCAGTGCGACCCACTTGTTGGTGTATTTTTGGGGTTAGACGAGACAGCTCATCTGTGTGTAGTCCTCTTTTGCATAAATGTCACTTTTTTTCCCTCACCCGTCACCCTCCTCTTTACTGCTAATCACTGTTATTTCACATTAACAGTTCGTCACCGCTGCTCATCTGCCGTTTAGCCTCTCAGCAGGTTGTCACAGTTTCAGTGACGGCTCCTCTTGCGCTTTCCAGTGTCACTTGTGTCACCTGCAGTGCTGGCAGCTCTCCAGGTACTTGAAGCGATTGCGCTCGGCAAAGTGAGGGAGGACGGATAGAGCAACTGGCCATTTGGAAAAGTGGAGAGAGGGAGAGGGAGAGACTAGTTTTGCAGCACTAATTGGTCAGGAAGTGGGCTGCTTGGATGTGCAAGCTCTTCGCTCCCTGTCGCTCCCCCTCCTCTCCCTGTGGGCAGTCAGTTCTGTTGCGTTGTTTCCATCTGTCCCCCCTTTGCTTTCCTTTCAGTGTCTCTTTCTCTTTGAGCTGACCTCATATTGTAGAGGTGTGGGACGACAACAGCGACTACTACCTCTTTAAATCATTTGGCCTTATACTGAAACTTTTCAGGTTGTCGGACATGGATCTAACATGCGAAAGGATACTGGGATACAAGCAACTGAGAAAAGGCTAACTGTGAGAATGGTCTCTCAGAGGTGAGTGGCAGGTTGTGTCTCTGTCTGGCAGGGAATTGTAGAGTCATCAGTAAATGTTAAACTGTAAAATAGGTTGTACGCTGGGATATTAGCTCATACATGCAAGCTTTTTCCTTGCTAAAAGAGCCCAGGTCTTTACTTAATCATAATTGCAGATGTTGTCCCTGCCAAACAAAGTCTGACCAGCAATTACACACCCTAAAGTTTCAATTTTGCAAAAGTCTAATGGCACCTTTGCGTACTTGGCAGCTTCTGCAGTCTGTTTTTAAGCCTGGAAAACTTGTTAAAAAGTGTTTGAACAGTTGAGGACCAGGCAATTAAAATGATATTGGATCAATGTTGGTCTTGTAGTTGAAATTCTAATTTAAACAAACTTAAAATGTTTTGGTTGTAAAAAAATATATTATCGTTTAAGATATTACTTGAACGTACAATGAGTCCCAGCATTAACCAATAAGACTTATCCACACAGGTAAAGTTTGATTAGGTGAGATTATTATATACCTGGTTGATGAATCGTTTCATTTTTAAGGTTACTGCAATGACGCTATACTCTTGCCTGCAGTGTTTTGTGTAGGAGTGCACAAATGTGTGTGTGTTCTCCTGTGTGGGGTGTCCTCATTTGAGAAAGTCCTAAGTGGAGCACCCAGCTTTCTGAGGGTCATAAATTTAGATACAATATCGTAGAGACTGCTTTATCACCCCAACACAGTGGTGCAATGATGCTTACTTGTTTGACAGGTTTTGAAAAGTTCTTTATAAATAAAAGGAAACTCATTCTTGAAGAGATGAGATGCTCTTAAGAGATAACATTGTTCTTATCTAACCTGCATTTAGATTTTTTTTTTCTTTGAACGTAATGTGTGGCTTGCACTTAAAAACACAAGCAATTTAAGAAATGCATGTTTACATCTACCTTTGGGCAACCAAATGGTGTCAGATTGAAGACGATGCAAGCTTTCTAGCACGGTGCATTGACCGGTGGGAATACTGTTATAAAAGGGTCGTCAACAATAATTGGGTAGGTTGTGGCATCTTTAATTGTGCTCAGTTACTGCTACAAGGCAGGCTACATTTATGATTTCATGTTGTTTGTTCTACATCTGACCCTGTCTAAATGTTCCAGCTAAAATGAACTCTAATTGGGTGTGTTGTCACCTGACAGGAGTGCATTCATTGATCATATTGGCGTTGCCTTGTTTGAAACGAGTTAATTTTCTGTTGCTTTTTTCATCATCTGGAACCATTCTGTTTATCCTCTTCTGATCTCAGATACCAACAAAGTATTTTTGCCTTTCACAAGATATTTTCTCATTTTCCAACCTTTCTCTGCAGTGGTAATGCATGAAAATCCCACTAGATTGTCTGTTTCTAGAAAAAAAAAAAAAAAAGAATGTTGTCTGGCAACAACTGTGCCTTGTTCAACATTACTTAAATCCCTTCTCTTTGCAAATCCAGTGCTAAAACTTCAGCAAGTAATGCACTGAATTGTTGAAATGCAACTGGCTCACTTTCTGTTCGTATTTGAAAAGTTGTACCTAATAAGATGGCCAGTGAGTGTATGTCCCTAATGGAGAAAAAATTCCCCCTCTTTGGTCTCTTTTCCTGGAGTGGGACCCCAGTCCTGTATTCTAATCTGAGGCCAAACACAGCTTCCTCCATATATCCGCCACACATGCTCCTGCACACAATGACTGTGTATACTCATGCAGGTTGTTACCCTCCGCCCTAATACACTATTGTTTTAGTGGCTTAATGCAATAATTTGCTGTTTTTTTTTGTTTTTAAATGCCCTCTTCTTTTAATGAAGAGGACATTAAACCTCCTGAAACAATTACAGAAAACATGGCAGATACTCCTGTTACAATAACAAATTTTCCTGAAATATCAAAAAACTTTAAATTCTAACATTTGACACTGGAACTTGAAGACATTTTAAATGCACAAAATGAATGACAGAAACAACAAATAAAATGAATTATGAAATCTCTGTAAACAAAACTGTCCTTCAGCAAAAGAGCTAGCACTATCATCCTGTTTTTAGTAGAGTGAGAAGCTAAAAACTGCAAGTTGTACAAATGAAATTAAGCTAATTTTAATTTATTACATGATAAATGGATTTATTGTGCAACAGGTCTAATGGTAGCCCATATGTGTTTCTGCTTCTTTGTCCATTGCTCATTATTTATCTTCCACACTTCACACCTACCTTGCTGTAGACTTTTAACTTGTATCTTAAATACTTTTCCCAGGTTCTGCATTAGCCGTGGTACCACCCTGCTCTGTCATTAGCTACAGCTGTTCCTCCTGTTACTTTGTTGGTGTAGCTGCTAAAGTGTTTGTCTTTGTCGCTATTGATGTTTAGTCTGCTAGAATGGGAAATAATTTTTTTGTGTTCCTGGCTGCTTGTCCTGCAAAGTTGGAGGTACTCCTCCTCTTACATAAGCTTTAACTGCAGTCAGGTTGTTTTGGCCTGCAGAACTTAGAAATTCCTGGACTTGTCTTGGCATTGAAAGTGGACAGCTGAAGCCAGAATGAATGCCGTCCAGGAGTCTGGAATGCTCATAAATATGGAAATGAAAGGAAATTAGTATTAAAGCAAGTTGTGAAATGTAGAGTTCACAGAAATAAGAAATATAATTTGTATGAGCTAAACCTGCTCTTCATCCATCCACTCCAACGCTGGGCAGTTTTGCAAAAGTCTTGCAACTGCACTTTAGTGGACGCAGATCTGTGATCAATCACGTTTACAAAAATAATCAACTGAATCCTTCTTCTGACCACCACTTTTGGCAAGCATTAGCTTCTCACTCTACTAAAAACAGGACGATAAAAGTCTTCAGCTTGGTGCTAGCCCTTTTGCTGAAGAAAGATAACAAAAGAGAATTCATATCAGTTTGGATGGCTAATAGTTGGCTTGGTCACTATGCACAGGAATTGTCAAATCAAACTGGTTTTATGACTTGCACAATGTAAAGTCAGAATTGGGTCAGGTATGATCCTAGATCCAGGTTCTGACTTCACAGCTCTAAGTAATACATAATTAGAAGCTAGTTAGCATCATGTTACGTTAGCTGCAAGTAATGAAGCTCAAATCCCGAGGTGGCCCTAATGGGAACAAAAAAGAGAAAATGTGTGTTATTACATAATCATATATATATATTTTTTAAACTTCATTTCATATTGTAATGTTATTCCCTCACCAAAACTTTATTGCATTCTTGAGAAATCTTTGGATAAACCATGGCGACCATTCAGGGGGTGCCTAAGCTCAGAGGTTATCTGCATAATATGGGAAATTTACAGGAAAATACTAATATGGAAGCAGGAGTAAAATATGGTAGTTTCCCAGCCAAAATGGGAGACTTGACAGGTATGCTGTTAACAAACACCTGTTGGAACTTCATGTCTGCTGAGCTTATGTTGATGTATTCAGGGGTGATGTGTTGGTACATTTTCTCATTAAATTTGAACCATTTAAAGCACTTGAAAACATACATTGACAAAAAAAAGAAACAGTTTTGACTAAATCTCAAGGTCTACTTGGAAGTATTACTTTATGGGTGCTTGCTTATTGTTGCATGGTCATTGAGTTGGTGCCCATCTCCGGCAGTCATTCCTCAGTTAGGCAGGATACACCCTGGACAGGTTGTCATGGTGTGATGTTGAATAAATAAATAAGAATTAAAAGAAGAAATTGCATGTTTGTTTGGAGCAGCTGAAAACTTAAGTTCTGCAAAATGCTGTTTGTTTACATTTAGTGGACTTGGCACTTAGCAGCAAGGGGAAGTTTGCTCACATTAAGACAAATAACATGTCTTTTCTGGTGATTTTACACAAGCCTATAAAACGTGATTAAAATTTACCTATGGTTCTGTTTTAATTTTTGCTTTATCTTTTACCTTTACTGGCTGTGTGTTTGGTTTGTTGTCTACAGTAATACAAACTAAGGAATGCTTTTTCAATCTCAAACAGATTAAACAGTTGATTAATTCAGATGTCAGGTTGCAAAAAGAAAAGCTGTGAGTGATGGCGACACTTAAAAGAATCAGTGAAGATAAAGACGGACTGTGTATTTTTTTTCAGATGATCCATCTTAGTAATGACAGCATCACAGAGGGAGGGGGAAACCATATATAAATGACCCCTCCACCCACAAATCCCTGCCATTAGTCACAGTCTCCCTCGCTTTCCGGATGCTTTTTTTCTTAATATTCACACTTCTCTTGTTACCACAGAAACACATAACCTCCCTTTATAAACTGAAAATTTGAAGAAACTGTCTGACTGCGCGCTGCGGTTGGGTCCTGATTTCACACTCGAATGCAAACACGGTCACTCACACATACTGTCAACTGCAGTAATGAGCTTTAAATTAGCTCTCCGCCTCTCTGTGGGTTTAAAGTCCTTCTCTGTTCAGTGTACAAGTAAAAATGGAAAGGAAACAGAGTTGGTTTTGACCATACAAGGGGCTGAAATACTTTTGGAAAAACAAATTTTGTGAGTGGGGAAGTGAATGTCTTTGTTTTGTAATCATGACAATCTGACAACATGCAGTTACAATTTCTATACACTATAAAAACCTCAGCTCTTCCTCTGGATGAGGAAACCCAGTTTAAGGATGTTTGCCTCCTTCAAACGATCCAACTGCCTTGTTTTAGCTTGTTGTCAGTGTTTGAGATCCTGTTGAGGAAATTACCGAGTGGTGAAGGATGAGAAGCTGAAGGAACGCGACTCTGGTGTTGAGCTGTAGAAAATGGTGCAATGTTAGTACTGTTTAGGGAAATAAATAAGGTACCAGAGGTAGAAATAATTTGGTGTCAACCTATGGGTTTAATATGGTTTTATCACAGTATTTTGTGGTATGTTGAGATAAGAACAATTATAATACAAACTTTTTTTGTACTTTTTTGAAGAAACTGTGACTTTCATAGTCCTACAAACACAAAGACTGCTCTTGAAAAATATTCCTATTTGTAATTCTTATTCCTATTTAATCATATGTTCAAACTTATTGATATTTACTGATGCTCTCATTGAACAAACAGTGGTGAAAATAGTAAAATTAACAGTCCCTGTATTGTACATAACAATACAGTTATGTGGAGGTTAAACGTCATTAATTGGAATTTATCATGACAATTCAAGAAATATATCATGATAAACGATACAATAAATGCCCAACCCTTGCTATACATAAAGAAAACATTTATCAAATTCTACATTTTTTTCACCTTTTTTTTTATTTATCACTCTGAATTAATTCCCTTTTCACACCAGAAAATGCATCAAAGTTCTTAGTTTCTTCCTATGAAATGAGTTTAGTATCATTTCAATAATCAAGGAGTTGAGGCTTTGGGAGCAGCCACAGGTCATCAGATAAGGGGTTTCTGCTGTAGCCTTATGTCCTCAACAGTTCACGCTTGGGCGAGCTGAGGAGTTTTGAAGATCCGTGTGTGTGTTTGCTAAGCTTGTGGTGCTCATTATAGAAGGCCTGCGTACGTGTGTGTGTGTATTTCAGAAGAGAGGGGGTTGCAGGTGAACCGTTTGGATTCAGACTGAGGTCCTTCGTGGGTCAGTGGATCTTCTGACCATTTGAGAGGGAGGTCGTGATTCTTAGGCTCTGTTCTGTCTGTGATGGCCGTCCAGGGGGAATCTATGTAATGACACTGGTTAGGGAAAAAAAGAAGACTGTCAGGACCCTTTCCTGCTGTGACCAGTCCTCGTCTTTATGGGGTGGGATAAACAAATAGTCAACACATTTGCTTTGGTGTACAAGACTGAGGATTGGGTGTCTGGCATGTGTCATTTTGATGACACTCTGTCTGTCCTGATTTATTGTAGCCTTTTCCTGTTAACTATGCGACTATTTAAGAGGATGGATCAGTCATCAGCACAAATCAAAATGGTGAATGTAGATAAAACAAATAGTCAGACTATTTTTCACAGCAAATATTTTATATTAACTCCTTTTTTCTGTGTTAGAATGATGTCAAAGAATAAGTCTGTTTTCTGTTATTACTTTTTATTATTTTCAAGGTTTCTCCTAGAAAACTTGCTAAGCCCGGTGGTTGGCCGGCTAGGGCAGTTAGTCAAGCCCGTTGTGCTTTTGAGTTAAGAAATGTTTAAAGTTGACAGGAAATTTTAAAATATCACTTGATAATCATATGCTATTGAAAGATTGGATGATTAATACCTGAACACCAGCTATAAAATCTCAAAAAATGCAAACATTTTAAAAATACTTGAATAATGATTTTCCTGGTGGGGGCACAAGTAGAGCCTGGTGGCCCGCCAGGCTTATAAAACACTGGAGGAAACCCCGATTTCTCCAAACGGTAAACTTTTACCTTTTCTGAATTCTTGCAATGCAAGTGCAATTCCATTTTGCTTTCTGCAACCTTTTGGTTGTTTTGTAAGTTGGACTAAAATTGAAGCAAGGCTCAACGCTAAAGAAACGCATAAAGGACATTCTCATCAAAGCAGCTAATGCTTTATTAACATCATTTTGAGTAATATATCGACATTAGCTCATCTTTAAATCCTACAAGGTTTTTGAGCTACAGCTTTATTAAGTTTAATCATTTAAAAAAAAGTAACTTTCTTTCTTTGACCTTCTTCTTTTTGGGAATGTTTTGTGATCATTCTGTGCTGGTGTTTCTCTAATCTGCAACACAAAAAGCAGTCCGGTTTCTCTCAGTGGATGAGGAGCTTTTGTCCAAGCCGACTCGCAGCCTATTGATCACTCATAACCCCCTCTCCTTCTTGTGAAGTGTGGATCAGTGTGCAGCCCATGCAGTTGTGCAGCAGCAGCAAGGGTTCAGCTGCTCTCCGAATGTGCAACAAATGCACCTAAAAACTTTTTCTTGCTGCACAAACTTTTAGGCAGAAATCTAAAAGTTCACCTTAAGCCTGATCTGACTTCAAATGAAACGGCAAAATCTCAAAAGGACAAATGAACTCAAATAAGGAGCGAAGAACGCACAAATTGTGGGACTCCCGTCTTCTTGTAAATTGCTGCTGGAGAGCGAGAGGAGGAGCAAGGGGGAGGGGAATACACAGCAGGGAGGGGAGCATGAGAGAGCAGAGGCCATTCACTGACACACACATGCACGCACTCCAATGCAAACACATGAACACTTCGAGACACACACATGCACGCCGTGGATGCAGGAGAGAGAGAGGAAGGGAGGGAAGCTTTTAGAGACAGAAGCAGGCAGAGGAGATCCTTGGCAAGCTAAAGAGAGCGAAAGAAAAGACCTGGAGGAGTCGGTTCAGAAGAAAACTTTTCTATTTAGGACCAGACCGCACTCTAACTTCTAGAAAAGAAAATTAAAGAAAATCACAATGCTTTGGAGAGTTAAGAAAATCTAAGGATTTTTTTCCCCCCCTGGAACTGCTAGGAATACTTTTTTGTAAAAATCTGGATATGTGACCTTCTGTGGAAATCCTGTTTCCTTCTGAACTTTCTCGCCATCACTTTTGAGAAACATTTTGTCGTCATCTCATCTGAAGAAGGGCCAAGCCACAATGCCTACTGGTAAGAACGGAAATGTCCAGCTATAAGATATATATTTATTTTCTTAAATGGGTATCAACATGTTTCTGTTGTGATGTGACTTGATTTCTATGCCTGACGGTTTGCTTTAACGTTATACACTAGTTGTAAATTTCTACACTATATTAAATTTTGCTATCACAAAATCGCCCTAAGTGCATAATTTCTGTGAACTACTTGGTTTATTTTTTTTAACAAATCTTAAACATGTTGCTTCCCTCTTGCTGCATGTTGAGATGCCATTCGGCAGCCTGTGACCTAATTTAGAGCCTCAAAGGGCAGCAGCTGGCAGCAGGCTGCAAATGGGTATGAAGCAGAAAAGAAGAGGAGGGGGAATAATTACTTTTTAGCGCAAAGTCTTTGGTTTCAAGGTGCTGGAGACAATGGAGTACTCCGTATTTCTCCTCCCACTCTGCATGTCCGCGGGGAGGGAAGGGTGCCCATCCAAAACACATAAGTGCACATGGCTCAGGGGGAGGGGGGGGAGGCGGGTGGTGATGAGATCCCTTAAAAGTTCCTACTTTTAGAGTCTCTCACCTGAGGGGCCACGGATGACACCCTGCAGCTCCAGCTGTATAAGACTTTTTTTTTGTTGTTGTTTTTTTCCATTCAGAAATTTAGGCTAGCATGCCACAGTCTCAAGCAAGACTGAAGGGTGTGAACATGGGTGTCTCGTGGGCGAGTACAGGACTGTGGGTGTCTGAAAATAGGGACAGCATGCGGGAGGATTCTTCTCCCATAGCTACTCGACTATAACTACACTGCACATTCCTGAGTGTTGTCTCTGTGGTGTCAAAAACACAAAGAAATCTTTGGACGCTTTATTTTTCATAGGGGGGGTTTATATTTGAAATGTTTTGCAGCTTTGTTGAGTGTGTTCTCTTTATTATGTGAAAATGTTGTTGTTAATTAGTCCACTAGCTGCAAGCATGTGTTTGCTTAGGTTTTATGAGGCAATGAAAGCCCAGATTTATGTTAAAAGGATAGCGCAGTGAGATGGAGTTGTGTTAAACTGTAACAATCAGTTAGTATCTTACCTACAGTGGATAACTCTCATAATGACTTTGTTTAATGTAAATTCATATTCTTTGGATCAGAAAGCTGAAATTGACAAGTAGTCTCAGTTGCAAAGACCAAGGGGACTTCTATTATTTTAAAGAACCCCAAATTTCAGAAACATCCAATTATTTTATGCTGACACTATGAACCATTAAACCTTTGATTTGCAATGGAGGGCGAGTTAAAAACAAGCTAATATTTACACAGGAAATGGCTGGGATGCGGTACGCCACCAATAATCTTCCTGTGTAAAACATGTTCTGAGAATGATGCCTATAACGTGTCAAGTTTGACATAAATAGTAAAGTGTAAAAATAAAAAAATATGATTGAGCATTGTTTATTTTAATTTTTCCTTTTACATCGGACATTTTCTGTGATACTTTACATGTTCCAATCTCAATAGGTTTCACGCAGGACGCTCATTGGTGGCACACCGCCTCCAACCTCACTGTAAATAATCACCAACTTCTGTGTAAATAAAGATTTAAAAGGTCACAAGGCAATGTTTTGAAATTGGAGTTAAGACATTAGGCGTCTGAGTTGGTCTTGGCCCCTCTTGGACTAGCCCTTAGCTGCAGTTAATCTGGATTTATAATAAATCAAAATGCAAGGAGAGCAATACACTGCAGATAATTAAACTGTTTATAAATAGAAACTAGCTTTAAACATCCCAAGTGATCCGTTTAACCCGTGCGCATATTTACTGTAAACATCTTGTGGTTATGATGAGTGTTTATACTTCAGGAGACAAATGCAGTTGTTAATTGGTGCACCAGGTGTCCACTGTGTTTACTTTGGTTTATATTAGAGCCTTTTTAAGCATGTTTTCTCTTCTACCTCCTCTTGCTTTGCTCCAGCAATTCATGCAACATTCGCATTTGAGTATATTCCCCAAACCCGCGCATTTCTTTGTTGGTCTAGCAGTAAGTTCAGTGGAAACCCCGCCTCCTATGTTTCCCCCTCTGTCTGTATGTGTCTAACCTCTGGGCCCTGCGTTCGTCTGCCTCTCCTCGCTGCATTAATTGGGCTGCAGTGTGAAATCCAGAGCGACACTTTAAGGTCTTTAGCGTCAGTTGCGATCAAGGCTATGTCTCTATTAGAAATGGGGACAGATCTGAAGTGGAATATGAGGAAAATGGGAAGTTGAAGATTGACAAGGTTTCAAAGCGTAAAATTGTTGTGCTATTAAGTAAAATTTTTAGGATGTACTGTTATAAAGTTAGTGCTTGACTGGGTAGATTGGTTGGGCTGAAGCAAAAGGCAGAATTCAGAAAAAAAAAATGTTGAGTGGGAAATGGAGGAAAGGGAAAAAATATGGGAGTGGGTGGTGTTTGACCTTCGGCCTTCTTTCTCATCTTTTCTTCCTACTTTCATTCCTATGGGACATCTACCCCTCATTCCTCTCTTACTCGCAGTTACTCATGTCCCCGGGGTTAAAGACGCTGCCAAAGTGAAAACAAAGGCGACGGCATTGCAACTGGTTTCGGTTATCCGTTCAGAGTTCTTGAGTTTCTAGCAAGAAGTACACAGGACTGTCAAAGATTGAGTTGCCATCTGGAAGGCATACCGTATAATAAACAAAATCTTGCAAGCAACTTTGAGTAATGTGCAGTAAAATCCTGTCTCGTGCTCACACTTTTTGTTTTTTGTTGGGATCCCTCCATTTCTTGCAAAGGCTGGTTGGAAATTTAAGGATGTTCCTGTACTTAACAGTAAATCCATTTGGTGTTTAAGCAGCTGTCAGAAAGTCGCTGTCGGGAACTGCTCATAATGGGAAGCTCGGCCAATCACAGTGTTCAAATATGCATATCTCTTGCAAAAGCAACCAAGTCGCAACCATCACTGGAAGAAATAAAAATGGAAATCTTATTGTTTGACCACCTTTGGTAACACTTTATTTGAAGGGGTGTGCATAAGACTGACATGACACACCTGTCATGAACATAAAGAAGTCTTTATGAATGTTTATGACGGTTGTCATGAAGTGTCATTTGGCAAAGTCGCTCTAAAAGTTGCATTAAAAATCCATTTAAAGTGCCAACTTTGCATGATTTTGTAAATTATGATAATTTAATGCAAAGTTGTTACTTTTAATGAACTTTCAATGCAACTTTTAGAGCAACTTTGCATTAAAAGTGTCATTATTTACCGAATAACCTAACCCTAAAGCAAAAAGAGCCCGAGGAGAGAAAAAAAAAGAGAAAAAAAAAATGACTGCACCTAAATGTGAACATGGGCCATGGTGGTCAGTACCCACATTATGTACAGGTTGGCCTATGGTTATTTTCCTAAATAGAAAAGAACAGGCATGGTCTGACTGAAAGGAATGTCTGGTGGAAGCTGAATTGTGAAGTTGGCAAGGTTCCTGTCGAGAAATGCCAGATGTGTTTTAAGTTTCATAACAAAATATGTTGATGGAGAAAAAGAATGACAGGAAGGGAGGAAGAAAAGGATCGGAAGTCAGTTTATGAGTGGTATGTGAGCGTATTATAAAGGTGTGAGTGAGCAAAACGGGATAATTTATGGAAATAACTGTGAGGGGAAAGTCATTTAGCTTGTTGGTGTGGTTAATGTCTTGGCCTCTCTCTACTAAGATGCAGCTCAGAACTATGGTCTTGTTTTCTCTGATGCGTTGCACTCAGTTGCATGTGTAAATTAATCTTCATAAAAAGCTGTTAGATTACTTCAGTGTTTGGCTAGCTTTGACTGGTAAAGTCAGATGTTTAATTAGACTAATAGAGGTTTTGTCATATGTTTCTATTCTGTTTTGTGAATGCAACTACAGCAAAGAGGAACATTTTTCAGTCATTCAGGAAAACCACCATCTATAAGTAGTGACTGGGATTTTCCTGCAAGCTGAAAGGTTTTTGGAAACTGCCTGTTTCTTTGAAGAATTTCATTTAAGTGATTGTTGTTTGAAGTCGCTGCAACGTCTGAAAACGGCTACAAGAATTTCACTATAAAGCTTTTGATCTTTTCCATGACTGTCATAGAAGCTCAAATCAGAATCCAAATAATTTAAAATGTTCTCGCAATAAAATCTAGATCAAAACGCTTGTACAATGGTAAAGTCCCAGCATTTCAAATCAGGAATTGAGTGTCTTCTAGCGTTTTGCTTCCTGAAATGGCAAGAAAATTGTGAGCAGCTTGAAGGTTCATGAGAAGATCAGGGTTGTTGCATCTGAAATGTTTTTCTTCCATATTGTTATCCTTTGTTTATAGAAAATCAGTTTCACTCTTAGTTTTCTTGCAGTGTAGCCAGAGAGAAATGGGGATCTAATTACTGCATTTAGTTCTCATAAAGGTGCCAAATGCTGTTGTGTGTGGAATGGACATTTTTAGCTTAAATTATATTAAAAGCTTATCTTTAGTCATTTTTTGACTTTGACACAAAATAATTTCTGTAAATTTCTCTGTTTTTATAACAGTTACGGTGCTTTGAGGATGTGTACTGAAGTTGAAACTTGAATTGGAAAAAGTCTGGGTTTAAAAAGCACCCACTAGTTTTATTTTTAATGCAGGCTGTGGATACATAAAATGTAGTAAAGATGGCTGATCTTTGAATGATCCAGATTATCTTTAAAACAAGGGTCTGGTGCATTCATTTTTTCTATTCTGACAAATTAGGCGAATTCATTGTTTTAATACGTCTAGCACTTAGCCACTGATTTGTGCAATAGTAATTTTAATCCTAAATTGCAGACCAAAGTAGTGATGAGAGCTCTCAGCTTCACAATGCACAAGCAGGTTATCATAAAGCTCCTCACAGTTTCATCTTGTGCCTAAATGTCTCCTGTGGATCATTTCCATATATTTCTAACCCAATGGTTCTTTGGGCATTTACAATGCAAATTCAGCACAGACCTTTGTCCATACAAGTTCAGGACATGTTACTTCATTTGCTCCACATCTGTCTCTGTGATGCATTTGTCTGCCTCTAAAATGTTTCCTCTCTTGCTCTTTCATTTGAGTCTCCTGATGTAGCCAAACCAAGTGGGTATCTTCTCAAGTGGCAACCCTTACAGGATGAAGTTCCCTTCTTTGATATTCTATGGACTGTGTTTTCTTGCCAAGGGATCCTCCCTGGGAATCACGTGTTGGATTTGTTGCTAGAGCCACCATGCTACACATTGTCAGTGTGTTTTTCCTGCTGGAACCCAGTGATTAAGGAAGCCACTTGACTTCAAATAAGCACTGGGAACAGTTTTTGCTCAGTGACATTTTGTGCATAAAGTAATGTTTTTTACGGAACAGCTTCGCAGTTTAAAAGACTGCATGAGATGGGTATTACAAAGCACTCTTGGAGCTTTTCTGAGCTACTTGTGAGGCCCCCGGGGCCGTAAACAGAGAGCAGTGCTCTCAGCTGTTTGCTTACCACTTCACAACAAAGAGCACTTCAGGTGGCTGTAAAGAGTATGACTGAAGCGAACCAGTTAAATTTAGCATGAGTCATTAAACTTAGCTGGACTGGTATGGAGGCTTGTCCGGCTGACTTGCACCAGTGGAAGGGAAATCACTGCGCCTCTGTTCACAGATCTACAACTGATTAGTTTTGCGAGTCTGTGTGTTTTTGTTGTATATACGTTGACCAGTCTTGATGAGAATTGCTAACAATGATGATGAAAATGACAAAGTGACTTTTATAAGCAAGACGATTTTCTCTTTATATCATAGAAATGTCAATAGACTGACTGTTTGGGAGCTTTGAACTTTAATTAGGTGCACGCTTTAAAAATTCATGACTACAGCTTAACAGGGCGAACTTGCACACGTCAACAGTAACGGCGCCTGCAGGTGTGAACTCTGATGTTTCCCTTAAGGTCAAGAGTTAACCCTGCTGTTATATAACGACAACCAAGATGTTTATCCCTTTATCTGGAGACATCAGTCTCATGTTTAGTCAAAGCAACAGCCTTTTTATACAGAGAAAACCATGTTTTCTCGTGATCATCAGATATTGACGGCAAGAAACTGAGACTGTTTTGTGTAAAACTGTTTCATCGTTCAGCATCGCTGCAGTCACGCATGTAATTGTTTTCAGCAGAGCTCCTTAATGCGATATAATCAAAATCAGTTTCTACATGCCCCTCTTAATGTCTGTTGAAGAAGTAATAGTTTTGTTTTTTAGTAATGTCACACTGAATTATTTGCATAACAAAAACAAACTAGAATTGCAAGCAGTTAAAAAAAAAAAAGGGGTGCAAGCCCTGCTTAACAAGTCTGGCCACATCCCTCCTCATGCTGTGTTGTGTTGTGTTAACATCGTCTCTCCCCCAGGTTGGTTGGCTGGGTGGTTGCCAACAGGATAAATATAGTCCTCTACAAACTACAGTATGCTTCTCAGACTCACTACACCATAAAAAACAAAGAAATGTTAAATGCAGTTTAAATATGATGCCAGAAATTAATCACAGTCTTGCAAAAAAATATTGGATTTAAAAGTTGTCAACGAGAGTTAGACTTCTTATTTTTAGCAACCCCTGACCTTCAGTTTTCTGATGTTTGTATTATTTTTCATATTTGATTAACATTCTAAAAATAACAGCAAAACTCCAATCTGACAGAGGCCTATGGCCATTTATTAGAACTGTAATGTCAGCATTGTGCTAAAATGTTAAATGGATTGACTAAAAATACAGAAATAGTTTAGACGTCATCTTATACAAGCCATTTCTAAATTTGATATTTTTTCATACTAAATATGGCTTCCATCTTCTCATGCACAAACTTTCTTCTAAATCAGTTTGTTTAACGCAGTAACCTTTTTAAGTATATGGAGTGGAAAGATTATTTACTTCTGTCACTGTCACTTACTATATTTAAGTTAAATAAACTCTAGAGAAAAGTCCACATACTTGACCAACATAATTTCCTCGTGGCTTCTCATAAAACATTTCTCTTAATCCATTTGTACACATTATTATAATCAAAATAAATGCTTCCGCCTTTTGTACTCTGTTTACCGTTTGCCAGTCTTCCGTCTGTTTCTTTCTGGCTGTCGGTGTTTGCCTTTCAGCTGGGCCTAATGTCGAACATATGAAATCCTCACTCTTTGTTTGAGTTCAATGAAAGCCAGAGATTGATGCCAGGTTGCTCAGACACTCGCTGTATTCACTCTCTCCCTCCTTTGGCAGGAGACGCCGACCTCGCACACAATCTTTAATCCTCACGTGCACATTCAGAGACAAACGACGCGCACACACACACACACGCACAGAGCAGAAACAGTCCCAGCCTGCATACTTAGGACCATAATTAGAGATAATTTACATGGATCAAGTTGAAAATAATCTGGATAGCGGGTAACTAAATCCTGGTCATCTTTATTCTGTGCTTGTGTATGTGTGCGTTGAGGTCAGACTGGTTGATGTGTGAGAGGGTAAAATAGCCTGTTCACCCAGGAAACGGACAGGGTGTGCCCCAAACATGAAGCTGAAGGGTGGGAATGAGGAGCAGGGCAAACATAAGATGGGGCAACATCTCTGTGGTGTTTGGGTTTTTTGTGTGCTCACACTTCAGTCTGCATGTGCAGGATTCACAGATTTGTACGCTCTACCTAGTTGAACGTAGAACCATTGGTGATGGAACCATCAAATAATCAGCTTTGGTATGGATTGTGGAGTAAATAATTTCTTGTGAAACGTGCACTGAAAGATTTGTCAAACGACAAAGGAAATGGGTATTTGCCCATTAAAGTCACAGAGTGCAATTTAATCTGTCTCTTTGTGCATTGTGTGCATGAAAGCAGAGTGTGGCTTACTGAAAAGCCACGTCTGTTTGTGTTTATGTGCGTTGTTGATTCACTCCATAGATTTGTTGTTCTTTCTGATCTTTAATTGTTAGAAAGTGGGTCAGGGCTGGGGTTTAAACATTTGGAGGACACAAAAACAAGCAGTAAATCCTTTCCAAACTTGTCAGAGGGAAACTAACACTTCATCCCACTTAAGTCTTGAGACACTGGAGTTCCTTCCTGCTTTTCTTGGCAGGGGAATAGAACTATAAAGAATCCTGAATCATTATCCATCCATCCATTTTCTGTACACCCTTGTCCCTTAGTGGGGTGTCGGGAGAGGTGCTGGTGCCCATCGCCAGCAAACGTTTCGGTCGAGAAGCAGGGTACACCCTGGACAGGTCGCCAGTCTGTCGCAGCCTTAATCATCATCTGTAAAATAGTTCAGGTTTTTACTAGACAGTCTCTCGTAGCGTCATAATGGATTTGGGTTCAGCTTCTTAATATTCGTGTTGAGTCCAGTCCGTGATCTGCTTATCAGAGACCAGCCCAAGTAGAAAACAGGCATTGCTGTGGCAAAATGACGGGCTGTTTTGAAAAGGGAGAGCGCGGATATGGAGCTGGATTCTTTGAGCTTGTCCTCAGTTTCATGTTTTGAACCTGAACCTGTGATCTCAAATGCTTTGAAGCGAGAAAGGTTGAGCTGTTGCTGCTGGCATTGATGGTCTTCCTGGATGTCGCTGTTGGCACAACACAGCAGCTGCTGGTACACCAGTAACAGCCTTTTTGAGAAGTGATTTCTGCTTTGAAACATTGGATGTTAAAGTTTACTTCAGTTAGACCGAATGTAATGGCCATTGGAGGTTGGTAAAACAGTATTTTAACGAATTTCTGCAAACGGACTCTGTTGTGAACCAGTTTGACACAGGCTAGATGCCAGAGAGTACTGTAGGTGCACATAACTTTGAAATAGAGCTTTCATTCATAACATGGGTTGCTCTTAGCGTGCAGTGTTCAAGCAAATCATCACCCATACACTTATTTGGTCAAACAAATTAGAATTCAGAAATGTTTGGTCCCCTTCATGTTTATTTTCTAGGTGGTGTGATGACTGTTAGGCTTTTTTTTTTTTTTGTAAAAGAAAAACACTTTTGGAGAGATTTATGGTAGATCTCCAAGTGGCCCACATATGGTGGGTGGTCAGTGTAAACGTCCGTTAACTGTGGTCAGGAATGAGGATGCTACTAAACGGAGGCCCTGTAATGATGTTTAAGTAGCACTTGCAATTACAGAGAGGGATTCATATTAGCACTGGTACTGGTTTTTGTTTAATTTGAATATTAAATGTGTTTGTTGGGCCTAAATATTTGTTTTTTTTAGATTTTTCTTTAGAGGTTTTTGTCCAATAAAATTTTAGACTCATAACATGCAATAATACCCTCCTCATGAAGGAGCTCTGATGTTGTAACCAATGTATTTATAGAGCCTCCCCACTGGTAAATTTACAATGAGTTGACTAAATGTTCATAAAGAATAATCTGATCACTACCCTCTGTATCAAAACAATAGTTTTATATATTTTTTTCTAATCCTGGTGTTCTATTCCTAGAATTAAGAAAAAAAAAATAGGGGTTTTTAGTTGTCCTTGACAACTAAAACCTACCTCTTGCTTTGCTGTTTAAAGGGCAAATATATGAAACCAAAATTCTAACCTCAAAACTAAAAAGTTAAACAATGCAACTTACACAGGTTTCTCTCTGTAAAACCTGAACTAGACATTTGGTCCTATATCACATGGTTGTGTGACATCACATCCTCTTGGTTGCTGAGCTGGCTTAAACTTCAAAACAGTGATGGGAATATAACTGCTGCTTTTGTGATAATGCCCAGATTTATCCTAATCCATATAATATGAACAGCAACATTGATCTGTGATGTCGCACAGTTGCCATTTTTCAGTCTGCACAGTCCACAAAGGTTTCACCAAAGCCTGCAACTGGATAAATAAGAAAAATGCTTGGCCTTTGGACTTAAATCTAATAATGTTGTTTTTTTTCTCTCTGTTTTTTCTCTTTAGACGATTATAGCTACCTGCCTGATGTGCTGCCTCCTCTTCCCGAAGTCCCGGACTCTGGCTCAGACCTGAGCTCCGTTGACATCCCAGCACGCTGCCTCCGCAACCCGGCCTTCCGCCACGCCTCCTCGCGTTATTTCTCTGCCATCAGCATGGACTCCTCTCCTGACAGTGCCGAACGACCCATCAGCTACAGCTCCACGTCCTCCTCCGCCTCCTCCAGGGACAGTCACTGCTCTTTGGGCAGCCGTTCGACCCTTGTCGCGGCCCCTCAATGTAACCCCGTCACCCCTGACCAGGACTCCGGGGCGATTCGATTGGAACTGGTCCCGGCCAGGCAGCTGGGATGCGAAGAGGAATATGAGGGAAACAATGGAGATGGCAGCAGACAGACTGCTACAGAACATTTACAGCCCAAGTTGAGTCCAGAAGTACAAGAGAAGATGAGCCAGGTGCAGGGACCCAGGACGTATGTGGACCGGGTGGTGCAGGAGATTCTGGACACAGAGAGAACCTATGTTCAGGACCTGCGCAGCATCGTAGAGGTAAACTAGTGTTTATTTGTAACATTATACACAAATTAATTCTAAGTTCTTTATGGAAAAAACAAAAGGACAGAGATATGACACATTCAGAGTATGAAATGCATCAGAAGAACAAGGGAAAAACAAATAGACATCACATAAAGACAAACCCTAAAATGCAAGTTAAAGACTTGATGGAAATGATGAAGTTATCTTTGATCTATCCAAAAAAATTACAGTAAATATCACATTTTTAGTTTTGATTTAATGAAACTGAACGTTTCTGGACTCTTAAGCATTTGAGGAAGCTGGTACCAGACCCGATCAGCATAGAAAAAGATGATGCCTCTCTGAGGAGCCTACATGGTACATACATGGTACATACATGGCTAGAAATTCTGACTTCGTACTGAGACCCAACACAATTCAGAGCTGTAGACCATCAACAAGACCTTGAATCTGTCCTTTTACAAACAGGGAGCCAGGGGAGGGATTTGTGGCCTGATGAAATATGATCCAGGTTTCAGTAATTTTAGTAGATAAAGCTCAAGTTGCCATAGAACTCTAAAGTTGTATGTCATCAGCATTGTAAGAGATATGGTGTTTTTAAAATGATCTACTTTGAAACTAAATGAGAAGGCCGATGATTTATTCACGTTTTATACTTTTAATGTTTACAAGATAAAATATGGTAGGTTTCCTTTAAATAGTAAGAATAAATTCGCTTAAAAGAAAAACCTTTTAATATTTTTTTGTGTGTCAAGCAGTGTGTTGAAGTTTAACCCATCCTTTCGATTTTATGGGGGGTTTTTTCACACACTTGAGCTCATCAGCTTGTTGCCTGCAGGAAATCTGTAAGGTCACCTGTGTGGGCGGGGATGGGTCCAGTCATACGACACCCTGTACCTTTGTCCTGCATTCGCTGGCACACATCGGTTGTATGCATACACACTCAAGCAAATGGGCTCATTTAGTGTTGTTGGCTTTGAACTGCAAGAATACACATCGCCTGAAGACTGAGCTCAACTGGCTTTGTTGAGGACTGGGTGTAGTGGCTTGCATCAAAGCTAGCACTCTTTCCCATTACCTCCCATTCCTTTCTGAATTTTGTGCTTGTATTCAGTTTCTTTGTTGTGGACTTCAAACACATGCTCTGCTTTTCTGCTTTAAGCATTGTGTGGTTATTTCTACTGATTGGTCCAAAATGATAAAATCTTTAATTGTTCTCATAGCTTTGTTGTCAGTGTTCTCCTTGCTCCTCTTCCATAAAGTCCAGATTTGTGAAGCACATGACATTAAGTTATTAATATTCTCCAACACTAAACAGCTATCTTTTACTGGATTAAATTACACACAGGCAGACTTTCCAATTTGATAGCTGGTTCTATTGGATCTTACTTTGGTGTGTGAGGTGAAGTCTATACACGCCACACTTTTTAGAGTTTTTAAGTTTTCTAAAACCATCTATTATTTTCCTTCTACTTATTTTCCTTCAAAGTGCTGACTTGTGACAAAATAACTTGCTTTCAATTCACAGACCAATGGCAGCAAATTCTGCACCTGAGGTTTCTTATTTCTTGTAGCAAAAAAAAGAAAAACAAAGACACACACAACACACACAGCAAACTGCCCAGTGTGAGTTGTCCCGCAGTCTGTGTTGCAGTAAATCCCTCTGCCCAAAATGCTTCCTGCAAAGGAAGAGGGTGTGACGGCCTCAGCACAAATATTTACCCAGGCTCCCCTGCGTTCACCTGTGTATCATCTGTCAGCAGGACTGCTGTTGCGAGTTATTCTTGCCCATTTTTCCGGGGATTTTTTTTGTTGTTTTTTTCTTCTTAGTGATGTGTCTAATGATTTTAAATATTTCTGTGTGTGCATTTTTTCATCTTTTGTGAAGTTGTGGCAGGGGTTTAACCAACTATGCTGTGTATTTGGTGTCTTTTCACTTCTGCATGATCAGTAATTTCTTCCCTCAACTATTATGTGCAACCAGACCAATACATCAACAGTCGGCTAAGTTTAAAGTTTTAGAAATTGTTTGGATCTTTTTTTTCCCCCTTCCTACTTTTCCAAACTCCCTCTTGAACTGGGGCATTTAAAGTTGTCCATCACTTTGGAAATAGTCTGCAGACATTTCCTGGCCTATGAAAATACTCGAGCGTGAAGATTGAGATGTTTGCACTCTGCATTGTGTGGAGTAATCACTTCCTACTGTGGCGCAGTGTTAGGGTTATGTTTGGGGAAAGACTTGCTCGAGGTTAATGGTTAACACATGAAAGAATCAGGTTTGTACTTATGTCTGATGCTCAGAGGAGGGAGTCAACCTTCAGGTGTGTGCATGTGTTGGTCTGAACGCTAACCTTTGTTGAGCTCACTGAGGCGGAGCATGTTGATATGAGCAGGTCACGCCAGGTCAGATCCCTAACCCTGTGGCTAATAAAGCATCACCTTACATATTGCTGCTGAAAGTCAACAAATCCTAAACATGACCTGCTAACACAGCCCTCAGCACAACCACCAGCCTGTCCGTAGTGGATTTCCAAAATCCCAGTCTATGCCTCAAACCCTTTGATCCTGACAGTGTCCATTTTGTCAGGATGGACAGACTTGATGAATCTCCATCCCACAATCCAACTATTGATTGATTCTCCTAATTAATGCAGAACTAATCAAGCTGACTTTAACTTGTGATGCTCTGGAACCTTTAAGATGGTATGTTGAAGTCTAGTAAGTTGTTCAAATGTTTGGATCTATCAATTAATATTAGAGGTTGATTGTGCTTTCCCACCAAACTTTTTCCTGTCTTAAGCCATGATCAGTGATTTCTTATTATGCCTTTTAGTTCAACTTGTATGTCAACTTTTTTTTCTCTTGTAGATTAAAAGTCATAAAATAAAAGATTGACTTCCAAAGTTGTAATACAACTCTGAAAATTGGATGTCCCTCCAATCATCCTAAGCTCAATATCCAATATGGCTCCCACAAGGAGTCAGAGCTGCAGCAATAAAATGTCTTGCACTTTTCATATTTTGTATGTTATTAACCATAATGGACACAATCTATATGATTTTTTTTTAATGTTTGAATTAGGGTTGAGACTATTTTTGATTAGTTAATTACATAGATTGTAATGTGCTAAAAAATTTTAATGCAATATATTGCTTCTCGTTTCTTTTTTTTTTTTTTTTCACAAAGGTTTCAAACCAGAATCTTCTGTATGTATGTTTCTGATACACCCGTAAATCTGACACGCAAACACTTCTACGGGGATCAGTGACGACTTCGCCCATCCGGGCGTTAAGATTTGCTTCAAAAAAACAATCTGATGGGATGTTGGAAAAGAATATTGTTGTGTGCAAGTTGTTCAAAAAAAGAGTTAGCCTGTCACTGAATCTATTCAAATCTAAAATAACATCTCGGTGCAAAACATGTTGCAGCAAGCACAAACGTCCCCAGTGCTAATGTCAGTGTCCACATTTTTAAAGAAGTATTTCTTCAAAGAAGTTGCATGAGTAACCCTGGGTTCCTGAAGCACTCGAAAGCACATTGTGCCAACCTGATAATTTAATAATCTAAATAACACTCTAAAAACAATAAACGTAGTTGTTGTTAAGCTAATTTGTCTATTCCAAGTTGGAACTAGACACAACTAGTCATCTCAGATTTCCAAGGCAAATCAAAGTCACACTTAATTAATTAATCCTTGTTTGCAGTGGTGAAGCATGAAATCTTCTGTGCATCAATGTAAAATAAAATGGAGACCGTCAACCTAATAAAAAGTTGTGAAGCCCATTTAAGGTCTACACACTGATTCAAGGTAGCTTTTCATCCTTTGACCTCAACAAAAGCAGATGAAAGGACTGATGTCCAGGGTTCGGCTGTTCTTATTACTAAAGAACAAACAAAACAACAACAGGAACTTGAGTTAACCATCAGAATAGAAATAATAAAAAAAAACAGTCAACAAATTGAAGAAAACGAATGGGGAAACTCCCTAAACCTTCCCTCTTCTTTGTGTCTTATAAAGGCAGCTTTATGTGATGAAATGATTACTGGGTGTTTCTGCAGGTTCAGGACAGTCTTGTTTTTCTTATTTTCTCAGTGTTGTAACATCTTTGCAGGGTCTGGTTACAGAAATAGTGTTGAGTTTGTATCTCATGTTCATCCAGCGCATCGTTTGTATTACCAAAGTGTGCGTAGGTTTTTGACTGGTGGGGAGTGGTTGCCAGTTGCCAACGCTTGTTTTTTGGAATGAACTCAGACCTGCAGGAACAGATACTACCAGAGCTCCGACTGAGACCGACATATCAGACACTTCATAATGGATGTTTACTCTGGATATATCTGTCCTATCTGATATCACTACACAAAGTTTTTACATTAGTGATCTCTCTTTGACTGCCACCTTAGTGCAAAGTGACATGTACATTCAGTCAGTGCTGTGCAACAAGTTTCTCCTGTAGAAAGTCCAAATGCAACTTGCATGGAAACCTTTCCACCCGTCCTAGTTTCTCCACGTCTCACTTTCCGCTTGTAGGGCAGAGAGAAGTTGAAGGCTTTTGTCTAAACACCATCCACACGCGTATCAGCACCCATCAGTAACGGATGCGATTGAGGCAGTGATAAGATGTGCCGAGTGAAATCCTCCCAAGCTGACACGTACCTGTTTTTAATGAAGTCTTGTTAAACCTGTCTTTAACTAATTTGTATCAACATAATAGCCTGCACCATCTATTCGTCAAACTGTTTACAGAAAACGGAAAGTGAGCAGGCTTTTAACTTTAAAAGAAGCCAAAACGCTATTCAGAAAGCTTTCTGAGGGTTGTTTTGGATTAAAGTGTTTCTGCACAATTAAATCTGAGAATAGACAAATCTCTATCTCAGATGGTTGGGTGTTTTTAGATGAATAAAGTGAGTGGAAAAATGAAGAGATTCACACCAGACTGGGGACTTATTAACTTTAATATAGCCATGACGTTCTAAAGTTCACACTTTTAAGAGAACTTTAGATTTTAAAATATTTTTTATGTGATTCTTTAATCTTTGATTGATGTAGTGAAAATCAGGGGGAAGGGAAAGGCTGAAAACATGAAACAAAGTCAGCGGAGTTTAAGTGAATCAAGATGTGAACGTTAGTGTTTATAGTCCCTCTCCTGACTGCTCTGCCTTTGTCTCTACAGGACTACTTGGAGTGCATCAGTAACCAGTCTCGACTGGCCCTGAGCTCGGAGGATAAAAGTTCGCTGTTCGGCAACATCCGGGACATCTACCACTTTAACAGGTACTGAACACACACAAGAGCCCAATGGATTCAACCTCAAGAAATAAGTCAGACATNATCTGTAAAATAGTTCAGGTTTTTACTAGACAGTCTCTCATAGCGTCATAATGGATTTGGGTTCAGCTTCTTAATAATCGTGTTGAGTCCAGTCCGTGATCTGCTTATCAGAGACCAGCCCAAGTAGAAAACAGGCATTGCTGTGGCAAAATGACGGGCCGTTTTGAAAAGGGAGAGCGTGGATATGGAGCTGGATTCTTTGAGCTTGTCCTCAGTTTCATGTTTTGAACCTGAACCTGTGATCTCAAATGCTTTGAAGTGAGAAAGGTTGAGCTGTTGCTGCTGGCATTGATGGTCTTCCTGGATGTCGCTGTTGGCACAACACAGCAGCTGCTGGTACACCAGTAACAGCCTTTTTGAGAAGTGATTTCTGCTTTGAAACATTGAATGTTAAAGTTTACTTCAGTTAGACCGAATGTAATGGCCATTGGAGGTTGGTAAAACAGTATTTTAACGAATTTCTGCAAACGGACTCTGTTGTGAACCAGTTTGACACAGGCTAGATGCCAGAGAGTACTGTAGGTGCACATAACTTTGAAATAGAGCTTTCATTCATAACATGGGTTGCTCTTAGTGTGCAGTGTTCAAGCAAATCATCACCCATACACTTATTTGGTCAAACAAATTAGAATTCAGAAATGTTTGGTCCCCTTCATGTTTATTTTCTAGGTGGTGTGATGACTGTTAGGCTTTTTTTTTTTTTTGTAAAAGAAAAACACTTTTGGAGAGATTTATGGTAGATCTCCAAGTGGCCCACATATGGTGGGTGGTCAGTGTAAACGTCCGTTAACTGTGGTCAGGAATGAGGATGCTACTAAACGGAGGCCCTGTAATGATGTTTAAGTAGCACTTGCAATTACAGAGAGGGATTCATATTAGCACTGGTACTGGTTTTTGTTTAATTTGAATATTAAATGTGTTTGTTGGGCCTAAATATTTGTTTTTTTTAGATTTTTCTTTAGAGGTTTTTGTCCAATAAAATTTTAGACTCATAACATGCAATAATACCCTCCTCATGAAGGAGCTCTGATGTTGTAACCAATGTATTTATAGAGCCTCCCCACTGGTAAATTCACAATGAGTTAACTAAATTTTCATAAAGAATAATCTGATCACTACCCTCTGTATCAAAACAATAGTTTTATATATTTTTTTCTAATCCTGGTGTTCTATTCCTAGAATTAAGAAAAAAAAAATAGGGGTTTTTAGTTGTCCTTGACAACTAAAACCTACCATTTGCCCTTTACTGTTTAGAGGGCAAATGTATGAAACCAAAATTCTAACCTCAAAACTAAAAAGTTAAACAATGCAACTTACACAGGTTTCTCTCTGTAAAACCTGAACTAGACATTTGGTCCTATATGACATGGTTGTGTGGCATCACATCCTCTTGGTTGTTAAGCTGGCTTAAACTTCAAAACAGTGATGGGAATATAACTGCTGCTTTTGTGATAATGCCCAGATTTATCCTAATCCATATAATATGAACAGCAACATTGATCTGTGATGTCGCACAGTTGCCATTTTTCAGTCTGCACAGTCCACAAAGGTTTCACCAAAGCCTGCAACTGGATAAATAAGAAAAATGCTTGGCCTTTGGACTTAAATCTAATAATGTTGTTTTTTTTCTCTCTGTTTTTTCTCTTTAGACGATTATAGCTACCTGCCTGATGTGCTGCCTCCTCTTCCCGAAGTCCCGGACTCTGGCTCAGACCTGAGCTCCGTTGACATCCCAGCACGCTGCCTCCGCAACCCGGCCTTCCGCCACGCCTCCTCGCGTTATTTCTCTGCCATCAGCATGGACTCCTCTCCTGACAGTGCCGAACGACCCATCAGCTACAGCTCCACGTCCTCCTCCGCCTCCTCCAGGGACAGTCACTGCTCTTTGGGCAGCCGTTCGACCCTTGTCGCGGCCCCTCAATGTAACCCCGTCACCCCTGACCAGGACTCCGGGGCGATTCGATTGGAACTGGTCCCGGCCAGGCAGCTGGGATGCGAAGAGGAATATGAGGGAAACAATGGAGATGGCAGCAGACAGACTGCTACAGAACATTTACAGCCCAAGTTGAGTCCAGAAGTACAAGAGAAGATGAGCCAGGTGCAGGGACCCAGGACGTATGTGGACCGGGTGGTGCAGGAGATTCTGGACACAGAGAGAACCTATGTTCAGGACCTGCGCAGCATCGTAGAGGTAAACTAGTGTTTATTTGTAACATTATACACAAATTAATTCTAAGTTCTTTATGGAAAAAACAAAAGGACAGAGATATGACACATTCAGAGTATGAAATGCATCAGAAGAACAAGGGAAAAACAAATAGACATCACATAAAGACAAACCCTAAAATGCAAGTTAAAGACTTGATGGAAATGATGAAGTTATCTTTGATCTATCCAAAAAAATTACAGTAAATATCACATTTTTAGTTTTGATTTAATGAAACTGAACGTTTCTGGACTCTTAAGCATTTGAGGAAGCTGGTACCAGACCCGATCAGCATAGAAAAAGATGATGCCTCTCTGAGGAGCCTACATGGTACATACATGGTACATACATGGCTAGAAATTCTGACTTCGTACTGAGACCCAACACAATTCAGAGCTGTAGACCATCAACAAGACCTTGAATCTGTCCTTTTACAAACAGGGAGCCAGGGGAGGGATTTGTGGCCTGATGAAATATGATCCAGGTTTCAGTAATTTTAGTAGATAAAGCTCAAGTTGCCATAGAACTCTAAAGTTGTATGTCATCAGCATTGTAAGAGATATGGTGTTTTTAAAATGATCTACTTTGAAACTAAATGAGAAGGCCGATGATTTATTCACGTTTTATACTTTTAATGTTTACAAGATAAAATATGGTAGGTTTCCTTTAAATAGTAAGAATAAATTCGCTTAAAAGAAAAACCTTTTAATATTTTTTTGTGTGTCAAGCAGTGTGTTGAAGTTTAACCCATCCTTTCGATTTTATGGGGGGTTTTTTCACACACTTGAGCTCATCAGCTTGTTGCCTGCAGGAAATCTGTAAGGTCACCTGTGTGGGCGGGGATGGGTCCAGTCATACGACACCCTGTACCTTTGTCCTGCATTCGCTGGCACACATCGGTTGTATGCATACACACTCAAGCAAATGGGCTCATTTAGTGTTGTTGGCTTTGAACTGCAAGAATACACATCGCCTGAAGACTGAGCTCAACTGGCTTTGTTGAGGACTGGGTGTAGTGGCTTGCATCAAAGCTAGCACTCTTTCCCATTACCTCCCATTCCTTTCTGAATTTTGTGCTTGTATTCAGTTTCTTTGTTGTGGACTTCAAACACATGCTCTGCTTTTCTGCTTTAAGCATTGTGTGGTTATTTCTACTGATTGGTCCAAAATGATAAAATCTTTAATTGTTCTCATAGCTTTGTTGTCAGTGTTCTCCTTGCTCCTCTTCCATAAAGTCCAGATTTGTGAAGCACATGACATTAAGTTATTAATGTTCTCCAACACTAAACAGCTGTCTTTTACTGGATTAAATTACACACAGGCAGACTTTCCAATTTGATAGCTGGTTCTATTGGATCTTACTTTGGTGTGTGAGGTGAAGTCTATACACGCCACACTTTTTAGAGTTTTTAAGTTTTCTAAAACCATCTATTATTTTCCTTCTACTTATTTTCCTTCAAAGTGCTGACTTGTGACAAAATAACTTGCTTTCAATTCACAGACCAATGGCAGCAAATTCTGCACCTGAGGTTTCTTATTTCTTGTAGCAAAAAAAAGAAAAACAAAGACACACACAACACACACAGCAAACTGCCCAGTGTGAGTTGTCCCGCAGTCTGTGTTGCAGTAAATCCCTCTGCCCAAAATGCTTCCTGCAAAGGAAGAGGGTGTGACGGCCTCAGCACAAATATTTACCCAGGCTCCCCTGCGTTCACCTGTGTATCATCTGTCAGCAGGACTGCTGTTGCGAGTTATTCTTGCCCATTTTTCCGGGGATTTTTTTTGTTGTTTTTTTCTTCTTAGTGATGTGTCTAATGATTTTAAATATTTCTGTGTGTGCATTTTTTCATCTTTTGTGAAGTTGTGGCAGGGGTTTAACCAACTATGCTGTGTATTTGGTGTCTTTTCACTTCTGCATGATCAGTAATTTCTTCCCTCAACTATTATGTGCAACCAGACCAATACATCAACAGTCGGCTAAGTTTAAAGTTTTAGAAATTGTTTGGATCTTTTTTTTCCCCCTTCCTACTTTTCCAAACTCCCTCTTGAACTGGGGCATTTAAAGTTGTCCATCACTTTGGAAATAGTCTGCAGACATTTCCTGGCCTATGAAAATACTCGAGCGTGAAGATTGAGATGTTTGCACTCTGCATTGTGTGGAGTAATCACTTCCTACTGTGGCGCAGTGTTAGGGTTATGTTTGGGGAAAGACTTGCTCGAGGTTAATGGTTAACACATGAAAGAATCAGGTTTGTACTTATGTCTGATGCTCAGAGGAGGGAGTCAACCTTCAGGTGTGTGCATGTGTTGGTCTGAACGCTAACCTTTGTTGAGCTCACTGAGGCGGAGCATGTTGATATGAGCAGGTCACGCCAGGTCAGATCCCTAACCCTGTGGCTAATAAAGCATCACCTTACATATTGCTGCTGAAAGTCAACAAATCCTAAACATGACCTGCTAACACAGCCCTCAGCACAACCACCAGCCTGTCCGTAGTGGATTTCCAAAATCCCAGTCTATGCCTCAAACCCTTTGATCCTGACAGTGTCCATTTTGTCAGGATGGACAGACTTGATGAATCTCCATCCCACAATCCAACTATTGATTGATTCTCCTAATTAATGCAGAACTAATCAAGCTGACTTTAACTTGTGATGCTCTGGAACCTTTAAGATGGTATGTTGAAGTCTAGTAAGTTGTTCAAATGTTTGGATCTATCAATTAATATTAGAGGTTGATTGTGCTTTCCCACCAAACTTTTTCCTGTCTTAAGCCATGATCAGTGATTTCTTATTATGCCTTTTAGTTCAACTTGTATGTCAACTTTTTTTTCTCTTGTAGATTAAAAGTCATAAAATAAAAGATTGACTTCCAAAGTTGTAATACAACTCTGAAAATTGGATGTCCCTCCAATCATCCTAAGCTCAATATCCAATATGGCTCCCACAAGGAGTCAGAGCTGCAGCAATAAAATGTCTTGCACTTTTCATATTTTGTATGTTATTAACCATAATGGACACAATCTATATGATTTTTTTTTAATGTTTGAATTAGGGTTGAGACTATTTTTGATTAGTTAATTACATAGATTGTAATGTGCTAAAAAATTTTAATGCAATATATTGCTTCTCGTTTCTTTTTTTTTTTTTTTTCACAAAGGTTTCAAACCAGAATCTTCTGTATGTATGTTTCTGATACACCCGTAAATCTGACACGCAAACACTTCTACGGGGATCAGTGACGACTTCGCCCATCCGGGCGTTAAGATTTGCTTCAAAAAAACAATCTGATGGGATGTTGGAAAAGAATATTGTTGTGTGCAAGTTGTTCAAAAAAAGAGTTAGCCTGTCACTGAATCTATTCAAATCTAAAATAACATCTCGGTGCAAAACATGTTGCAGCAAGCACAAACGTCCCCAGTGCTAATGTCAGTGTCCACATTTTTAAAGAAGTATTTCTTCAAAGAAGTTGCATGAGTAACCCTGGGTTCCTGAAGCACTCGAAAGCACATTGTGCCAACCTGATAATTTAATAATCTAAATGACACTCTAAAAACAATAAACGTAGTTGTTGTTAAGCTAATTTGTCTATTCCAAGTTGGAACTAGACACAACTAGTCATCTCAGATTTCCAAGGCAAATCAAAGTCACACTTAATTAATTAATCCTTGTTTGCAGTGGTGAAGCATGAAATCTTCTGTGCATCAATGTAAAATAAAATGGAGACCGTCAACCTAATAAAAAGTTGTGAAGCCCATTTAAGGTCTACACACTGATTCAAGGTAGCTTTTCATCCTTTGACCTCAACAAAAGCAGATGAAAGGACTGATGTCCAGGGTTCGGCTGTTCTTATTACTAAAGAACAAACAAAACAACAACAGGAACTTGAGTTAACCATCAGAATAGAAATAATAAAAAAAAACAGTCAACAAATTGAAGAAAACGAATGGGGAAACTCCCTAAACCTTCCCTCTTCTTTGTGTCTTATAAAGGCAGCTTTATGTGATGAAATGATTACTGGGTGTTTCTGCAGGTTCAGGACAGTCTTGTTTTTCTTATTTTCTCAGTGTTGTAACATCTTTGCAGGGTCTGGTTACAGAAATAGTGTTGAGTTTGTATCTCATGTTCATCCAGCGCATCGTTTGTATTACCAAAGTGTGCGTAGGTTTTTGACTGGTGGGGAGTGGTTGCCAACGCTTGTTGTTTTGGAATGAACTCGGACCTGCAGGAACAGATACTACCAGAGCTCCGACTGAGACCGACATATCAGACACTTCATAATGGATGTTTACTCTGGATATATCTGTCCTATCCGATATCGCTACACAAAGTTTTTACATTAGTGATCTCTCTTTGACTGCCACCTTAGTGCAAAGTGACATGTACATTCAGTCAGTGCTGTGCAACAAGTTTCTCCTGTAGAAAGTCCAAATGCAACTTGCATGGAAACCTTTCCACCCGTCCTAGTTTCTTCACGTCTCACTTTCCGTTTGTAGGGCTGAGAGAAGCTGAAGGCTTTTGTCTAAACACCATCCACACGCGTATCAGCACCCATCAGTAACGGATGCGATTGAGGCAGTGATAAGATGTGCCGAGTGAAATCCTCCCAAGCTGACGCGTACCTGTTTTTAATGAAGTCTTGTTAAACCTGTCTTTAACTAATTTGTATTAACATAATAGCCTGCACCATCTATTCGTCAAACTGTTTACAGAAAACGGAAAGTGAGCAGGCTTTTAACTTTAAAAGAAGCCAAAACGCTATTCAGAAAGCTTTCTGAGGGTTGTTTTGGATTAAAGTGTTTCTGCACAATTAAATACGAGAATAGACAAATCTCTATCTCAGATGGTTGGGTGTTTTTAGATGAATAAAGTGAGTGGAAAAATGAAGAGATTCACACCAGACTGGGGACTTATTAACTTTAATATAGCCATGACGTTCTAAAGTTCACACTTTTAAGAGAACTTTAGATTTTAAAATATTTTTTATGTGATTCTTTAATCTTTGATTGATGTAGTGAAAATCAGGGGGAAGGGAAAGGCTGAAAACATGAAACAAAGTCAGCGGAGTTTAAGTGAATCAAGATGTGAACGTTAGTGTTTATAGTCCCTCTCCTGACTGCTCTGCCTTTGTCTCTACAGGACTACTTGGAGTGCATCAGTAACCAGTCTCGACTGGCCCTGAGCTCGGAGGATAAAAGTTCGCTGTTCGGCAACATCCGGGACATCTACCACTTTAACAGGTACTGAACACACACAAGAGCCCAATGGATTCAACCTCAAGAAATAAGTCAGACATGAAATTGTAACAGCAGAGACCAGTTGATGTCCCTGGCAGCCTAGTTGACAAAGTCTACAGCATTTTTAGATTCTGATATCTGGGAAGAAAATCATCCTTGGCTGTTTTCTGATAACTCTCCAGAGTGGACCCATATCAGTGTGCAGTGAGGATTTCAATAAAAAAAATAATAATTAGATTACCTTTTATAAAGAACCTGGCAAAAAAAAACTAATGGTCTGAAATATCATCAGCTACATTACAATGCATTCCAAAAAGGATAAAAAAAAGAAAAGTTTTCATGTAGCATTATGAAAGGTTATTCATCAAATTTTCTTTAGACTTTCAGAAAGTTTTTTTTTTTTTTTTTTTTTTTTAAAGCTTTAAATCGCCACATTAGGTTTTATTTCAGACATTTTATTTCTGATTGCAGTGAAGTGCTTTTCATTGCTACTAAGTCATATTGGTGTGGTGTCTACTTAACAGATTCATCTTTTCTGATTTAGGTCACTTAAGGTTACCAAATGTATTTTTCTTTGCCAACTGTCAAAATATTGAGAGATAATTATATTTTTTGTTGCTTTTTTCAAAGTCCAATTGTTAATGACTTTAAACAATTTGGAAAAGCCCAGATGATTAAGTCATGGCTTTGTAATTCATGATGTTTGAATTAATTGGAGACAGATCTGTGGATGTATTTAAGGACAACGCCTCCAAACCGCTGCTTCCTTTCATGAAATCTTTGGAAAACAAAAGCATGCCAGCCAAAGCAACAGGAAGTGAATTTTGAACCTTTCCGAATCTGAATCCTCCTTTGGGTGTAATTTCTAGATGCCTGTATTTGCCATATTGATCTGTTCAAATAATTATGCACAAGTAGAAGAGAAATGGAGACATCTGCCATACTGTTTAAAGAGGAGGTGGTATCTTTGTTTCAGAGATTATTTTTTATGCAAAATGTACATAGAAATGTACAAAAGCAAAATGCTGTCCAAACACTCGATGATGAAGAGGTGTTTAATTGAAAAACAACATAAAAAGCAAGCCTGAAAATCTATCCTCACTATGAAACACGTGTGTATAGGAGCATCATCTTGTGGATGAAGGAACTGGTACACTCAGAAAATGGATGGCACTATGAAAAAAGTCCGATATGTGGAGATACTTGAATATCTCAGGACATCAACCGGGTAGATGAAGCTTGGACACAAATATATTTTCCAGATGGACAATAAACTTAAGCATGCTGCCAAATTAGTCAACATGTGGCTTCAGACCTCAGACTCCATTTACTGGGCCCACAGTGTGAGGAACTATTTTAAGTGCCTCACTATAAAATGTGCACCATAAATGTTAAATCAGTCAAAACTAACTGCAAGTAACATTATTTTGACAGTGTTTGAAGTAGCTTTATGGTGTGAAAACAATAATTTTAAAAAGTATTCAGAGAGCTAATTTAGACTGACAGAAATATTGTTTGGAAACGACTTTTGCAGCTTAAAGACACACCCCGAGTCCCTGTTCTCTTTCTGGCTCCACAATTTGGGTTGAGGTGCTCGCTGATGTCTAAGTATAGCTTTCGATCAGCAGTCAGGTGTGTTTACAATATCTTTTTGTGCGCTTGTGAGTTCTAAATCCAGAAGATGTGGCGAGTGGAGCATCGCCCATGGTGGTCTGGAGACACGACCATTTTCTCCCACCTATTCATTTCTCGGCAGTTGCACACAGACAAGCTGGCCCGTCAAAGGAGGAATTAAAGCAGTTTCAAGCGGTCATGATGACCTCATGCTCTTGCCACAGAACAATAACCTCAGCAGCAGTCCGTTTTCCTCAGCGTGCAGTAATATACCCATATAACTTTACACATGGGAGCTGGTTGTGTGAATACATGGAAGTTCATTTGCTCAGTGCGAGTCGCCATTTGACCTGCCTCCTACTCCTGAAATTAAGAGGAATTGCTTTGGAGTTTAAAGTTTATAAAATCAGGAAAATGACAGCATGCACAGTTCCTACTTTGCTTCTGACATCTGTCGTCTGTTTTAGGGATCTTCTTCACGAGCTGGAGAAGTGCAACGCAGACCCTGTGGCCATTGCAGAGTGCTTCGTATCCAAGGTAAATGTGATCCTGCGTCTTTTATTCCCCTTCTCTCTCTTTTATCTTTGTTCACATCTCAGTTTTCAGTTGTGAAGGCTAATGACTTTCATTTATTGAAGGACTTAGCTGTAACTGTGCAACTGCCTTCTGCAGTCTGATTGGCAACTTTTGCCATGCAACCTTAGTTTTATGCCAACGTTCTTCTCTAAGAAATACAAATCACAGAAAATTACAAGCATTAAGAGGCGAGGTGTTCATAGGTGATACTAGCAGCAGGGGTGGTCAGGAAGGCATTGACGGCTTCACAGGAATTTATAGCCATTATTTAAAATGCAGTCATCGTTTTTCAACAGTAGGAATAATAGCAGTGCTTCTGTAAGCAACTCTACTTCAAGAATTCCTCTGTTCATGTGGTTCAGCTGATCTTCTACACCCACTCTTCATTTAGGTCCCACAGAAGTGATTGCACGATCATGTCCCGTGATAATGTATTGCATTCCAGCACTTCCTACTAAACATATTACATTCCCGCCCTGCCATACTGCAATTACTCCCACAACCACACAGCCACTGTCTGACCAGATACAAAAACGAGAAACACCCATTCAGCATCACTTACTGTCAAAATACAGCAGCTGTTGTTGAAACACTTGTTTTTTTTGTTGTTTTGTTTTATTGCAGCCCACACGACTTTTTGGGTAATTAGTTGAAATGCATAAACATCCTGTATCTTGCTGATTAATGTTGTAGGAACTCTCAAAACAAAATTTTTGTCAGAGAAAAAAAATGCTGTGGTAATCTTTTGGTTCCAGATAAGTGCAACTACTTACTGGACCTAATATGAGTCATATGATGTTGACTGTTTTTTTTTCTTTCTTGTAATTGCTGTTATGTGGATCATTAAGGCAATGAAATATCTTTGCGGTGTTAAAAGTTGCTTAATGTAGGAGTGAGGTTGAATCATGGCGAGATAAAAGAATGCCTCCACCATTTTGCAGTAGTACAATATTACAAAACATATGAAATGTCTGCACCGCGTTTAGATGGCATAAAACCAACTCCTTGCCTCACAACTTTCTGATATTTTATTTTTTCTCTTTTACTGGGGCTTAACATCTATTTGTCAGGTTCTCTACAAATAAACCTTTAATGAAGGTTTGGTTCATACCAATTCTGTTTTCATTGTATGATGAAGAGGCAGTTTATGGTTTAGTGTTTTGGCAGAGTCAGGAAAAGTTTGGAATTTGTTTGTATTTTCCAAATCTGGATAAGTGGGAAGAATCAAAATAGAGAATGGTAAAATAATTCTGAACTTTTAAGCGACGGGACAGAGCATAAATGTGTACATTTATTATTGTATCATTCTATCTGTGCTTTAATTTGTTTTTAATCCATCCTTCTATCGTTTCCTAGGATGTTTTTTGCAGGTTTTATTTAAAGTTGGTGTTTCTTCAAAGCCACAAAAAACTTTTGGATTTAAACTGGAAATGTCCTGTTTAAGTATTTAATTTATGCCTGAAAATTATGCCGAAACCATTATGCTACAACGCACATTCTCAAACACCAAATTATATTAGTCTTCTAATGATTAACTCTGGTTGCATGGATTTGTCATTATGGTCTGGAGAAATGAGTCTCAGCTTCTGCAAGTGTTTAGTCACCACTGATCGTCTCCTACTTTGCGTGGTAATTAAAGCTGCTGTTTTCTCTGCATGTGTGACTTCATATTTTTCCAGACTGATGTCTTGTAACAGAGCTTTCTTTTTTTTTATTACTCAATGATGATTGCTAAGACCCAGAAAACCACTCATAAGCATATTTATCTTCATGTTTTAACAACCAAGAATCACAACCCTGCACAGTTTTTGAAGAAGATATGGATTCCATTGTAAATCTGTCTCAGATAATTGGCGTTTTATCCTCATGTTCTCTTCTGTTTGACCTTTCTTGCCATGAGTAAGCCTTTCAAAGTCTTGCCTGGGCTGCTACGTACTGATTGAAGCACAAAGAGAACAATTACACAAGAAGCTAAAACTTTTTTTTTTTTTCTTTTTTTTGATTTACAATGTTCAATGCCTACTTGCTGACTCACTCTGATCGGTCTGTTCTTGGGAAATCATCGCTGCAGCAAAACCTTGGGCTTTATTACTTTGTTATTAAAGTGATGAGTGGGCTGTGAAGCAGCATGAACCTTTTTTTATTTCGCTCTGTAGTGATTACTGGCTTCAGCTCCAACAAGTCAAACTCCTTCCATATAATTTGTCTCTCTATACTGCAGAGGAAGATGTCTCCTTTTCCGCATGGGTACCAGCTGCACACAAGTATTCAGAACTCTAACATGAAGAATCAGCATGTGGTGATTATATGATTTACCATGGCTTGTATATATTTCTAAAAAAGGGAAGTGTATTACAGATGTGAGTTATTCCAAGGTCTGCTGGTGAACTGGTTAGATTCAAAGAGTTTCTGTAGATGTGGCTACTTTTTCATTTCAGTGTGTGCAAACGTTGCAAAATTTGCTTCCATAGGGCCATTTATGTACTTTGCGGTCTTGTGTGTTTTAGCTGCAGAGGGATATTAAGAGTGTGCATTGGGGAGTGTTTGTCATCAGAAATCGATGGTGGCACATCTGGTTGTGTTTAGGACCAGTCTGTGGCGGCAGCATGCTGCAGACAATGAGGAGGAGGAAGAAGGAGCTTTGCTTTTCAATTTAGGACGGTTCCCACGAAGTACCTCAGGCTAATAATTCAGAAGAGTTTGAGTTCCTATTGGTATATTTTGGTGGAATACATTGTTTATATACTTTGCTTTATATATCGGATTAAATTGGAGATAAAGCTCAAGTTTTTTTTTGCATAAATGTGGTGTCTGCAGAATGTTAATTTACTATGGATTAGATGCTCATAACTGTCTGTTTGCTTTGTATGTTTGCATGTGTACAAAGGATAGAACAGGCTTCTGTCATCTGCCCTCTGTTTGTGTTTATTCCTGAAATCTTGCATTCTGTTCGGTCCTCTGCTCATCTCACACACACAGAAAAACCAACAGAGTTAACATGGAGTCCTAGTTTCACAAGAGAAAAGAGTTCATCTCAAAACTTAAAAGGACAACATGGACAGACAGAATTGAAAATGTCCATAACTGACCTTTCAGGAAAAGATGTTGCATAAACAGAAACAAAGTGAAATCTTGACTGATGCGAAGAGGAGACCTTGTTTCCAGGTTTGATAAAGTCACGCTGCCCCTTTTGATGTCTTTTGATGTTCAGAGAGGTATGCAAGGTGGGAAAATGTATCAGTTAAAGGGGCGGCGATGAGGAATGAGGGGCAATTTAATCCGCCCGCTCAGAGCTGTTGGGATAAACTGCGAATTAAAGGCTGGAAGCTCTGCTAATCATAAGCTACAAGCACGAGTTTCAGTTGGGATGAGTGAGCAGAGGAGAGTGGAGGCCTTGTATGTGGGCTCTGATTGTGCAGGGCAGTAAACATGAAATAAAGAGCTAGTCATCAAAGCTGAAATTAACTGCAGATAAGGTGAAACTGGTGATAAACGGAACAAAATTATATAGATACGAGTTGTTCAGAAGCTAAATAACTTGGATTGTTGCTGATGTCTATGTGTACTTGTATGTATAACTATACTTTTTAATATAATATAGGGAAGAAGTGTTTAAAATGGCAAGCATTTTAACTCAAAACAATTGACACGCTGATTGGAATCTTGTGGCCAATTTCTGATCTCTAGTTTTTAACCAACTTTAGAGATTGTCAGGGAGACCTGGCAGCAAAATTGCAGACCACACAACTAGAAAAAAGCAATGCTTCCAAGCACAGATTAAACAGTTATTAAATAAAGATGGTAAGCTAAGCAAACCCATTAGCTTATGTTTATTCTAGATGCACTTTTTTCTTATATTCCAGAAGTTTGTTGTTATGCCCACCCGAGTCTTTGGTATGAAAATGCGTTAGTAATTTATTCTCTCCTTACCACAGCATTAAATTACTATTAAATGCTGCCAGAGAAACATTGCTGGTGTTCGATTTCCTTAAATCAGTTTCCCATTAAATATCGCATAGTAGGCAACAATACAAACAGAGTAATGCAGACCTTCTGTTCACCCCACCGTTTCAACAGTTTGTTGTTGCAGGCTTCAAACTCGCAGACATCGTCACTGCAGTCAGTCATAAGAAAATGAGATCATTGTGAGCATTTCATTTTATATTTTGAAGCTGTGACTTTCACCTATAAAAATACATTAGCCTTAAGTTCACCTTAAGTTGTAAAAGAAGATAAATTTCCAGAAGAGAAAGCAAAAACATCTGGAGTGTCCACATTTAGAAGTTGCTTTAGTGAACGGTCTAAACCACTGGGGAAACTTTAGGATTGTGAATGTGAAATTTAACTATGAGAAAATAAGCATAGAAGAGACTCGACGACACTTCTGATCTGAATCATAAAATATAGTGGAATGTGCTGGAGGTTGTGGTGGCAGCAGCAAAGTCAAACAAGAGTATGGCGAAGGACTTATTCAGCTAGATAAGAAGGAATAAAATAGTTTTTATCATCATCGTAAAATCCGTGCACAATGGTATTTGGAGAGACTGCACAGTTTAGTCCATTTTTAAATAAATAACATATGAAAAGGTATAAAATGTCAGTTCAGAAGGCATTTAGTGACTTTAAGCCATTTTTGAGTTTCCTGTACACAAAAATAAGGCGTCTTCAGGTTACAGGAGTGAAAAGCATTCTGCAAATACAAACATGTTTTTTTGAGAAATAAACAGACTGTTCCATCAATCTTGTTTTATAAGAGAGAAACATTTTGTTTTTTGAAGAGAACATTTAATATGGAAGGAACTACTACTAGATGAAGATTGATCCACTACAGGCTTGTGGAATTTCTCAAAGGAAGAAAGTCATGCTTTCGATGACCTCCATTATTTCCAGATGGCATGCATTTATTGCCTAAGGAGTCTTGACTTTACTGAGTATTTGTAATTCAAATGATGCATTAAGATGTTTGCTCCAATATAAAGAAAAATCCAGGTTTTTAGAATTATTTACCCAAATTGGATTTCATATCTGAGGTTACTATTAGTCTTTCAACTAAGTTTGGTCAACAGCATAGCATGGTGTCAAGTGTCCCAAGTGTTTCAGGATGTTAGTTGGTATCGTGTTCAATATGGCAACTTATTTTGGTCAAGACTTTGATTTGTCCAGAGACTAAATTGATCAAGACTCCCCTTTGTCCAAGATTTAGTTTACTGATGAGCTGACTCTCCAGCTCAAATGATACAAACTCTGTTCTGAACCAACACATTTCCTATGGATATTTTGTGGTTATACTCTGTTTGCTGCAGATTCCCTAAACTTCATCTCTTCCTGTTATGTTTTATTTTACAGAGTGAAGAGTTCCACATTTATACCCAGTACTGCACTAACTATCCACGGTAAGAAGTTACTGTTCTCTGAGTGTTCATGTCCGTTAGTCCTTTCACGGCTGCAGGTACAGAAAGAAGTAGAGACGCTAACAGAAATGGTATCATCATTGCACACTCAGAAAATAATAAATCCCTAAAATCTTAGCTGAAGCTACATCATCTCATGTTTCTGCTGCTTAGGTAAAAGCATGCTGTTTGGGATGCAGCACAGCTGGCTGCTGCAGAAAGTTGGAAAAGTAGCCATTTGTAACTACCATTCAAAATTGCTTAAAATTGTTGTTGAGGATATTTTTTTTCCTCATGAAAATGATTAAGCAAATATAAGTAGTTGAGTTTCTTTGTTGTCGTTGTGAGCATTATACAGTAAGTGTTCAAAGACCGGTAATCTTTGAAAGTTGTACCCTAACCCATTTAAACGGACTCCTTTATTCATCCAAAAGGGGTTTTTACATTTCTTATTTGTAAAGCTATTTTCTATGAACTTCAGCTCCCCTCCTGGAAGTGTTGTCATCTGTCCTGCTCTTTAGATTTGTGTATGGATGTTATCCCACCCTCATCATCTACACATGCTTTATTGTGAGCGCCATTCAGTGAAGTACATTTTACCCCTCTCTGACAAGCTGACACACTCTTCTGCAGGCCTCCTACGGCAGGAGTCAAAGTGTCTGCCATCAGATGTGCCTCGGGGTTTCTCCGCCTTCCTTCCTGCTCCTTTCACTATTTTTTTTCTCTCCCTCCATTCTCTTATTGTAATGGATCACATGCTGACAGACTGGGTATTAAAGTTGTCACCTTATCGTACCTAATGGCGTTAATGTTTTATTCCACTTTGTGCAAGCACTGCGGTGCCTTGGGACACCCGGGGGGAATAATCTGGGGTATTTTTGTGTCGTTGCGAACGTTGCGAGTGATGAAATCGGCCTGAAACGTAAGTTTATTTTTTGTGCTCTGACAAACTGCTCCGTCCGACACACCTTCTCCTCAGGCTACAAATCTTACCAAGAAAAGCACAGGAGAGGACAATGCCTGCAAGTTACTGACTAATTAAATGCTGATTTGTATGCCGTCATCAGCCGTTTATGGTCGGCCTTCTCCCACATCCACACCACAGCTGGCGACCCCAGCGGAGGTCACACACAAGGAGACGCTTTGCACATAAACGCACGCTCACTAAGGCTGTGGATGCATCACGGCCATTGGGATCTCTAAGGTCGGGTTTCCTCCAGAACAATGTGAGGCCTGTGTTGGAGCCGCACTGGAATGGAATTAGACATGCAGACATGCACACGCACACACACACACACACACACACACACATATACACGAGACGAAAAAGAAAAAAAAAAGACAAGTTCACAACTGTCTTTCTCTGTCTTGTTCCACTGTGCCGAAAAAGCTTTTTATTCTTCTGTAGGTTGCACAGCAACGAAGCTATGCCAGGCAGTAAATCTGCTTCTTACAAGGTTGTAAAGGGCTGCAGTTTCAGGGGAATGAGTTGCAAAATTTGGTTTAAGTTGGTGAAGTCCAAAAGCATTCGACATGTGTCACGCAGTTAAACTGACATCCCACACTGACGTATGGCAGCAAGATCAATAAGTTTTTATGCAGTGGAGAAGTACAGAAATATATGGTATGATTCAATGTACTATGAAACAAGACAGGTTAAAATTGTTTTGCAAACATTCACTACTTGAACTTTTAACCACTTTCTCCCATTAAAACCACCAACCTCAATGGATTTACTGGGATTTATATTCTAAACCATAACAAAGTTGCTTGTAATTATGAAGTGGAAATAACAATGGTGAATGATTTTCATATTTTCTTTACTGTTAATCATCTATAAAGCGTTGTATGTATTTATGCTCATTACACTGATCCACTTAAATAAAATCAGAAGATGCTTTCTGAAATACTTTTTTTTAGAAAGCAATGTAACACTTTTCTTCAACTTTACAACAATATACTACTTCATTGTTACGACCACAAAATTGTTTTGTAGTTGTAACATAGAAATATGTGAATAATTTCAATAATTTAAATCATCTTGTTGCTTTAGGGGTCCATGCGTATCATTAAATGATGTAAATTGTAACCCATGCTTAACCCATTGTTTGAAATCTTAACTCTTGTGGTTTTTGTCAAATTTTCCTAAGTTCATCTTCCTTGTATTGTGCTTTTAGGAAATTATTTTCAGACATCAGAAGTTGTCATTTTCTGAATCGTCACTCAGAGAATACGTCACAGTTTCCTTCGTCCAGTTTGCCGTCAGCTTCCTCAACTCTGACATCTTATTCCCTGAGATTTGTCTCCACAGGTCAGTGGCTGTGCTAACCGAGTGCATGAGGAACAAGGCGTTGGCCAAGTTCTTCCGCGAGCGCCAGGAATCTCTGCGGCACTCCCTGCCCCTGGGCTCCTACCTGCTCAAGCCAGTGCAGCGGATCCTTAAGTACCACCTCTTGCTGCACGTAAGTCTGTCTGCCAGCTGTCAGTTTCACACATACACACACAAAATGGCGTGCAAAAAAAATTACCTTTGTCAGAGCAGGAACATACTTGCAAGCACAAACTAATATTTTTTTTTATCCATATCATTGCAAATGTCAAGTTGACTTGGCTCAAGCTTGACTCTGTTGGAGAAGCCAAATGTTCTAACATATGGCGCTCAGTACGACTGTTCTTGTGAATGCCCATGTTGTATTTCCTTTCTTATATACACAAAATAAGTGAGCATTCCTGTGTGTATGTGCGCGTGTGTGTGCATTTGCTAAGTTGAAGCTCATTTGTATGTGATGGTACAGGAGATAGCCAACCATATGGAAAAGGACACAGAGACCTACGAGGTGGTGCAGGAAGCCATCGACACCATGCAGAGAGTGGCCTGGCACATCAACGACATGAAGAGGAAACACGAACACGCTGTCAGGCTGCAGGTAAAAGCTTTCTGGCCACTCTTTAGCTTAAAAAGGACCGTTCTTTTCCTATCCTGCTGAGCAGTCATGTGAACTCATCACCAAAGCCCCGATATTCCTAATATCTTACGCAAGATGCCCTCCTAATGATGGCCTTGCATAAGGAAGGCATAAAAGGCAAAGCTTGTTTCTTTTATCTGCCGGGAGACGGGATGGTCTGCAGGAATTCAGGAATGTGTAAAAACATTATCGACACAAGATGTATTTTCAGCTTTTGTTGGGCTTTATACAAGAGATTCATCAATCAGGCTTTCACTGGCTGAAACTAATTTTAAGTCTTTTTTTTAGAGGTTTGACTTTCTAATTCAAGTTTTGACTGATTTAAATCATTTTAAGGACAGTTACTTGTAAAACAGAAGGAGCCAGGAGATGTGAATCTCCTGAGATTCATGAGATATGAACAAAGGAATTTCAAAGAGTATTTGAATTTATGTATCAAAGCATCTTTTTCTAACTTTAGGATTCTTTTTGCCTTAAGCTTACAGAAGTGCATAGACCAAAAATGTTGTCACCTTTTTTATACACTTAATAAATGGTAAAGAATTAAGATTTTTGGTTTTTGATATGCTGATTACCGATCAGAGCTATTCAAAGAAAACTTGTGCATCTCCCTTTTTATGTTCCCATCATATATTTTTCTTTATTTGCCACTCTAAATTTTTATGTTATGTTAACTTCTGTGCTTTAATGACATTTAATCTATTTTCTCTACCTTTTGTCCATTATGTAAATGTGCTTAATGTAGCCATAAGTGCTAATTTTCAGCAAATTAATAAATGGGCAATAAAAGTAGAATGCATCAAATGACTTAAGACTGAAATTACAGAAAATCCAAATTGAAACATTTCGCAAACAAACATCAGCCTTTACATTTAAGTGAGATGGAAAATGTAATTACTCATTTTAGATAAAAAAAAAAAAGCTTTGGTTAAGGTTTTTCTTGTAGCATGTATAGTGAAGAAGTCTCACTCTCAATCATTGTACTTCCATTGTGTGATTATTTTTCTGGGACAGTCCCGAAATGTTCTATACTCATTGCAATTACATAATTGCTCTTCCTGTTTTGTGTCAAAATAAACATGATCGTCTAACTCCTCTCTGTATCCTCACTGCAGGAAATCCAAAGCCTCCTGACCAACTGGAAGGGCCCAGATCTGATCGGATACGGGGAGTTGGTTCTCGAAGGAACGTTTCGCCTGCAGAGAGCCAAGAATGAAAGAACCCTCTTCCTGTTTGACAAACTGCTGCTGATCACCAAGAAGCGAGAAGAAACCTACACATATAAGGCTCACATTCTGGTCAGTGCTGTAACTTGAAGTGCCCCACAGATACTCCAAGTACCAGACGTTTTCTGCTCTGTAGCAGCAATTCTAAGACAGCTTTCTGCTCGTCTCCTCCAGTGCTGCAACCTTATGCTGGTGGAGGTCATTCCTAAAGAACCACTGAGTTTCAGTGTGTTTCACTACAAGAATCCCAAACTACAGCACACAGTTCAGGTACAGCAACACAGTGTCCAGATGCAAATGTTGCTTTGGTTGTAATTACATGTTAGGAAACCCTTTGCAGCTACTGGCAGCATTGTGCAAGAGCCAGAAAGAGTGAGGATAGTTTACAGCTTTGTTATCGTTTTGTTGCACATTAAAACTCATTAAAATGAGCTGCTCAGACATGTTGAGTGTCTGATGGCTAAAAGCTGTGATATTTGTTTCCTAACCGCTCTTTTTTGGGCATTCATCTGGGAGGGGGGGACCATCTAACGTGTGATGTGCAGGAGTCGTATTTTAAAGGAATCATGTTGCCCCATTTGAAGCCCATGTATGACATAATCTTCTTACCTCTGTTTTTGTGCTCTAACCTCAGGCCAAATCCCAGCAAGACAAGCGTATGTGGATCTTGCACCTTAAAAGGCTCATACTTGAAAACCATCCAGCGAAAATTCCAGCCAAGGTGAGACGAGCTCACTGCAGACTGAGTGGAATTTGTTGGAAATATCACCAATATGTCCTCTTTATCCTGTCCATATATTACTTTACATTTTCTTGTGTTCTTTGCTTTCTGTTGATTGATTTATTACCTTTTTGTCTTGCTGATACTCTGCCTATAAAAAAAGTTGGACATTTATGTCCTTTGATTACAATCACTGAGCATTACTGTTGTGCAATGCTACTTATGTCTAGTAAAAACAATAACAAAGTACAATTAGAAAAGTATTTCAAGATAACAAAACATACTGTACTGTGCATGACTGATATTGCTGTGAACTTATTCATCTAGATCTTACTCGGTGTGTCCAATTATGCTTAATAAAATACGGAAATTATGTTGTAAGAGGCAGAAAGTTGGATATCGCACTTTATCACAGTTAATTTGCAATCCTTTACAAAAATATTCAATCCCTTTGAACATTTTCACATTTATCACATTACATCTTCAAATCTCAATGTATTTTATGTAATATAACACTACATAATTCATAACTAGGAAGCTTAAGGGTAAACTATATAATTTTTTTTTTCCATTTTTAACAAATAATTGGAAAAGTGGAATGTGTAATACTATTACAATTTTATGCAATTGATTGTACCGACTGCTTTTTAACCACTGAAGCTAAAACAAATTAAAACTGTAATGTGGCGCCACCTAGTGTAAGAAAGCCCTTTGTTAATCTTATAATGAAGTAACCTTTTTTCTATATTCATGTTGTCAAATTCCAGGCCAAACAAGCCATTTTGGAGATGGATGCAAAACGTAAGTGCTGCCTCCATGGAATTCATGTCCAGTTTTTGTATTGTAGTACTTATCCATACACTTGTGGTCATATTTTTTAAATATTAATTGTGATCTTTGTTGTTGTTGTTTTTTTAGACCACCCTGGGTTTCACTACAGCCCTGATGGTGAGAAGAAGGATTCTCTTCAAACCAAGGAAGGCCCCACTCCTCGTCGAGGACGGAGAAAAGGTGATAAATTAAAAGATTGAATAAAGATACTGATCCAAAGAAACTTTAGGAGGTAATTCTAAATGTTAGTTAATATACCTTCCCAGAGCCCCTCTCCAAATTACTGAAGAACGCAAAGCAGAATGCTGCAAACAATGATGGTGAAAAGGTGAGCTACATTCAAACAGTTAAGACCAGTTGTGATTGTTTACTCATATTTAAACATGCTGCTGCTTCTTCTCCTCCCCAGCGTACCAGTCTAGGTGCTACCCTGCTGTCCCCCGTGTCCCAGCTGGCTCTGGGCACTATCGGCCGCAGCCGCAGCTTGATCAACCAATCACAAGAGTCCCTGGACCCTGGAGATCACTACGAGCACAGCGACAGGGAGGAAGGGGATGAGTCGCATCAGCAGGATGCTGACGATGAGGATGACAGCATTCTTGTGAGTTTATGTCGGATGAACTCAGATTGAGCAGACGCTTGTATCCCAAGAATTATTCATTATAACTATTGTGCCCCAATGTTTCTTTGTTTAGGGTCGTGGAAAGAGACTGAAAGTTCCCGGCAAAGGCAGCAGAAAGAGACTGAACCCTCAGGCGTCTGTTGACAGCATAGAGCAGTGGAAATCCTTTAACATGAGTGCCTCAGATCTGCAGGTGGGATAATAATTCAAGGTTGAAATGTTAACTTGGCATCAGCATCCATTTCTTAGGACGTCATTTTGTCCACAGATGAAGTTCGGCACATATACATTTATACTTCTGCTTTACTTTTTTAACTTAGCGAGCCAGGGAATCCCTAGTAAGGGATGGAAGTCACCATCCTCCACTACTCAGGACCCCTCGTGTGACAGAGGAACCTCCAGACTCTCCAATTCCCGCTGTAGTCGTGACAGAAACGGACCATTCAGTGAGGAACATTTGGGCTGATCACCGGGCTCGCAGGGCCATGTTCCCCACCCGACAGAGAACAATGCAGCCAGATGAGGAGGAGGAGGACATCTACCAAATGTTTGTTCCCACAGAACCAAGCGCAGCAGAGCCAGAACTTCCCGCCGAGAGACTGGAGGCTCCGTCGTCACCCAGAACAGCCCGGCCTTGCAGCTGGCATGTTGAACAGGTGCCCACAGTTCAAGTTGACCCTCCCGCTGATAACAGCAGAGTCCTGAGAAGGGCAAGCAGTGCAGGAGAGAAAGCCACAGAGGCTCAAGAGAGACCAGGGAATGACGAGACTGGTCACAGCAATTTGGAAGTGATTCACACCGAATCGTCCAGCAATGACATATCTGGGTCTTCCTCAGCCGAGCAGCTGACATTGGACGATATTGAAAACGTGTATGACAACATCAGCTACGAGGACCTGAGGAGCATGGGTCTCATCAGGAGGGATGCGGATGAAATCCAGGTGCAGAAAGAGTCGGCGAGAGAACAAAGTGCTGCAAAGGTCAGAGAGTCTCTCATTGAACCAGACAGTTCATCAGAAAGCAACCGGTCCTCCACACAAGACATGAAGCCGTATGGGAGCTGTGATCTTAAGATAGTTGAAGAAAATATATATGACACCATCTGTTTCAGAGAGCCACCGTCAGTGGAGCTCAAGGGAAGCAATGAAGGAAGTAAAGAAAAAGAAGAAAGGGGCAGTTTATCATCAGAGCAAGATTTGACTCGAAGTCTTGCAGAGTTTGTTTCTGAGGACAGCCTCCATTTGAGAAAGAATGAAGAATCCGACACATCTAATCCTGTCCTCTGCTCTGCGGAGCCAAATTATCCTGCCTCTGCATCTAAAGTCTCTCCTTGGGACTCCAAGAGAGCTGATCGGATGTCTGAGGAGGTTTATGAGCTTTGTAATGACTTAGAAAACTACATGAAGAACACCAAGAAAGCTGAACGACTTCCTGCTGCATTCCCTGTGAATTCCAATGAGTCGTCTAAGAAGATCTTGTCTGCTAAAACCAGCCCTACAAAAAGCTGCCCTGTGGTTGCTGTTCAAACTGCCAGCCCTACACGCACTAGCCAACCAGCACACCAACCCAAACCCCCACCTGTCACCTCCACACAATCTTTCACCATCCCAGTCATCAACCTTCCTGATTGTCAAAATGAAAGTACCACTGAAGAAGAAATCCACAGTCCTGCCCCTGCATCCCGTCCCCTTCCTGCCACCCCGGACCCCCCTCCAGGCACAGTGAAGAGCATCCGAAACAGATTGGCGCGCCTCAGCAGCGGCAGCTTCCGCCTTGAGGACGATGATCTGGTGGAGCTGCCGCAACGGACCGCTGCTCCGAGAGAGGGCGCCCTGAAGGACCTCCAAAGTTTGTTTCCAGGGGAGCTGGCAGGGCTGGACTCCCCCCTGGCAAACTCATCTTTCCTGCTGGCTGAGTCTGTGGACTTTCCCCTGGAGTTCATGGACAAAACAAAGAGCCGTGTGTTCTTGATGGCGAGGCAATATAGTCAGAAGATCAAGAAAGCCAACCAGCTGCTGCGAATGAGGAGCATGGACCCAGGAGATTCCTGCGGTCGAGCCAGAGCGGAAAGGAAACAGAAAGACCTTGCCGCCATCTTGGAGGAGAAAAAACAAGGGGGTGCAGCCATAGGTGAGAAGAAACATTTATCTACAAAATGGCTGCTTTCTCTGTTTAATTTGCATCGTTCTAAACATGTACACCAAGTTTTGCTAGTGCGTTCTAAAAACAATTTCTCTTGTTTAGCAGATTAGCAGAATTCAAAAATAAGCAAGTAGTTTGTCAAAGATTATATAAACTAGAAGATTACTGTCATGGCAAAATAGGGCTTTTCCCATTTGAAAGAGACATTTTTAACTGTATTTAGCATCTTATGTTGGTGATTAGCGTCACTAACTGTAAACAGTCCCACTAGTTATTAAGGATATGGGCCCTTACTCTCACTTTTAGATTTCCGCATATGACAAAATGTTTCATATTCAGCTTAAAAAGAATAAATCAAAGCAACTTTGTCGTATTTTGTTCTGTCTTCCTGGAATTTGCTCAAGCTCGCAGAAATGAGCTAGCTCTTTGCTGTAGGAGGCTGAATGAAGAGCCTGTATGAATTTGGTAGAAAATATTTCCTTTTAAATAGCTTCTTACGGCATTATCCTTCATCACACTAAAGCTGAAAATTCCTAACTTTCATGATTCATCCATCAACTACAGCTTCTTTGCTAAAGCGTGTCTCGGTTAGCGTGAATGGGTAGAGTTCAGGCACACGGCACCTACTGATTGAAAATAGATTGCATATTTGATTCAGGACGGCTAAAGCTGAAGGTTGATATCTTGGTGCATCATTACATCCTGCTTAAAAACATGCTGTTGGAAGGAGATTTTATAGCTTTTATTTTTAAATTGAAACAAAAATGGGGTAGGTCACATGTGGTTAGTAGAGAAGACATTCTAATGAGGTCAGTGTCTGTGTCAATGGCTTCTTAACTCAGCAAGTTCTACAGAGAAATTGTATTTTTAGTCAATTTATTTCACGGAAATAAAAGTGTCAATGTTATCGGATTTATTCTATGACTCTAGTGTTGCAAAACGTTGCATTTTTGCCTATATAAACAAAATAAAGTTTTCGGTTTTAATGTTTTATCCCTTCTATGCTACCCTCTCAGGTGCAAGGATAGCGGAATACTCTCAGCTCTACGACCAGGTGATGTTTAAGGACACTCCTTTTTCTACCAGTCAGACCTCCGGCTCCTCGCATCACTTCCACCCAGGCCTGCCATCTTCTCCGTCAATGCCGGAAACTTCTCTGGATGATGACTGGCTCCACTCCATCTACAGCAACGGCGAGCTGGTGAACTTCATGTCTTCATCCAGCGGGGGAACAGACGCTCAAACGTCCTCCAGGTCTCAGCACAGACTCACCCACACCACCTCCGTCCCTTCTCTCAAGACCACCCCGCCCAGTACGTCACAGAGGTGGAGCTCGTGCATTTCCGCGCCAAGTGAAGAAGAGCATGTGTACAGTTCCATAAAGAGAAATCCTTCCTTTAATGCTCCCACCTCGAAGTCTTCCCTGTCGGGTCAATCTCAGTCAGCTGGTTCTCTGACAAACCCCCAGCAAGACAACCACCGGCAGTCTGGGCTCAGTTGTAATGGACCTGATGTGGATCCCTCCACAGACAGACCTCGTGGACCCAGTCTGAAGCGTGCCGGTCGTCAGAGCAGCCTCCCAGACCAGACCACCCTCAGACAGTCGGACCTCACCTTACACGATGGCCAGCAGGTGGTGGTCCTGAACCGCGCTTCTGCTCTGAGTGGCATCCTCAACGCCACTCAGAACTACTTGGCCAACTTTAAGGACAATGAGGAAGATGACGATGACTACGTTGAAATCCGCTCAGAGGATGACAGTGAAGCCGAGCGCGACAAGTTGAACCAGGGAACCACAAGATCAACTCCGAATTGGAGCGCTGTCCAGTCCCGGAGTTTGCCGTGCACTCCGGTCCACTCCTGCCACCCGCTGAGGCCGCTGGAGCGTGAGCACTTGGAGAAGTACCTGTGGAGCGAGCCGCAGCAGAACCAACCCAAGATCGTCCAGTCTCTGAGGGAGAAGTTCCAGTGTTTGAGCTCCAGTAGCTTCGCATAAGGCTACACGGAAACTAAAAACCAAAAACGGCACCAACACACCGCATATAGTTTGAAAGGGGACAGCGCTGCTTTGCGTCAAATATGCCACACCTTTCGCTGATGAGAAAAATAAATATTAAGACAAAAATAATACATCTATCAAAGCAAACCTTGGATTGCAGCTTTATTTTTAGCAAACTGTTACTGATGGTATAGGTCACAAGTAAAGGTCAAAACAGTACATCATTAGCTTTTACGTGAACTTCCTTCCAAAAATTTGGAGAGGTGGAATTCATTGTGACGAATTGTGATTTTAAAACTTTTAAACTGCTTTACATCTGAGCCTTGTAGAAACATTTACAACCGATTGTGCTGTACACATGCAGTAGTTCAGGATATCTGTTAATTTTGCTCTTAAGGACGACTGTACCTCTCGTCATCTTTACATCTTTACTAGAGCTGAAAGCACAGTTACCGCTCGTCTTCTTAATTGTGCTATTATATAATATCGAACAGTTGTGAACAAACTGCTTTTACAATACAATATTTGTGCAACTCGAGATGTGCTGCTCAGGCTAGCTAGTCACTTTTAGGATCTTTTAACAAGCAGGAAATAAAGACAAATATTTGGGGGTATTATAACATCCAGTAGGTTAAGTGTACATACACTTGGAAATTTAGTCTATTTTTAAAATAGTGAGTCAGTCTTCCTCCGACTTTGGTCACCAATAGGGAGTCATGCTTAAAGAAAATTGAGATATTCTCTAATAAATAATGAGTATACATTTCTTTTAAAATTGAGCTCATCTGTGAGAAATGGTTCTTACATGCAGTAGATGATGTAAGTAGATGCTGTTTTATTTTCCTTAAATCTGCTCATTTTAGTTTTGGTTTGAGGACGGACCACAAGGGTAAACAGGTGAATTGGTTTTAAAGACTACAGTACTGTATTTGGTGTCTTTTGTTTCTTCTTTATTCAAATGCAAATGTATTTTAACGGTTTACTTTATGGGACACTATCGCACTACTGATTTCACTTCCTCACTCGCAAGGAAAGTCACGTTACAATAAAAGACACTTTAAAGTTCACAGTTGTTTTGTTAAGAGTTTTACCCCCACAGTTGTTTGATTTCAGATAAAATGATGAGAAACACAATATACGACTTATTTGTTCAAATGCGTTCCTGCTGTCTCACCAGTACCGCGAGCCACAAACTGTAAATTAGATTTAAAGATATTTATTTAAAAAAAAAACAGCGCTGCCATCAAGGAACGAAAAAAAAGAAAAAAAAAACGAAGAATATTTGGAAAAAAGTAGAGATTAAAACACAATAGAAAAACACAGAAAAAAAAAAAAAGAACAGCAAGAAAAAAAGAAAAAAAAAAAACAAAAAAAAAAAAGGAAAAAAAAGAAGGATGTTGTTGGTACAACGCTGTTTTCTTTTTGTTTTTTTTGGTGGTAATTTTTTTTGCACTTTTTCATTTTACATCTTATTTGTAAACACTTTGTAAAGATGTACATTTTAGGAGTTATTCTTGTATGCCATAGATATGCTTTATAATGCTTTGACGTTTAAGTTAAGTTTACTGTATTTTTGTAACTGGCTAGTCATCATTGCTCAACAGGACAATGTATCTGAGATAATAAATTCAGATTATTCTACTCTTTGTGTCTTTTTGTGATAAGTGAAATAAAAAGTGAGACCCATCACTTAAAAACAAAGTAGAATCTGGACACCTGGACACTGCAACATGACGACGACCCCAAAACATACTGGTAAATCCACCCATAAAGAATAAGTCCAGGAATTTCCTGTTTAATGCCCAGATAGGAATCCCACTGAGATTCTGTCTCATCTGAAGGCCGCAAGATGAATCTCACTAAAGTCGTTTCAGCCATTGCAAGCTAGTGATGCCTCATTTACATTCAATTAAATCATTTTGTTTTCTAGAGATAAGAGTAGACATCAATCTGAAGATCTTAATGAACTGAATATTTGTCATACTATTTACACATCCTTTGCAGCCAGACCTACACAAATCACCTGACAAATCAGAACTAATTTTATTTTTGATAAAATATAAACAACTGGAAATGATGGTTCCTCGTCATTGTTTTCGTACCATTTAAGACTTTTATTTATTTATGTTTTCAAATGTCAATCACAAACTTTAAGAAATTTCAGACCAGCACATTAACGCTTCATCATGAAACTGAGGGTCGACCCGGACATCACCAATAACAACCCTTAGGTTGACATGATGATTGGCTTGCAACAGCATCTTCTCCATCTTCATGTATTGGACTGCTCTCTGCAGCAGTGCCTGGCCTAAACGCACTGAGACATCCCAACTTAAAATGTTGAACCACCAATGTAAAAATAAATAACCCAAATAATGAAATAAAAAGCAATATTCAAGTCAACATAGTGGAAATTTTTTTCCACTATGTTGACCCTAACCTTACACTTAATGTAGATATCAGTGATGGCATGGCTACTTTAAAAAATAACTTTAATCAGATTACTGATTATGCCTTGAAAAAGTGACATATTACTGATGACTTGATTTGGAATGTAACTAATTTGCATTAAAAGTAACTTTTGTAGTTACTTTCAGCAGCTGTTGACAATAATGCTCCACCTGTGAAAATTACATTGAGCTTTGCCAATACTTAATTGCAAGTTATTGTATGATGGTAACATCAACTATGTGACTGCGTTTTTTTTTTTAAAACACTCACTTAGAAGCTGCGCCATATTTTTATCCAGCATGCGGGTTGCCAGATTTGAAATTTTCCAGTCTAAACACAGGGTAAAACCTGCAAAACCTGCCCAACTGCAAAGAAACAGTACGAATCTAAACCTCTAACAGAACTCATGTTACTAGCACTATATGTTTTATAATTTACCCCTAATATATTTTTAGAATAATTTAGAGAAACAGCAAAATTTTATATTTATATTTTTTTATAATGTAGGACTGAAGATTTTTTATTTAAGTTTTCGAAATTTCAAAATGTAAATTTTTCTAAGAACTAATACAGTTTTAGAAAAATTTAGAGAAATTTAGACCTGTGCAACAGAGGGCGCTAAAAACCCAATAAGTAAGTGGTCCGGTAATCTGAAATAGAGCATCCTGGGAAATTGAGTTTTCAAAGGTAATCACGCTAAGCCGTTCTTTTATTATTTGATAAACTAACAGATCGAACGTAAAATGTGAACAAATATTAATGGCTTGGATCTACTCCTCAACTAAAAACCATCGCATTGTGGGAGTTGGGAGTATTTATACTAATTTTCTTCTCGAACCTTCTAATCGGTAATAGTTTACCCATAGAGCACCGCGGCGCTTCCTTTCTTCTCTGTGGTGCGGTGGTCCAATATGTCGCTGTTAGATGGTCCGTTAAACGTGCTCGGCCAGAGAACTACTGGCGAGTCTGTTCGCACTCAGAATGGTGGGTTGTTGTTCATATTAATTCTGTGCTGCGGTTAAACCTTGCGAATATTTTACAAACCGACAGAGTTTGAACTCAGTTTTTAATATATAACACACGTGTCGCTAAGGCTAATGCTAACTAACTTTAATGCTAGCCTAAATGCGTTGTTGCGTTCTATTTCCCTTAACTATTAATGTCTTTTACTTTGAATAATTGCTGCATTTTATTGTAACACAACCAGTTTTAACTGCAGGTGTGTAATCCCATTTTAGTACCTTCCACTCACTGTCTAATGAACGGAGGGCTATGCTAATGGGGAAGAGAAACACTGTCATGGTCTGAAGGTGTGGCTAGCTGATTGTGCGCCTCACTAAATAAGCTGACAGAACAGTTGAATCAGAAAGTTACTTTTCAGTCAGTTGTGTAAAAAATGTGTCTTTAAGAAACTCCGATGGTAGCAGAATGGTTTTGTGCTATTTACAGTCATGGCTGCAGCATCCATCGCCAACATCGTCAAGAGCTCCCTCGGACCGGTGGGCCTCGACAAGATGTTGGTGGACGACATAGGGGTGCGTGTCATTTTTTTTTTTAAACGAACGTATCCGCTCAGAAATGATTATAGTATGCATTGGTTGCTTATCAGTCCTGACTTGGTCATCCTAACAGGACGTCACCATCACCAACGATGGAGCCACCATCCTGAAGCTGCTGGAGGTGGAGCATCCTGCCGCCAAGGTCCTCTGTGAACTGGCTGACCTGCAGGACAAGGAGGTTGGAGATGGGACCACTTCTGTGGTAAGTGCTAGCTGTCAGTATTTATTTATTTTTAATGTGCATGTTATCGTGTCAGGTAATTTTCTGATTTGTAGACTAAATTATACAAATAAACATCATACTCATATTAACTAGACTGGGTTTGTCTGGAATGTTTCATTTGGGATTATGCAAAGAATTTGCTTTACAGGATTAAAAGAACCTCAGCCAAACTCCGTGAACTCATTAATGAGCATGTTCATCAGAAATCTTTGTTTATTTCTGCTTTAATTTGTGCCTTGTACACTCTTGACCATTTTGTAGGTTGGTTCTTAATGGAATTCTGAGGTTCACAAAACAATTTTCAGCAACTTTACTTCACTTTTATTAAACATCTGGGTGTAAAACAGAAGTCAAAACCTGATCAAAGCAACATTTTTCTTCTCATTTCTTTGATGCAGGTGATTCTTGCTGCAGAGCTGCTTAAAAGCGCAGACGAGCTGGTGAAGCAAAAGATTCACCCCACGTCTGTCATCAGCGGATATCGCTTGGCGTGCAAGTAAGACGAGGACACCAAATATGAGATCGCGTTGAAAGCGGATCAAGATCATCTTTACAACTCCTTATTTTTGATCTTCCAGAGAGGCTGTGCGGTACATAAATGAGAATCTGACTATCGGGACAGATGATCTGGGAAGAGAGTGTCTAATCAATGCAGCAAAGACCTCCATGTCTTCCAAAATCATTGGAGTGTATCCTAAATATTTGTCTGATTTAACAAGATGTCAACAAGATGTTGTGATGATTTCTAAGTGTCTTGTGAAGGTGGAAAGCAATTCAGTTTCATCTATGTGCCTTGACTGTGGGTCCTTAGTGATGCGGACTTCTTTGCTAACATGGTGGTGGACGCTGCCATAGCTGTGAAGTTTGTTGACGGAAAAGGAGTGGCCAAATACCCCATCAACTCTGTGAACGTGTTGAAAGCTCACGGCCGCAGCCAGAAAGAAAGTTTCCTGGTGAATGGATATGCTCTGAACTGCACAGTTGGTTCACAAGGTACGTATTCTACTGGATTAGTTTGGGTGCTATTCACCACTGGCCTCAAGAACTCCCTTTTTTTGCTGCCAAGTCTTTTAGTGATGTACGCAGTGATACGCGTGGGAGACGGTAAACTGGTTTTGAAAAGAACAGAGTCACAGCAGGATGACAGCTGTGATGCTTCTTGTAGCTTCTTCTTCTCGATGCTTTTTGAGTCCATTTCTGCCATTGAATGCTTGTTTTGTATCCCCACAGAAATGGTGAAGCGCATTGTAAATGCTAAGGTAGCCTGTCTGGACTTCAGCCTGCAGAAGACCAAAATGAAGATGGGGGTCCAGGTCGTCATCAACGACCCAGAGAAACTGGACCAGATCAGACAGCGGTACGCTATGGATCGTGTCTGTCTTCCTTCTCTCATCTTTAGGAACAATCCCATTTTAATTTGCTGTGGCACTAGTCCAATAGTGCATACAGTGATACGCGTGGGAGAAAACATGAGCAGCCACAAGTCAAGGCAGCAGCTTCTCTCTAAGCTGCAGGGCCACTAATTTGAGCTGGACACATTTTGTATGTGTTGATACTGTTGACTAGTACAGCACTGTTGTCCTGCTTTTGCTCTGCCTTAAATTCTTTGCAGAAATATTTGAAATATAAAAAATAAATAAAATGATTTGTTTGTGTGGTTTTAGAGAATCTGACATCACCAAAGAGAGGATCCAGAAAATTCTGGCAGCTGGAGCAAATGTTGTACTGACCACTGGTGGCATTGATGATATGTGTCTGAAGTACTTTGTGGACAGCGGAGCCATGGCAGTGAGACGGGTTCTCAAGAGGGACCTTAAACGCATTGCCAAGGCAACAGGAGGTACGAGCGAAGCACATTGTCCTGTGTAATGGCTCTGCATGTCTTAAAATATTTAAATGAAAAATGTTTGCATTTAATGTGATGTTTTTTGTATTTTTAGCCACTGTCTGCCCCTCCCTGTCCAATCTGGAAGGAGAGGAGACATTTGAAGCCACTATGCTCGGTCAGGCTGAGGAGGTTGTGCAGGAAAGAGTCTGTGACGATGAGCTCATTCTCATCAAGAAGTAAGAACATTAACAGTCATGCGTAGCTCCTAGGTTTGGTGTAAAACAGTATTAAATAGTTAAAATTCTAAATCAGTGTTTACATCTGAGGTTGTTCTTAAATATTTGTGGTGCATTCATTGATAACTTGATAGTAGAGGTATACCAGTAAATCGACCGCGACTTCCTTAATTTTGGGAGATTGGTGATCAGCCAATATTTACATGTGAAGCATTTAAGCATCTACCTTCCCAAAGGTCTAAGAACCATCGTAGAATCCTCTTTTGCTCTGCTGTGAGAAGTTTAACTGGCAGACTGGTGCACCAGGTCATGTCTGCACATTTGAAGTTACCACACTGTTGCCAACTCTGCAACTTTCATGTTATATTTAGCAACATTTCAGACAAAAAAAAATAAATTTGCATCGGTCAAAATTGGAATTTGTTGGCCGTGCTTCTTAAAGATCGGCCACAAAGTGCAATCGGTGCAGTTGTGCTGTCATGCTACAAAAGTTTCAATCTGAACTTGTCTCAATAATGAATTAAATTCAGGAACTTGTCTGCTCGACAGAGAAGAGACTTGATGCAGTTTTCAGCTGAAAGATTCTCCTTTTAGTAATTTTACTGTTTTTCATTCCTTCAGTACAAAAGCAAGAACATCAGCCTCCATCATTCTGCGTGGAGCCAATGACTTCATGTGCGACGAGATGGAGCGTTCACTGCATGATGCTCTCTGCGTGGTCAAGAGGGTCCTTGAGTCTAAGTCTGTTGTACCAGGAGGAGGCGCTGTTGAGGCAGCTCTGTCCATTTACCTGGAGAACTATGCTACCAGCATGGTGGGTTTATAAAGCCCCAAGCCTTCACCAGTAGGACTTCCTTTAAACTGAATAAACAAACTTTTAAACATCCGTTGTTTTCTTTCTCCAGGGTTCCAGGGAGCAGCTGGCAATTGCTGAGTTTGCAAGGTCTCTTCTCGTAATACCGAAGACTCTGGCTGTGAACGCAGCGCAGGACTCCATCGACCTGGTGGCCAAACTGAGGGCTTTCCACAATGAGGCGCAGGTCAACCCTGAACGCAAGAATCTCAAATGGTGAGTTTATAGACTTGTCGCAGAACTGAATTCATTGAAAGCAGAGTCCTTACACAATTAGGAAAAGTAGTTTAATGAAAGATTTTGTGCCACTATTTAATTGCCTGGAAGTTGTGTTATCATCACTCCATTTGTCTTTGTCTTTTTCACCAAGCTCTGCCATAAATTCGAAGTAAAGTTTTATATGTATACTTAAAAATGTCAAAATGCTCTGTGAATTCTGGAAAGTCAAGTCTGGAAATTGGATCTAAAACTATGTGGGGTCTCTGACTGTAAGAATGCTCATGAGTAGAGCCACACATTAATGTAACAAAGAACTTGGATGTTCTTTGTTACATTAATGTGTTACATTAATGTTACATTAATGTTACATTAATGTAACATATGTCATATTTGACATATTTCAGATGTCAAATATGACATCTGAAATATGACATTTCAGATGTCATATTTCATGACATCTGAAATATGAGAGCATATCATATTTCAGATGTCATGGTTGCAAATTCTTCATGTCACTAACATGTTTAGCCTGTTGAACAGAGTTTCTCTGCCGTTCTATGATGCCTACAGCTGGTGCATTTTCTTAGGTGTTGAGATGCTTAAACTCATAAAAATGGTGGGGGCAGAATTATAAAAAGTCAAAGTGTGGGTTAATCATTACCAGTTTTACTGCAGTATCCACAATTATAATTTCCTAGTATTACAGAGTTTGCTAATAAAGAGAATCAAAGCTGTAGAAGGTTTCTGTAAAATAACACCTTTTCTATTTTGAGGCTTCATGTTAAACTTTTTGTTGTGTAGGATTGGGCTGGACTTGGTGAATGGCAAACCCAGAGACAACCGCCAGGCCGGAGTGTATGAGCCCACCATGGTCAAGACAAAAAGCCTCAAGTTTGCCACAGAGGCCGCCATCACCATCCTGCGTATCGACGACCTCATCAAACTGTTCCCAGAGCCCAAAGAGGGCGGCAAGTCCTACAGAGATGCTGTAGAATCTGGATCTCTAGACGGTTGAAATATTTCCTTGTCTCTGTTGGTTCAACATCTGTATTTATAAATTACTGAGCTCTTCGTGGCTGCTGCTCTAGTGTATGCCATGCATTTTGCCTCTTTACATTTCTCCCACCATCTTTGGATTTTATGCTTCCAAAGGAACTGTTAGTGACTGTTTTGGTTTTGGACACACAAATAAAGCTTCAATGGCTGTAAATGACTCTTTATTCATTATCAGCACGTACCCATCTGCATTACAGTAAATCGTTAAGTTTACAGGAAGCACTAGATCAGAGAAGGCAGCTAATTATTGGCACTGACATGTTTTATCTGCACAACTTTGAGGAAAGATGTTCATCCTACAAGCAGATATCGGAATGTTGAGAAATGCAAACCTTTCTAATAAAGGCGTAAATCATTGCAGCAAAATTAAAAACATCCTTACAAGACAGTGTTTGTTTAAAAGCTGTACTTCAAGTAACAAATTGAGCTTCACAGTTTGGAATTTTTTTCTGTAGCCTAATGAAGCCGACTAGTCTTAACTGCTGTAATCTGCACAGGTTTAAGAAACCTTTACTTTCCAGTTCAGACTAAATATTTTAAGATCACTAAGGCAAACACCAAAAGCTGCAAAATTCAAATTCACAGTGATAATGGCTTTTTATAGGAGAGGGGGGTAAGACCACCACATTACAGCATGTTTTACATCACCCAACAATGTAAACATTTTATAATCCCTTAATTAGCCAAAAATAAATCATGTGCAACCCTCTCCACACACATGGCGACGCCCATCCCTCCTCCGATGCAGAGGGATGCCACGCCTTTTCTTCCTCCAGTTCTGTTCAGAGCATGCAGTAGCGTCACCAGGACTCTGCAGCCTGACATGCCAATGGGGTGGCCCAGAGAAATGGCCCCGCCGCTCACATTCACCTGAACAACAAAACAAAAGCTTTCAGTGGTACGTCAGCCGATTGCCCCCACCTCCCCCCACCACTGGTTTACAAACTAGACTAGAGCCCAGCTATTGATGCCAGTCTTTACTGTTACCTTGTCTTCATTCAGGCCGAGCTCCTTAATCACAGCAAGAGACTGTGCAGCGAATGCTTCGTTGACCTCAAATAAATCAACTTGATCCAGCTTCCAGCCTGCTTTCTCCACCTAAACAGGAGTAACTCAAAATTAGAAAAAGAGTTGAACAACAAAATAAAAGTTTTTCGATTTAAGACATTTAATGTTCTGTTGATATCTCACCGCTTTCCTGATGGCCGGTATTGGCCCGGTTCCCATGACAGAAGGGTCTAGGCCCACCTGAGCCCATGAAACAATTTTGGCCATGGGTTTTACGCCCCGTCTCGAAGCCTCTGATTGGCTCATTAAAACAGTAGCTGCTGCGCCATCATTTATGCCTGTAGATGTAGTATTAAATCAGCTTTATGACGGTACAAAGTCCCATTTTATATGTGTTTACTGTTCAGGAGTAACTCTGGAACCTGAGGCGTTTCCAGCTGTGACGGTGCCACTGCTGTCCTTAACAAAACACGGTTTGAGTTTGGACATGGTCGCAACGTTGCTTCCGTGTCGAGGAAACTCGTCCGTCTTCACCTCGACAGGACCTGAAGGACAGAGGAGCAGTTGAAGACAGAATGGCAAAGTGGCCACTGTGCAACTGAAAAAGTCTGGTACCTTTTCTGGACGGCACCGTGATGGGGACAATCTCCTGATCAAAATGTCCTGCTTTCTGTGCCGCCTCGGTTTTGTTTTGAGAATTGACAGCAAAAAGGTCCTGCTGCTCTCGACTGATTCCCCACTGCTTCGCAACGTTCTCGGCTGTCAAAGGTTGGCGATCAGCGTTAAATACTTATTGACAGAGTACACGAAGCTGACTGAGTTGCTAAGCATTTGCATATAGACTGAGACCTGTGATTCCCATGTGATAGCTGTGGAAGGCGTCGGTCAGGCCATCCGCAACCATGGAGTCCTGCAGGGAGGCGTCGCCCATCTTCACTCCTGCTCTCATTTGCAAAGTGTGAGGAGCCTGATTATAGACAAAAGAAGCGATTGGTTTTATTGCACAACTTTGTGTTGCTCTATCCTTTAAAACTTCAACATACACGCCAAGGCCTGTGGTTGTGAGGTGACGAAATTTGAAAACTTTAAGGAATATGAACACTTTGGAGGGCGCTATATATTCACATCCTTCTACGATGATTTCCTCGTTACCAACCCTGCTCATGCTCTCCATGCCTCCTGCTACTACCACAGTGGACTCTCCAGCCTGGATGGACTGAGCTCCCAGACACACAGCTTTAAGCCCAGAGCCACACACCATCTGGCAGCTCCAGGCAGGGACCAGGTACGGGATGCCAGCGGCAACGCTGGCCTGACGTGCTGGGTTCTGCCCTTGACCTGAAAGAGAGTTTTAGAATTATTATTGTTTTTTTTAATTATGTAGGAAACAATACTGCAAGATTTGTTAAATAGTGTGAAAACTCTAAAAGGTTTGCCAAACATTTACCTGCAGTGAGAACATGTCCAATGATAACCTCAGAGACCTCTTCTGGTTTCACCTCAGCACGCTTCAGAACATCCTTTATCACGGGCGAGCAAAGGTCACGCAGAGTCAGCGAGGACAGAGCGCCGCTCAAGCAGCCTGTATGAAATCGACAAGTTATTAAAGTGTTATAAATAATAAGTGGGATGTCTAAATCTATTTTCGGTTTTACGTGGTGAACCAATCTTTTCAACTATATCTTGTGTTAAACTCTTAGAAGTAAACTGTTTAGATCTTCGCTGAAATGGCCTGTACAAAACGATGATCATCACACTCTAAAAAATTTGACCTTTTAAAACTGTTCATTTGGAGTTCTAAATAGATATTTTTATTTATATCCACACTCTGAAGCCCAAAGTAGTATAAAATCTCAGAAAAGTTATTGATTATATACCTTAATATCTGATTTACAGCACTTTTAAAAATGTATCCTGACACTTAAATAAACACAACATTATACAGTTTGATATTACCAGTCTTGACCTTTAATGTTTCAGACATTAAAGCAATGTATATTTTTCTTTGAAGCAAAGTTCTGTTAAAGGGTTGTAGGACCTGAAGTAGCATCTCTTATTGGGTTCTGCATGTAGAACAAAAAATCAGACAACCTGGTTTCTATTTATTATAATATTTAAATTTATTTATTTTATTTTATTTATTTACTTTGCAGAAAAGCTAAAAATGATGTATTAGTAGCCTGAATGTATAGGAAACTGCATGCTACTTTATGTGGTTTATCTTTTAACAGAAACGATCAGTTCAAAAATATTGAACCTTTTGTCCCTACAAATGTTTTGAGTTGTTTTTCTTCAAATTTTGATTCGCTTTTATTTAACAGCAAGTGGCTAGGAATACTTTAATGGGAAAAAGTTAATTAAATCAGATCAGAGAAAAAGTAGATGTCGTGTCACGTCATGTATTTGGTAGCCAATACTAGCAGGCTCGTGTTCCATGGGACTACAGCTACCGGCCAATCAGCAGCTAAGGAATACTCTAGATATAGAAGCCAACCAATCAAAACTCACCAGGAACCTTGCGAGTTTAAGTGCAGGACAGAACCTCTTTGCTTAATTACAAACGTAAATAAGACGTAACGTATAGCACTTAGTATAAACATATGCATAAAATAAAAATAAAACTCGACACAAATGAATCTCTTATCCTCACAGATAACTACACAGCAATAACAGTTTAAGAATGTAACAAATGCATAATTACAATGTATGAAAGTCCAGTTTTAACAAATGACTCTAGAACGTTAAGGACGCCTGGCTTTACCTATTGGAGTCCGGGCGGCAGAAACGATAACAACAGGTTCGGCGTTCATCCTGAAAGGTGCTGGTTTGAAGCTGAAGTCTTCTTTTTATTCTTGCCTGTCCACAGACACGGCTCTGTTAACACTGCATGGACGTTTAAATAGGAGGTGTACAAATGAAACTCATAGAGAAACACAGCGCCACTGTGTGCTTGGGAGGATGAGCACAAAAGGTTTGCATAAGGAAGAATTAATATGGAGATCCAACATTTCCACAATTCCAATAAATAATTATTCATATTACTTAAGCGTGTCATTAACTGATCAAATACAAGAGATAGACAACTTGTTAAAAAACAAAATAGGTTGTCAATGTAAATATCTATTATAAGAATCTATTAATATTTGTATGCATTTCACTAATTATTCTAGGTTACATTTTAAAACAGGAATAGTTTATGTGCCAGCTTTAAACAGAATTGGTGGGCAAGGCTACAACCACTCTTGTTAATAGGATTGGTCTAAAGCTGAGCTTGTCTGCAGAGGTTAATCAATCGTTATGATGTAATAGCCAGTGACAGTATATTTTATGGTGCCCCACAGCACAAGAACCGAAATAATGAAACATAATGTATCTTTGACATAATCATGAATTTAAACTGAAATACATGAACATTTAGTAAATCTGCTACCAATTTTTTATATCAAAATAATATACCAATATAGTATAGGCCTATACTATATTGCCCTATGTTCTGAGTGTTTATACAAATCGTGACTAATACAAGTCTTAAGCTGCTATTTTTTATGATTCTTTTAATAACATAAATAAATGTATATTATTTTTTCATATCAATTAGTTTAATGTTTGGACTTCTTTTTCCCAAAACATTAAAGTAAGCTTTCCCAAACTTGAAGCTTTAAAAGTAAGTTCCTGATTTTTATTAATAATTGGTTTCACTCTATAGTATTAAAAATCTTTATTTGTATTTGGTCAGTACATGAAAAGGGCTGAAGAATAATATGGACATCGCATATGAACTACTAACATTTTAACAGAATTGTCAAAACTGATTTTTTTGCCAATGAAAATAAAAACTACTCAAAAAAAGAGAAGAAAACTCACAGGCCAACATCTAAAAATTACCTCCTTGAATATTGTGAACCTAATGAAATTTTTAGTGATGTTACTGACTTGACACGTTACAACACCAGACGGCCTGATTTCAGTGTCAATAGCTTAAACAGCGTAGCCGCTCAAATAAACAGAGTGAAAGGTACTAGTTTTAAATCATACATTCACGCAATTCAAATCTAACATCAATCCTGTTTACATCCCCATTAAGCAACACAAATGTGACAAAGGCATCACAACAGGCAAAGGGACAAGGGTGAAAACAAAACTTCTTAGACAACGGTGCTGTGTTACAGACTATGTATTTGCTGCCTTGTTTTTTATACTGTATAAAAAAAATACAGAACACATTAAGTACATTACAAAACCGCGCCATCGCTTGTGTTGGAGTCCAGGCCGTTCTGGGCATGACGTGACCCTGCAGTCCTGGCGCCCTTGGTCACCAGGGCAGCCTTGTCCTCGTTGGGATCGGTGGTGGAGTCTGTGTCATTCGAGTGTTGAGTCAATGATGTCTCGCTGCCTGTTGGAGAGTCCACACTCTCGTACCCCGCACTCAGCTGGCTTCTGAAACCGGCAGGTCCTCCAACTCTACCGGACGCAGTCTGACTTCCTGGCACCTCCTCTGAGTGGTTGGGGAGTTTGGTCTCGGTGTCACCGGGGCTGGAAACCACAGGGGACATTGGAAAGTCTTCTTCGGCACTGCTGACCTCTCTGTACAGGCTAGGCGTGGTGGTCTCACTCCTTTGGGATGAGCTGCTATTGCTTGGACCATTGGAGACCCTTCCGTAGTCTTTGCCTCCTTGTTCGGTTGGAGCACTGGCCTGTTCTGGCTGAGTGGAGGGTTCGGCTGATGAGCTGGAGGTAGAGGGTGAAGTCCTACTGGGGCCTGGTCCAGCTGAAGCGCCCTGAGACTGAGTGAGCTGTTGACGGGATTCTTTCAACTGTTGCTGTAGGACAAGGATGGTACTCTGCATCCCTTCCACCTCTTCGTCTAGCTGGATGATGAAGTCATTTAGCTCTGGAAGTGATGATATAAAAAACAGAAAGGGCATTTTAAAATTTGCTTGAAATATGGTGCAGATGGAAAAAAAAAAAAAAAAAAAGAAGTTTGCTCTTACCGTCTTGACTGCTTTTGAGTTCTTCGCTGTATTTCTTCTGCAGGGCCAGCTCAGCCTCCAGCTGAGCGATGCGTCCCTGGGATAGCTGCCTACCCAGCTCCTGGTTTTCCTGAATCAGCATCCGACATTTGGCCATCAGTTTCTTCCCTGTTTGGCTGCAAGGGAAACAAGTCTCACATCACACAGTGAACAAGGAGACAAATGCAAAAGGCAGGCAGACACTGATGATCTGTTCCCACTGCCTGTTTCAGCCCGTCGCCGCCCCAGAACCCTAATAGAAAGTCTCCAGTTTTGTACTAACCACATGACTAATCAGACCTAGCCTCAACATGAATAGGAACTTTTTGAAAGGGCTTGTTGAATACAAATATATGCAAACCATTTAAACTCGTCTGAACCAATGTAGTCAGTTTGAATAAAGAAACTTCCTTACCCCAATACTTTAAAAATTCAAACACTTTGACAAATAAACTATTTCAGTGATGTTTCAGTCTACCTCAACTTACCACAATGCACATGGATGAAAGATGAACATTGTACAAGGCAAAATCACAGTAGCTTTTTAAATTTTTTTTACCCTTTCTCCTGTGTCTAAGTATTGGGAATAATTTAAGCAATGTCACAGAACATTACATCCACAAAAACACCAAGAAATGCTTCAATCTAAGTAAATCAGCACTGAACTTGATGTGCACAATAAATGCACAGATTCTGTGAAGTATTCCCTTTAAATACAAAACAATTGAAAATGGTAACAGCACAATCAACCAGCTTAGGATGCCGTTTGTTCAAGTATTCAACAGATCAAAGAGAAAAATATATTATAATTGCAATTATCAAGATTGCATTTTAAAACTGACTAGTATAGAAGGCAATAGTGATTGTTGAAATTGCATTACTGCAAATGCTTTAACACATACATGCCTATGGTACTGTCCCCATGAGTTAACGTATAATAAAGACAGCAGCAATTGTGTCCAATGATAATCATTAAAATTAAACTGAATTACCAAAACCTTGTTATTGTCATCAGTGTACTATATATCAATTACTTGATAGCATTAACAATTTTGGTCTTTTTTTTTTTTTTTTTTTCAAAAAATGTTCTTTAAGTCATTAAAAATAAAAATGCCAACTTCAACCCAGAGCTGCACGATATCAGCAAAACAAGAACATGCATTATCATTCCTAAATATTAAAATATCGATACCGACTGGGAGTAACCCACATTTCTTTTTCCATCTTAATGTTGACCACCACTATCCTTGAGTCCTCTACTTTATGTCTGGCTTTATAGTCAAGTAAATGTAAAACTTTTTAAAAGATAAAAAGAGCATGAGAGCTTCACAAGTTAAATGTTGGAGTTACATATTTGGGAAACTTAATTTCTAAGCTGTGGAAGAAATTATTTGGTCAATCACAAAAAACACACAATACAAAACAATATATCCTCGTCAACTGATAACATGAAAATCTGCAGAACATTTGCACTCACAGTTTGACAACAGGAGAGCACCTACAGCAGTGTGTTTCTGTAATAAATTTCAACTGATCTGCAAACTTTTACACAAGCGTAAAAGATGAGGACCAACCATGCCTCTTGGTTTCAACACACACTGCTGTAAGTGTTTGCTTTAGGAGAAACGAGAGATCAAATTAAATGCAAGGAAAAGAAACAATTCACAAAATAAAACATTTAAATAACACTCTACCGTGTGGAGGCCCATATTCAAAGACATGGGCGAAAGGACCCTCATGCCTGAACCATAGTCCCTTTGTGGACGAGGATCTGGCTCCGCTCACAGTCTTATATCAGTTCTAATGTCTCTTCCCCCAAAAGTCTTACTTTTAATCCTAGTAACTTTCCTCTTATGAATGGAATGTGTCTGGACTGTCCAGAAGTCTTTACAATTCACAGAAAGACTAGCAGGTAATTGTGTGATGTGATCCACTGTTAAATGTCTTTACAAAAGCAAGTGTGGAAGCTTTCTTTGAAATGTTCAATTGATGTTTTAGGCTAGGGATGCTCCCCGCCTGACACGACCTCCCCCATAAGCCCTTTATTTTATGTGTGAACTGTCTGGTTTGAGCTGAGGGGTCGGGAAGGGATCATCCGGTGCGGGCAGTGAGCGACCACCTCTTCGGAACAGTCCGGACTCCTTCAGGCCCTCGGACGGTGAGGGGCGGGAGCTGAAACACAATTGTCACCTGACCATACTGTCTTTTCTCTTTAGATTATGTGATATGTAGCTGCCACAGTACAAGAGAACAAAAGCAGTTTTGTTTTTTGCAGTGACTGGCTTTCTGTAAAGTCTGAGTCTTGTGACCAGTACAGCATTTTGTCAGCCTTCCGCCCCACCATTGTTCCTGCATGCCTGCAGTGAGAGTGAGGGTGGGGGGGGCGTGAGGAAGTCTTGACTTTTTGTTTGAAGGGGGGAGTTATTTTGATTGTCTTTACCTATCAGGTGTAAATTTCCAGGCACTCAGTTCATTTTGGGCCTGCTCCAGTTTGTCTTTAGTCTGTTCCAGTTCAGCCTTCATTTTGAGGAAAAACAAGTTGATGGCTGGATCCACCATGGACGACCGCAGCTGGGCCACACTCGGCTGCTGGACTTGCTTGAGGTACTGAATCTGGGTCTGCAGAATGCGACAAATGAAACTTAGTCACTGGTGTAGGAGTACAGCCATAAAACTTCACTCATTTCATTTGCCAACAGCACTCTACTACAAACCCAACATTAAAAATTAGGGTTTGGAAAGCATACAATTATGACACTCATGAAAGTTTGTTTTGTTAAAATGTTCCAACTCTCCTTATGCACTTCAGCACCACATCCACTACAAAATTTATGAGGTGTAGACATTAAGGCCGTTTACATCACATCCAACCGGTCAAATATATTACTGTTATGGGAAGCACTAATGTTTTGCAATCTACATATAACAGTCAACACAATATTGCATCCAAACACTTATTTGTAAATGGGAAAATTGCACAAGCTGATATTCAAATTTAAGAAACTGTGCATCAATAAGAAAAATAATCTTGCAGCATAAACACGTTTGTTTTTTACCAGTTTTGCGCACCAACTGGATGACAAAATTCAGATCATTGAGGTACGTAAATCTGCATACTATTTCTTTTAAAAGAAAATCCACCTAGAAGCCCATTTTACAGCACTTTGCTCATTCATCATTTGCAAGTATTACTCATTTTCCACCAGTCTGAGATTTCTATTGATGAGTGTTATGCATTCAATCAATAAAAGCCTCTTAAAATACTGTAATGCATTAATAATTGAACATGAAAAAAAAAAAAGGAATTGTACGGTTCCATGAGAACTGCTCGTTAATAAACAGAACAAAAAAGTGTCTGTCCAGGGTAAAAACCAACATGGCAGCCAGCACTGCAAATGTTTGCACTCATATTATTGATGGTCAAATTTCAAAGTCATGAGAGAAATATCTATGGTTTTTCTCAACCACCAGTTGTCAAAATCAATCTGATATTGCATAAATTAGTTTTCTGAAAGGTGTTATACGTTGTTAACATTTCATATTATTAGAATTACTAATGAACATGCATCAGCATTTATTCAGCCACCATCTGAAGGCCAAAACAGGAGAGTTCCATTCATTCCAGTATAAAATTAAGTTCTATTTTCTGAATAATAAAAAATACATTAAATATAAAAATTAATAATAATAAACTGATACATACTGTGCACTCTTGCATTTCCTGCTCCTTGGTGGCAAGTCGCATCACTAAGATATTCTCCCTTCGTGCAGACTCCTGCTGCTGCTGCTTGAGCTTTTCCTCAGACTCCTTCAGTCCTGGCACATCGTTGGCTAAGGTGTGGAAAACAAATGCATCATCAGGCTAAATTTCACAGCTAAAAATACTAATGCAATAATGAGCTAACATCAAATGTACTTACAACAGAGCTCTGCATATTTTGTTTCAAGGACCTGGACGTATGCATCGTGTTGCTTCCACCTGTAAAACACAAAGAATTTGTTCAAGTCGTTATTAAAATACTTAAAAGAAATCAATTTAGATATCATCTTGCACATAAAACTGAGGGAGTGTTTACCTTGTACATAGCTCTTCTCTGGTCAAGGTTTTCATGTCAGACTCACTCAGGCGAACCTGTGAGAAGAGAAAAACAGCGACTGGTCAAATAATTCTGTTACCATTTTAGAAATAAATGGATCCACAAACAATTTATCTTAATAATAAACCAGCGGGACAGTACTAACCTTTTTGGGAAGAGGCTCCTCGTTGGTCATTGTGAGCTAGAAGTAAAGAAATAAGAGAAAACCGATCAGCAACCGAAGCTTTAGGTCAGTACATCGTCTTTTCAGTTGCCAAGGGCTGGATGTGGCAACACAATAAAAAGGTGCCATGTTTAAATACAAAGACATAAAATACACAGTCAAATATAATGAGTGTGTGATGGAAGATAGATAATGCACTGATGTTCACCTATTCGCCACTAAAAGTTACCATAACCAGCTACTAATCGCTGTCGAGCCAAATGTTCGGTAGTGTGGCAGTAGCCAGCAGTTAACAGCGACGCACAGTGTAGAAGCTAACCAAGGTTAACTACTGATTGCTAATGACATTTACCAACCTGCTGAACATTAAAAACATTTAAAACACCGCTGATGTAACGCTACGGTGTTTTTTAACGGTCGCTTATGTTACGTTCAATTCTTGGCTCCTGTTCGACTCCTTGTTATCACAAAATGGCGCTGAAGGAAATGACTCCCTCCCTTACGCTCCTTTTCCTGAAACTAGCGGGCTCTTGGCTGCGGTTACCAGGCCTAACGCCATCAAAGCACTCACCAGGCCGGTTCCTTTCGGTGTTTCCGGAAACACTCGGCTTTAATAATTCCTTGCAGGTCCAAATATAAGAGATACGTTAAGTTTCGCAAAGGAAATTTGCAAGTTTCAGTCACGCTTCGGTGTCCGGACTCTCATCTTCCTCACCGAGGACAGGACAGAATGGCTCTGAACGAGCTGCGGCTGTGTTGCACCCTGGCTGCTGCGGAGCAATGTCAAAGAGGGATTACAAAGGAAGATATAACACTCCTACTTTTTTTGTTAAAAAAATTTGAACTGCATGACAAATTACTTTTTTTTCCTCATTTTTCTCCTTTTAGGTTGTCAGTACATTAAAATTTTAGTACCCTTCGAGCCCGAAAAACAAAAATTGTTTTATGAATTTTATTTAGATATAATCTATATATAATTACAAATGTGAGTACTAATAAAAAGTATTTTCAGAATAGCTTGTTAGGCTAAGACTGAAACATACATGCGAACATATTTTTCACGATATATTTGTAACCAATTTATACTCATTCTAGACTGGTTTAAGGAACATGGCTACTTATTTTTCCAAAAGAAAATCTTTCATAATTAACTCAAAATATTCAAGAGCGAGCTATCATCACTGTGTAGACGATCTCTGATATTACCTGTGACGTAGGGGACGGATAGTTCCATTTCACATTGTGGGATCCACGTTTTAACTTTTATTTTATTTATCTTTTATTTGTTTACTATACCGTTTACGCTAGGGTATAACGTTTCATAATATAATTATGACAAATAATAAATGCCTAAGTTTAAAACAGTTATTAAAATCTCCAAGTTGCGCTCACGGGATCACAGTGCACTCTAATCAAGGCCATAGGAATTCAATGCGAGTTATTTCAGGCGATAAAAATGGGAATTGTCAGAGTTTTTTAATTCTAAAAAATCTTAATTCTACCGTGTAGTTCGTTGTGCTTCTTTATTATAGTATTCGCCGTCCCCACACAGGCTTATATAAGTCCTACGCACCTCACGAACCCCCGTATCTGCTGATAATAGTACCGTCTCTTAGGCTGTCAACTTGAAGTTGCACATTTCAAGGGCAGCTTCAATTACTTATTGGATTGGGCACAAGTTGTTGTAATCTTGCACAGAGTTATAAGAAACATGCTTTGCAGAGCTGGAGAAATACGCAGGTAAGGCAGCTGAATAATACCACTGAAACTGAATAGAGAACCAGTGGAGCTTTTGCTAGCGGCAGTCAAATGCTAACTTGCAATAGTTGTATGTCGAGTGCTAACAGTTAGCTTGTCAGATGCTAAGTTAGATTAGCTACTAATTTATGTTAGTTTATGGTGGACTAAAAAGGATTTGGGTTAATTTGTGGTTATGTATTCTTATGTTTTGGTGCACTTGTAAAGTGAAGTGCGGCTTTGTAAAAAGAATTTTAAAAAAGTGTACCCGAAGCTATTTGCTAATTCAGTTGATGTTTATCCACTTTGTATAACCAGAACTAAATCAACGATCACCTGTTCAGCTATAGTTCATTTTCTTTAGTCCACAATGCCCTGCAAACTTGCTTATAACCCTAGAATGTTGACATTTTTTACAAAACCTTAGTATTCAGTTTTGCAATTATGTGATCAGCTTTCAAAAATGTTTTAAAACTTAATCCTACTTTAAATTTTTCAATAATTTTTACTGACGTATATATATATTTTTTATGTTCCTTGGTCTTCAAGATTGCTTGCTTACCAGTCTTCTAAATAAAATCCACTCACAGAACACCTGCATTTATAATGAGATCTCAGTATAGACCTGTTTTACTAATTAGGTTATCGCCAATGGTTGCTCTAAATTTTATTTGGAGGTAACTGAGTAAAGAGGGCTGAATACAAATTCACACCACTTTGACTTAATTAAAAACAAAAAAAAAAACATCTTGTTTTCCTTCTATCTCACAATCAATTTGTGCTTCATTTGATCAGCCTGTCGCATGACGTATCTGATTGAAGTATGCAGTTGTAAAGTGTAAAAAAAAAAGAAAAACTGGAAAAGTTCAGTTTACATATGCCATCAACAACTGGTTCATTCTTTCCTTTGTTTTGTTTTCTTTCCAGATGTGCTGTCAGCCTCAGCCAAAGCATTTGTAAGATAGCTGCATCTAGGCAGAAGCACACACTTCCTGACCTGACATATGACTATGGAGCCCTGGAGCCTCACATCAATGCTGAGATAATGCAGCTTCACCACAGCAAGCATCATGCCACATATGTTAACAACCTTAACGTTACGGAGGAGAAATATAAGGAGGCTCTTGCAAAGGGTACAAATGGCCACCTGAAGTCACTCAAGATTGCATGAATGCAGATTTAAAATTAGGATAGTTTGGGAATATTTTCCAGGGGTGCATATTTATGTTTCCTCAAACATCTCTCTGTAATCACTATGGGTCTTAAATTTTGACATTGCTGGTGTGTGACTTATTGTAGGAGATGTGACTGCACAAGTTGCCCTTCAGCCTGCTTTAAAGTTTAACGGCGGCGGCCACATTAACCACACCATCTTTTGGACCAATCTCTCGCCAAATGGTGGCGGTGAACCCCAAGGTGAGGCAGAAACAAAACCTTATTTTGTTTGTTTTAGTTTTTTAACTCTTAAGAAAACTTATTTCCAACCTAAAATGATGGTGTGTATTGGACATGAATACATCAGTAGGTCAAAGTGATTTGCTAGTTGCAGAGACATAATTTGAGTGGTTGTGTTTTTTGTTTCGTTTTGATCTCCTTGACCTGGATTGGTCAGGGAAATGTGCTAACTGACAGTGTGGAAAAATTCATTGCACTTCCTTGGTGACTTTAAAATAACATAGCTTTCTGAAGTATATTAGCCGGCGGAGGACACTTATTGCTTACTGGCTATTAACTTTGTAGCCTGGAAGTTAGTTTTACTGAGACTTATTTCGGATCATGGATGTTATTGCTCTAAAGCAGAAATCTGTCTTTCAGGGGAGCTGATGGAGGCCATCAAACGGGACTTTGGCTCCTTCCAGAAGATGAAAGAGAAGATGGCCGCTGTCACGGTAGCTGTCCAGGGCTCAGGCTGGGGATGGCTCGGTTACGAAAAGGAGAGCGGACGACTTCGCATTGCTGCTTGTGCTAACCAGGATCCACTGCAGGGCACTACAGGTTTGTTTAAAATGGCTTTGAAGTTAATGAGATGGGGCTATCTACTTCTAGTATTTCATTGTCATGTACATTTATTTTTTTAACCCCCCCCAAGGTCTCATCCCTCTCCTTGGCATTGATGTATGGGAGCATGCCTACTATCTCCAGTACAAGAATGTGCGCCCTGACTACGTGAAGGCTATCTGGAATGTAATCAACTGGGAGAACGTGCACGAACGTCTACAGATTGCCAAAAAGTAGAAAAGGCTCCTTAGTCATCACCCAGTAGCACCTTTGATCAAAACCTTTCAAATAATGGATATGAAAAACATTTTTGGTTAAGCAGCACTTGCTGCTCAAAGACGTCTGTAGCGTTCATAAAAATAAACGATTCAAAGTGCTTTGCTGTTTAAAACAAACCACATCCCCCTTAATTAAGGAAAGCAATGTGAAAACCAAAGACTTCTGCAAATGCAAACCACCAGAGTCTTGTTAAAGCGCACAAAAACTGGCCTCCTTCTGACATAGAAGCTTGTCTCTTGTTTTTCATACCCAAGTAACCGGTGCCACAGAGGTGCATACTTAAAAAGGTGTGTTTATGTCCAAATAAGTGACACTAAGATCAGACAATGTAACTGCTGTCCATGTTTTTAATGTAATGTAATAAAATAGTGTTTCAATACAGGCTTGACTTCTATGTTTTATAAATTGTCCTGGACATTACACTCACTTGTCCATCCTTAAACTGGATAATTCATACTGAAATCAGATGATTTAGGTAATCTGTAATTCTGAATTGAGATTTTCACTACTGTAACTCAATCTTTTTTGTAGTTTAAGCAATGTGTGTCCTTGCTGGAGTAGATTGGGTTGCCAATATGTTTAAAGTACAAGTTGAGGTAATGCAATGTCCAGGTCAGTACCAGAAACATGTTTTCTTTGAAGAGGTTGCGTTAATGAGATGATCAATAGTAATTTGCTTTGATTTCTTAGAGCGGACTGTTTTGCCTGTGAATTCTCCACAAATTAGGTAATATGGCACTCTTTTTTATATATATATATATATATACTTTGAGAGCGTTTGCAACTTCCGAGTATAATTTTCATTAGTCTCCTGAGATTTAATTATGTTTCTAAATGGTGCCAACTCAAGTCATCTCTGGGTTTTTTTCTTCGAAAATATGCTAAATTGTGTAAAATCTTACCAAGTTCAATTTCACATTACATTAATTCAAACCTAATTATAACACAGTCAAATTTAGATAATTGTATGATACGATTATCTAAATAAAAAAAAATTCTAAGCAAGTCCAGCTACTTTCATTGAGTCAGTGAATTTGTTCATTCTTAGTAAGCAAGCAGCAGAAGAGAGAAACCGCCCACTTCTAACAGGATTAAACCTCCGGAAGATCTTGGACAAGAGTGAGCAGTGTTTTCTGCATCATGTTAGCGGTTCTCCAGAAAGGAGACGAAGTACTAGGTGTACTTCCGATGGAAATGGTCCAGAAATGTTTTCCGTCTATTCCTGGCAAAAGAAATAAGAACATTCTCCAAAACGTTCTCAACAAACTGTAGCACTGTTGCTAAAAGTCTACTCAAACTTATAAAACGTACATATTGTATGAAGAAAATAGAGGCCTTGCTTTGTGCACTATTTCTTTCAGCCACCAGTCGGCAGTGTTTCCAAGCTCAAATTTACAAAAGCACCACAGGTAGTGGCTCATACCAGGTCTGTCTATTATTCAGTTACAAGCAATCATGCAACTAATTGTGTGGTATTAGTTATTCTGTAATAGTTAGTTTCAGCAGAAGACACTCAAGAATTCAACTACTATTTTCTGACACTATGTCCTTTAATTAATGGCTTAGTCAGTCGGTTGCTACATAACAAATTGTGGTTGGTGAATCATAACTAAACTAGGCTGATCAGTTTCCTTTACGAATGCAAAGACTAATTTGGAAAAGTGAATTCGAGAATTGCTATCATCCAAACCAGAGAAGTTCCAAAATTCAAATATGGTTATGCCTCAAAAATGAAGGTTCACTACCTAATAAGAGGATTACCAGAAGAAATATAGCACTAGTTTTTTTGTTTTTTTTTTCTTTTTTTTGCTGAGGCTCATTTGTGCAACAAAGCAATTTCATTTTAACAAAATGCAGGATATCTAACCTCTGGAATGAGAATTGGAAAATGTTGGACAAATATTTAAAAGTTATTTCCTCCGAGTTGCCCAGATTTAGTTGAGCGTATTTCAAACCCACAACACACACATCATTTGAAACACAAGCTCAACTGCTGGTGCTGCTGAATCTCTGTGGTATATGGAGGCATGCAACGACACTGGCGTGAGGGTTTGTTTTGCATCCATTTTTTCATTGTCAACACATGAGTTCTGAAACTACCCCAGCTAAGCCGGACACACAGTTGCATTTATTTTTCTGCTTTAACTGATTATTTGGCTACATTATAAAAGTAACTTAATAAATACAGATGACCTTGCAATCATAGAAACTGCTTTGCTCCAAATTCCCATGAAGATATCCTTTATCGACCTTTTACATTAGTCATAAAAAGCTCTCATGTGCAGAAATGGCATTTTGAGTCTTGATGTTTTTATTACCTTGAAGTGTCATGTTCAGAGTCTTATCTGAATATCTGTCAGTACACATGTTCAAATTCAGATAATCTCTAGAAACTAGTTTACAGATTCAGAAATAACATTACTTTTGTTTAGGCATAGATTAATTTGTTAAACTCTGAAAACTGTCTTTTTTTGTCAAATATTGACACGTGATTAAAGTTTCTGTCTCTTAGGACAGTGTCCCAAGAGTTTTGAGAGAAACTAAGGCATTAAAAGAAAACAGCAAGAAGCCTTGCTCAGCCAAATCTGAACAAGGACAGATCACCCCGTTCAGATTTGGTTATGGATAAGCATTTCTGTTCGCTTCGGTTGTCTATAATTGAATAAAATTATTTTTTTGTGTGTGTTTTGCCTCTCTTGCATAACTTGTTTTCAAATCTAAAATGAAAAACCACCACAATATCCGATGACCTTCACCAGAACTTTCCATTTCTAGCGAGCTTCAAATATGAACATGAGACATGCTTAAAATTTCCGCACCAGCCAAATTAGAAACAGAACTGTGGCAGATTTTGAGTGATGCTGTCAGTTCTGAGTGAACAAACAGATTTCCGGACCACACTTTTGTTTTTTTATTGTTTCGGTTCTGGTGGGAGAAGCTGACTGACTTATCCGCACATGGTTCCAGAACTTTGAATTACTCTTCTTTCTTTTTTTCTCCTCCTAAAGCTTTCTGCTCAAAATTATGCCTCATACCCCTTCCTTTAAACTTCTTAAACTTTTGACTGTAATGAGGTTTATAAAAATGTTCTGAATATTTTTTTGAGTATTATATTTTATTACAGTTTCACTTATCCTATAAATGTTTCATATGGTTGCCCTGAGCGTTGTCGTTGCTTATCGAGGTTCCATCTGACAATCTTCCAACTTGTCAAGTTGCCCTATTGCTTCTGAATGAACTATACCTACTCTGTCTTATACACAAGCTGCCATTGTCCTAGTTGGACTTGAATACAGTCAGCATTAAAGAAGTAAAACTTTCCAGGGCTTGTCGTCCACTGTTCCTGGCAGATAGGGTGTCAGAGAAAAATTCTGGGCACCCGTTTGGGTCTCAGCCCGGGTCTGAATGCTCAACCAGGTGCTGAGTGCGAGGAAGCAGACATTTCAGAGGCTGTGGGACTCTATAGGAAGCTATAGTACTGCAGTCTGTGGATGATTGATTCATCCATGGCTGTTGAAAACTCCACGCAGACAGATACACATTCCCAGGAGCCGGAATAAAGTAAAGGTGTGCACAGTAAATTTCCGTAACTCCGCTTTGAAAGTCTCTCAGTCACTTTAGAAAGTCTGCCTTTAAAAGAGAGGGAAAAGATTGTTTTAGCAACAGGGTGTGACTGTGTGTGTGTGTTTCTGTTAAATTATTTGTAGTTATGTAACTGCTGGTCTTTACTCCAGTTAGTCCAAAGGCTTGGGACATCCTTTAGGCAGCATGGCGGAATAAATCACTGTAAAAACCGAGGTCATTTTGGTTCATGTTGGATTCAGTCAGGCTTGGAAAGTCCACACGGAAATCTCTGAGTTTTCTTTCTGAAAAATAGAAAGATCCAATTGTTGCAAAATGTGCTTCAAACAGGGATCATGACTGCAAACATAAAAAGCCTTGTATCCATAATTGAACAATCATTCTGCAGGATCATCATAATCTGTGCATAAGCTTTTTATGAAACTTGGAAGCAAAGGAACCCTGATCAAGTTTGTTTGGGAATTATTTCTTTCCACATTTTTTGTCCTTCTGTCATTATCTGATGTTGTTTCATACATTAGTGTACTACTTATCTAGGCAACTAAGGTCGTTTGGCGTGTAATGTGATAATAATCCTGTTGGATTTGACCCTAAGAATGAAAACATTTTCCTCCACAGAATCCGTGTCTCTTTTTCTCCCGCTGTGATGAGAGTCAGCACTTAGCAGATCCTTTTTGGCCGCCGGTTCAGGATGTCAGAGGAAGGGAGACGAGGAGGAAAGCTCAGGGAAACTGGATGATTCCCAGCAGCTAGAGCACCATAATACAATAACCGTCCTTCATGCGCAGCAGACTGGATCTAATCCTGGGAATGCTCTTGCTGGTCCAAAAATGATCCCACTTAAAGTGATGCATCCGTCTCTCCCTGGAGGTGGTATTTTACACACAAGAGATGGGCACATAAAACGTAATTTCAAGTCATTAGCAATGCTTGGCGACTCGTTCAGTTTCTTATAGCTTCTCAACTCGTGAGCCAGGGTTTTTAAAAGATAATCTTACTAAAATAAAAAGTCAAAGTGATTGGCGTGCTTATTTATGATACCAGGCATTATCTCGTAGCTAACATATGGAAAGAAGCTGTTTCTTTAAATATTCATCTTGCGCCAGTGTAATTCTTTAAGCAGACACAGTAGCACATTTTTAGTTTCAGTAGAGTTTTGACACACTATAAATTATTCAAATGTGGATTTTGTTTTGGGTGAAGGTTTGCCAGGAGATTAGCAAGCATCTAGAAAAGAAAAAAAAATTCGGAGACATCAAAGATAAAATGATAGATGAACTGCAAGGATATGATGAAAATAATGACTCACTGTGAGCATAGTTTGCTGGAGAAAGTACAGTAAAAGATTAAAAACGTCTTCTAATAAATTGAAAGGGCAAGTACTTCAGTTTATTAGCCTATGCTAAATTTTAAAATGAAAATCAAACTACCACTTTCCTTTTGTATTGTTTTTCATTATTAGTGTTTTGAAGAGTCCTATTACCAACAATGGCAAAATCCAAATTTTGCAAGAGTAAATTATGAGTTGCCCATCAAACTTTGGTTAATATTTTAAACTTATATGTAATATTTTGCATTATATGTTACAGTGTATGTTGCTTTTTTGGCAAAACAGTTTTCTTTTATGAGAGACTATATAAAGTAATACACATATATATCTGTCATCCTGACAGAACTGCCGCATGACACCAATAGCCCAAACCTAAACAATTGGGATGGTGTTTTCAGGTTTGCAAGCTTCTTCCTTTTCCTCTAATTATAATGATGAGCATTTTAGGCAAACACTTCAATTTAAGTTTCATGAAACCACAGGACACGCATCCAAAAATTAAGGTCTTCTTCTCTTACCGCATTTGCAAATTGCAATCTGGGTTTTTGTGTTGTGTCTAAGGAAATGTCTTCAAAGGTTGACTGGTTACGGATAATGACTCCCTGTCCAACTTCAACCTTCATCTTCATAAGATGCTTTTCTTTTTTTTTCTTCCAGAAACACATTTTACACTGGATAATGTTTATTTTTGGACACAGAACCCATCTTTCTTCCAGTTTAGTTGAATGTTTTTCAACCTTGATCCTCAAGGCACACTGCCCTGCATGTCTTAGGCATTTCCCTGCTTCGGCACACATGATTTCAATTGATGGCTGATTAACAGGCTTTTGCTGAATTGCAATCATCTGAAAGGAGAGTGTGTTGAAGCAGGGAAACATCTAAAACATGCAGGGCAGTGTTCCTTGAGGACCAGGGTTGGGTAACACTGCCTTAGAGTACGTCATCACAGGTTTGTCTATAATTATTGTAAACACTGCAGTTTAATAATTTAATCTACTAGAAGCTTAAAAAGCCATTAAACCATTATCTTTGCTGTCCCAAATTGTTTAAAGGCATATATGTATGCATATATATGGTATAAAGTTTGAAACTATTTATTAAAATATATAAAGTTTGAATAAAAATCATGTAGGCAACTATCTTGTTCATTACTCTGACCGTACGCAGTCATTCTAATATGAAAGATGTAATGTTAAGTCTCATATACAACAGTAATAACATAATGCAAGATAAAAAAATATATATATGTATATCTGGTTGTAAGTGTATGTAAATACCACAATGCATGTCTGTAACTTTTTCACTCTTCAAAGGGGCAGATTCGAGCAGCTGTTTCTGTTTTGAGAGAGAGAATGACAAATCTTCTAACATATGAAATGCTAACATGTAGAAAAGAAGTACCAGTAAGACCTGATTTAAGGTCTTCAGACTGAAACACAAAACTGTTATAATTATAGATGTGCACTCTATTTTTGTTTGAAAAACCTAAAATTATCATTTCATAACACTTTTTGCCTGAAAATACAGTTTGATTTAAAAGCGTTGCAGTTTACCCCAAGAGGTTTCATCATGAGAATTGCAAGTTTATCTTTAAACTGAAGCTAAAGCTTGAGCAACATTCACATCAAGTTGATTCACAGCTTCATGATTCATTTGGCTCACTAAATCTGTATTGCCACTTGAGGCCTAACTTCTTATTCTTTTGAGCCATTTCCAACTTTTCCCTCTGCTGCTGCAGGGTTTTTACATCCAACGGTGAATGGAAACAGCCTTAACGGTATTTGGCAGATGCACAATTGTGAGAGTCTAAAAGCCTAGCTTAGGTTCTTCGCTCAAATTCTTATACTTGAAACAGATGGTCACATTAGATTTCGAACATAAAACAGAACAACAAAAGAGGGTTTTAAGGTAATAAAAACCCAGCTGTATTGTAGTTGTGCTCTTTAGAACCTGCCTGGCGTTAGAGCGTTCCTCTAACACTTGCCACAATTCAATCCAAGAACAACTATCCGTGTCGAATTAAAAGTACTTGTTATGCAGTTAACCTGACATGCTTATGTGAAAACTAAAGTTAGGTTTTAAAGAGCACATAGGCTAAGGACTATATACAGGGTATATACTATGTCTACACATGCTTTCTGTAGGCTTAAATAAGCTTGTAGCATAATGGGACTTCCAAGATGTGACATTATTCTCCTTACAGGTTCAGGTCATGTACAGTGTTGCAACAGAGTAACACTGATTTTCTGTTCAGACTTAGACTAACTTCTTGCCAGTTGACAAATCCAGAATGTGGAATCACTACTTTTATGACAGGTTAATGCTTTAATTACAGAAAATCATGTTTAATGATGGGATTATTTAAATCCTCATACTACAATATGTCTTTGTTATGAAAGATTTGATCTCTAAATGTGCCATTGTTTAATTTTCAAAGGCTACAGGAGATTTGCCCTTTCATTTTGTGCATTACACTTCTCCCATTTTTGATAAGGTTAGATGAGGTGGCTTTAGAAACCCACGATGAAAGCATCTGCGACAGTATTTGTTGGCTGCTGATTTTCTCCTGTTGCTGATGTAGTTTGCTCTTCCAGGAGGGAATTACTTTTTCTTGCAAGCAAGCTAGAGACTCTTTGGAAGCAGAAGTGTTTTCCGGGGCCCCGACTTTGACAAGAATGTGGCAATTTCAGAATCGATTGATCACCAGAGCAAGAGACTCAGAGGAGAAAACCCTGTTTGTGTTTGTCAGTTCAACTTTTTCTCATCACCCTTAAAAAAGGACTATGCTTTCCAATTTGATGTGAAGGACATTTCACCAAAACATTTTCCAACTGTTGCTGATAGTATTTGGAAGACTGTATAGATTTGAGCTGGTAGCAATTACTCAAAGGTTTAGGGGTCAGGAAACTTGTTATGTGCAGAGAATGGAAGAAAAAAAAAGAGTTAAAGGAATGAAGTTACTGTTCTTTATCTTGAAGGGTGTGGTAGGGTTTGAGGGTGGTTTCTGTTGGGAAAACATAAACTAATTAGAAATGTCATAATATTAACCAACATAAACATTACAGATACACTAGTTCTGTATATTTCAATACAATAACTTGATAAACTCTAGCATATTGAATCAGACTGATTAAGTGAACTTGAAGTTGACCTTTGTGAATTAACATACCGCATATAGCTATGCATCAAAGGCACCATGCATACTGTTATTCATCCAGTAGCCTATGCAAAACTGTCATGTTTGGGCAGTTTGACTCCGGTGCAGGCCACAAAGACGAACACGGATGAGGTAAGTGAATAGAGTTCCTTATGAGCATAACAGGATCTAGCTGTAGAAACGGTGACAGGAACGGGAAACCAGCTGGGTCCACATTGAGGGAAGAGGTAAATGATTAATATGGGTGTGCAGAATAACGGAAGATGTGCAGGCTGAGGAAGAGGAAGGGCTGGGATTGCTGCTGATCATGAAGTTGGTGATCCAGGGTGAGGTGTGTATGTCCACTAACGCTGAGATTGGTTGAGAGCAGGTAAGTAGTTCTGTCGATGTTGGCTACTTGTTGTTTTTTTTCCAGGAAAGAAAGCGGTAGGTAAGGCAGTGGAGCGTGGACAGAAAGGTGAGCAAACAAGTAGGACTCCGGAGCGATGATACAATGAGGCAATCCAAGAAGAGCTGTGGGACAGGCAAAGGTGAGCCCGGAGAAGTTGGTGAGGCGTGAGGCATATCCCAGGAGGACGTGGACTGACTGCAACTTACCCAGGTGAGATCAGAGATTGGTAGAAAACAGTGATTAAGCTGAAGCTGGATGTGAGAGAACCATCTGGAGTCATGGAGAACCTGCACCTCTAAATGCACCTCCTGGTTACGCTTGATGAAGACCAAATGAAGCTGCACCTTCCCGACTAAACCTGCAGAGAGTTGGTAGGAGGAGAAAAGCAGCTAAGTCAACATGAACGCAACATAATAACAAAAATCTCTGCTACAGGTTAGCAATCAAATCTGTCATGCTAGCTAGCTGCTACTTTGCATGACTTTCTTTAAACAGAAGCTACATACTTTGCTGGTAGGTCATTGAAATATTATTCAATGGACTATTGCCTTTTCCCTACTCTTTGATAGGTAGATAATCAGAAAAGACAAGGACATTTTCATGCCCTGAGTTGGGGGGGGGGGTTAAATGAAGCCTCTTGGAACCTGTAATATTTTCAGATGACTGCCTACCCCTATCAGTAGCTAGAGCAAACACTTTTATTTTGACATGCACAATTTGTCTCTCCTAATCAATTAAATTATACAAGATGGAAAAGCATGATCCCCGTCTTAATGCGTAGGATATTTGAGCCTTTGTATTAGTTCCAGATACCTTCCAGTGTCGGCCGTCAGAAAACTGCCTGGTGCGTGTCATGCAGCTGATGTCATCGGAACCGCGTGCCCCTAAGTGAACAGAATTGCAGTGACATGTTTTTGGACAGGTGGCATGTGGTGAAACATCAACTCTTGTTACCTTTAACATCCAAGGGCTCCGACAGCAGAGAGAAGAATATAAACACTGACTTAAAATCTAAAACTTCAATATATGCTCAGATTCAATAAACACAGCAAACGTGTCTCGCCAGACTTCGTATGTCACACATGATGAGATCATACTGGAGAGAATAGACGTCTTTCTGTATTTTTTATTTTTTTTTGCTAGAATCTATCAGGATCCATTCACCCCTCTGGCCTGATATATTCCATTGTCTGTCCAAGCACATCTCCACACGGAAAATTAGAAGCAGAAAGTAGCATGGAAAAAATGACTGGGTCACAACAGAAGGTACTTTACAAAGAGAAGAAAAAAAATTGAGGTCAAAGTTTGGAAAACATCATTTTCCCATAAAATCCTTTCCGTCTCTCGTCTTCTCCTGCTTCGGGGCCTCAAGAGTGAGTGCTGAGTGAAATGGTGACTATAGGAAAAGCAAAAAAAAAGTTAGAAACTTGCCTGCACCTCAATAACCAAAGCCATTGGGGGATTATTTTCAAATTCTTGAATGTGGCATAAGGAGCTCTTTGCTTCTGGGGAATGAAGACAAAAACAGAAGGGAAGCGTGAGAGGAGCTGATAGATGATGAGGACCCCCGTTCATATGTGGGGATAAATCTTAGAGGCACAGGTCAAAGTTACCTAGGAGGGCAAACAGAGTTCATGTCCTAGTTTCCAGTCGTGTGTGTTTATCTCTCTCTGATTGAGATTCTTTCTGCCAGGGGATTTTCCATACTTACTGCTGTGTTCAGGAACAGATGCATTGTTGGCAGTTAAACTAGCAGTCTGGTAGAAAAAGAGGCTCACGAAGCATTCTTCCTCATCTCCATACTCACTTCATACTCACACACTTTCTTACTGCTTCCCTTTAATATGATCTAATTGACTCGTCTTTCTGCAATTTGGCTTAAGGTTCTTTAATGGCTTTTTCCCAATTTCACTGGCTTCAGCTATTTGGTGACATTTGTTTTAGACTGTTTCTTTCTGCAAAAACGTCTGATAACCTCTGCAAACTTTCACTGTTTGTAAGACTAACTACCATCCGCAGTGCCTTGCAAAGTTTCCCACGTTTCAGTTTTCATAGTTATGCATTACTTTGCATTGTGTAAAATATTTCTCTCTTGAAGTTAGTTGCACACTAGTTGATCAGGATTCCAAATACATTTTTGGTTTTGGGGCCTTTAATGAGTTACCTAATAAAATATAATATAATTGAGATGTTTATATTTCAATAGCTTATTTTATGAAGTGAAAGACATTATGTGATTTACACATAGATTGATGATTCTAAGCCCTTTATTTTGATTAGTTATGATAATTTTCTGAAAATGCATCATTTAAGATTAGAATATTGCGCATCAGACCAATAAAAAACATTTTTTAATAGTGAAATGTGGTCTTAATGATATTTTTTAATGCCATCTGAAAGTTTATTTTCAAAAGTTACTGTGAATTTGACAAAGGAGTCTCATCAGAACCCATGTCCTAATTGACTGAATATGACTATTTGTATGTTTAGACAGAGTTTGGTCAAGATCTGCCCCATAAAAAGGCCTTTATTCCCCTTTTGGAAATCAGAATTTATCAAGGATTTAGAGATAAACAGCATGCAAAGTGGAAAAAAAAAATCAAATCAACACGCCCTCCTTGGAATAAGTCTATGCATTAGTCACGGCCTGATTTCTACATGTGTCATCTATGATTCAGTCATATTTTTGACGCTTAACATCATCCCAAAGGTAAAATTCTGCACCTGCCTAATAATAAAATAAAATAAAATATATTAAAAAAAACACACAACTTTGATTGACTTTCCTTTAGCAGTTTTCCATGACCTAGTTTAAAAAAAAACAAAACATGATGGGATGATGGAACGGTGATGGAAGAACTTTGCAACAACTTAGGAAAAGACATTTGCCCTGCAGCAAGAATCTGGTCATACTTACATTCAGCTGCTCTCTGTGTTTGTAGCTCCGGCAACACAACACATATTCAGAATCTTACACCACAGAAATAACATTTAGTTTGGCCAGTCTATTCATATTCAGATTATATCACAAAAGCATAGCATATATTCTCCTTTCTCAGAAAAAGTTTGCGGGCTTCTTGTGGGAGCCTTTTTACTTGTTCTTCAAAAATAACATTGCCAACTTTCTTCTTTTGGATCACTTCACTCAATACTCAATACTTCTTGTGATTATTTAAACAGACCCTTAGCTTGCTGTGAACCCCGAAGAACCCTTTCTTATTTGTAAAGAGGGCAGCTGGTGTTTTTACCTACTGCTGCCTTTTTGTTTTGACTGTTTTTCTGTGTTCTGGTCCACCTCTGCTGCTCTCTGCCCTTGTTAGATGATTCAGCATCAGTTTAAGTCATTTTGGCCCCTGTGCGTGACCTCATGCTTGCACATATGCTTCAGTCTTTTACTAACCCAGGCAACCATGAAAAGCTTCAGTAGTCAGCAGGGCTAACTGTCAACATATGCACACATGCAAAAAAAAAACTGATTTTATACAGGATAAAAATATCTTAATGGGTATAGATAAACAAAACCAACTTGATGATTACTTGCAAAGCAGATGCAATTTTAAAAGCTCACAAAAATGAGTATTTTTTTTAATTGAATGTGCAATGTATAAATTTTACACATGGAAAACAAACTACATATAATGATTGTATGATACATTTCTGGTTTTATATAGTCACTGACTCTAACCTTTATTTAAAAAGGGGAACATTTGCATAAAGAATGAGTTTCCATCATAAATATTTGGTTTCATTAGAAGAGGTTGAATTTCATTCCATTTTCCACATCACTCAAATAAGAAACTCCAACCAGCTTCCCTGCCTCTGCTGCCAAAACTTTCAAAATGATGCTGCCTCCAACATGTGTTCAGGGTGTCATGCAGTGATCCTCCACATATTATATTTTACATGTAGGCCAAAAGAAATCTGGGGAAGATGCCACCCAGAGTCTTCCCCCAAGAGGAGGAAAGGACGAAAAATGTATCAACGTTTATATGGAGATTGCGGAATTTGGTTAGGGTGAATTCAAATAATTAAACTTTTCAATAATATTCAGATTTATTGAATAGGACTGTCTACTGAAGCTTTGTAGTTGTTTTGAGATGAAACCCTTCAATGCACAGGATTTGAAACCTTTGCAAGGCACTACATTTCAGAGTATCAGAGGTTGCAGTGAATCTTTACTGGCTCATAAAATCCATTTAAGATAGATTCATTCTCATCACTCCCAGCTATGTCATACTTTGACAGAATGATAGCGGGGAACACAAACTCACGGTTAGTCACACCGTTTGACCCCTCTGAATTAAAGCTGCTTTTTTACAAAGTGGACAAAGATGGCAGATTACTTATAATCTTGTCTCGTGCCTTTTTTTTTTCTTGCCCGATGTTTAATGTCTTGTTAGCTCTGGTATCTCCCTATATTCTCAGCCATGCTCCCCAAGCGAGTTTCAAACTAAGGGAGTCAAACTATTCCCTTTTTCTCAGTGGGTAACATCTGCCTTTTTAGAGTGTTGCAATGCTCCAGCTGTTACTGCAACACGTCAGGAAAAAAAGAAAGGGGATTGTTGGATGAACTTTTGTTCAAGACCCCTGTCTGCAAGCAGTAATATTTTAATGCTAAAATTTACAGTTTAATAAGTCAGGTTGAAATTACTTGCCATGTTCTCCTTGATATCTGTAAAAATAGTTGCCCTGCTAAACTTAGCTCCATGCTATTGTCAATATGCAGGTTATGTAAAATTAGTATAGGTGTGTATATAACTAGGGGTAAATCTTGATTATACACATTGTTAAAATGGATCATTGCAATTCAGATTTATTTTTTATATGCCACTATTGATGTTCTTTTTTTTTAACTTATTAAATCTTAATGACCTAAAGTGACTTAGGAAAGTTTAATTTATCTAACACATTTTAACATCAGACCAAGATATTCTGAGTAAATCCAGTTTTCTGGACCTTCTTACCAGGTTTTCTCAGAAAGATCAGAACGGCTCTGATAGCTCCACTGCACCCAGTATCAGCATCAGTTCTCTGCAAGACTGTGTGCTAACTTCACTTTCACAATCCGCCTATATTGTACCCCTATCAACCCAGCAACAGCATCATTAAGTCTGCAGATGACACAGCTTTGCTCAGGTTAATCACGGGAGCTGGAGAGAGCCAACTCACCGGATCGGGCAGAGTCAATAATCGGCAACAGCAGCAAAACTAAGGAGCTGGTCATTGACTTTGAGAAGAGAAAAACGGATATTCATCTGTTGTGTGGAGAGGGAGCCAGCCTTCTGTTTTCTGAGAATGGAAATATAGAATAATCTGACCTGGGGGGCAAATACCAAACAGCTACTAAAGAAGGTGGAGTACAGACTTTATTTCCTGAGAGTCCTCAGGAAAAACCATCTCCTACAAAAGCTGCTCTTTGCCTTCTACATCTGCGCAGCCGGGAGCATTCTGATTTACTATATATGTGTGTGTGTGGTTCAGCCCCAGCCTGAGAGAGGAAATCCCTCCAGAGGCTTATCAGGTCAGCAGACAGTCTGATCGCCTGCCCTCCCCCTCACCAAAACACACGGCTCTGGATCCCTCAGTAGGAGATGTCAGAGAGTCGAAACTCTCACAACCTGTCTAAAATAACACTTTTAGGGTTTGGCTCGTCAGGAACTGACTTGCTGTGTTGGTGAAATTGACTGAAAGTACATTTTCAAAATATCAACTTTTAAGCAGGTATTAAACATGCTTTTCATTAAGCCCCCAATTCTTTTTAAAGATAGATTTTGTTTTTGGTCTGACGTAATATTCTAATTTTAAGTGTTTCATCACCTGTTTAAAAAAAATCATCAAAATTAAGAGAAATAATGGTATTTAAGCATCAGTTTTCTCATTAATGTTTCACTTGGTGTTACTGAAATTAATTGACTTTTCATATTGAAATTTATTGAATAAGTCTGTAGACATAGGTTTTTTTTTTTTTTTGATAAAATGCACAACAGCATAACATATCTCCGTCCCATATGCTCTATTTTCAAAGCAGTTGCTGATCACCCTTTGGGCAGACTACAAATAATTGTAAATTTCGCTTCAAACCTCTCCTTTTCAAACTTTCTTTATCAGTTAGCTGTGCCACAAGACTGTACTAGCTTTTGCAAATATATACATAGTATTAGTTTTCTTACCGTATGAATTAGTTTTATTTCAATAATATTGTGAGAACATGGCAGCATATTGATTGGTATCTCTTCTTTCATAAAGCTAGTACATCCTTTGCTATTGCTTTATTTGTTTGTAGCAAAGGTTCCATTAATTCTACAATTTGAAAACTGCCACTGTCAACTCTATTTCACTTACTACAGCACAGATATGTAAAGGTTATTGATGTTTTCTTGAAGCAGATGGCTCCTTTGGGACCTCAGAAACCATATTTATGCATTTAAGTTTTACGTTGTTGAAACTTAAGCCTTAAATTGAGATGGACTCACAGTGTCAAAGGTTGTCCTCCCCGCGGCAGTGCTGCATGGATTTAGATTTACTGTTGGATTACCGACAGATTCTGTTCAAAGTGAACCCCGAATGCACAACATCCATAAAGCTTCCATGCTGTGCTCCCTCTTCACAGCTCCTCTTTGCTGGTTGTTTCTTGGCTCAGCCAGTCAGGACAGGCAGCCTCTGTTGTTATGTGACTTTTCCTTACAGAGCTTCAGCCAGTCAGTCTGTACGACCAACTCATCTGTTTTTTGTTTTTTTTTAGATTTAGTGTTGAGCTGCAACTAAAGTATTTGCCAAGAGCAGTGAAGAGCAATGCTTACTATCCATCTTTAGTTTTAGATTCGTACATGAGGGTATTTATAGAACAAAGTTCTCTTCAGATCATTGGGACAAGGTGTGTTTGTACGTGAACTTTACTTTTGTATTTACACTGTTTACCTATGATGTCATTGCTGGCATATGACGAGCATTTGCCAGCGCGCTCGGAAGTAATTACCTTTCTATTTATTCCACAGCTGTCAGGGTCCTTCTGTGTTTGAATAAATCCTTTCCCTAAAGTGCTTGCCAAAGGCAGTTAAGTGATAATTAACAACATATTTGCGAGCACAACTACCAGACTGATTATGTTTGGTTTCAAACAAACATCTATAAAATCTTTTGTCCTCAGTGTGTGACACAAATAGAAAAGCATCTGAACACCAGAAGTCAAAATAGTGGGGACAGAAGGGGGGAATGGGCACGAGCAGAGAAATTACTGATTTTAAATAAGAATTACATACCAAGCTCTGCCAAAATATTCATAACACTTGAGCTTTTTCAACATTTTGTCATTTTAAAACCACAATTTCAGTGTTTCTACTGGTAATTTATTGAACAGATCAACACATAGTAGTGCATAATAGTGAAGTAAAAAACAACAAAAAAACAAAAAACAAAACATAACATGGTTTTAAATGTATATTTGCAAACTTATATCTGAAAAAACGTGTCGATTAATATCCAACCTAATGCCCTAAATAGCATTTACATTTCAGCATTTGCTTTTCCAATAACCATCTAAAAATGTAGAGAGTTGATACTTATATTAGATAACTACAAACCTACCAAGATGTGGTTGCTCATCTTAAATGACACCATGAGACTTGAAGTTAATAAAAGTGGCTCCATGACACTTTGAATTTGGCTTATATTGATTGGATTTAAAATTAACATTGTTCTTTTATTCTTTTTAGTTTTTGTATAGTATAACTAATAGACAGATTTATATAAAAATATTGCCCGTGTGTTTATCCCACAATTGTATGACACTTTTGTTCCAGTTAAAGTGCTGACTGCAGTCAAAAAGGGTGACGTCAGCATCAAGCTGCGGAGATGATTTTCTTCTCCATGGACAGTAAAACTAGTCACTGTTAAATGGAAAATGGAAGGAGCTAAATTGTGCTCCTTTGTGCATGAAATGCGCTACATAATTAAAAATTGATTTGACTTGACTCCACTTTAATATTCAGCATTTCGGGAAGCAGACCTCATTCGGGGCTGAAAAAAGAGTTGGGACTGAGTTAGAGGTTCACCTTCCAGCAGAGTAGGAAGGGCAAAAATACGGCCAGAGCTACAATAGATATGTCAATTAGTAGCTAATGTCCTGATTTTCCAGTCCTGACAAAAAAAAAAAAAAAAACACCCTAAAAACATTAAGAAAAAATGTCATTCTCTAAATATGCAGAGCTGGTAGACAGATATACCAAAGGAACTTATTTGCTGCAAAGGGACTTCTACAAATATTTACTAATGGGGGCTGAATACAACCACATTCCACAATTCTGAGATTTGTTTTGGTAAAAATGTGGCTATTATGTGACAAAAAGTGAAAAAAAAAAAAAAAAAAAACATATATAGGGAGTATAAATATTTATGTAAGGCACTATTTGTGTGAAATCGGATACACTCAAGGCTAACGCAGCTGATATGGCACCTTTTACTTTATGGCAAGCTGTGTTTGACATGCACAATACACCGTGAGGTCATACGAAAAATAGCTCCACCACATGTGAGCTCTGCACTTTTGCGGTTGTGCCACTTTAGGTTAAAACAAATGCTGATAATTATTTACAATCACACCGTGTTTAGCCCTGTCAGGGGGCCGAGGCTCACTCTCCGTGAAGGATCACATCAAGCTGCAAGGCACCTTCAAAAACCTAGAAGCAAATGGTGACAGAGTCCATCTGAATGACATCTATACTTCACCTTCACGTAACATTAACACCTCAGAGGGAAAAGTCAGTGTGTCACATTTTCTCTGCTTCATAAATGAACTGAGAAAAAGGCATAACAAATCCAAACTGATTCTCTGCCAAAGTCGAACACTGATGAATGTCTGCTTTATTTTGAGCAAACATTAGTTATGCCTCACTTTATAGTGTGCTTATAATTTAAGCTATTATGGTGATTTCAATGTTTTTTGCTGTGTGCACGGTATCTGGTCTGACTTTCTGTAAAATTACCAGAAATTTCACCACTAGTTGAATCTTTTTTTCCCTATTATTTTGAATAAAAAAAAACAAATGTTTTTATACCAGAAAGTAGACAGTGAAGTATTTTTCTTTTTATTAGGGTGGAGTATGGGATTCTTTCCTTATTTGTGTTTCATGCAAGACTTTTATGAAAGTGTTTATTGTGTTTTACTCAGAAATTAACTCAATCCAGAACCAATGCAGACATTTGGTGAATTTCTAAACTGCAAAAAATTATTATTATTTTTTTTGTATTTGTGGCAGAAATCTGCCACAAATGGGTGTCATTTTTGATAAAGAAATATTCCTGTGTTTTAATTTACCTCTGTAGCACATATCATCGTCACGGAAACATATTCACTGGCATTACAACAATCAAAGTATCCAGGAACCCGGGAAGTGTGACTAATATCAAAATTTCTTTTCAATGCTTCTTTAATTGCTGACCAGCTTTCTGCATGTTTCTACTTCTATGTTTTGATTATTTACCTTTTTCCAAGTCTTTCAGGTTGGAAGTCCTTGTTGCCGTCATCCTAATCTTTAGCTCCTTTTCTCCATATGTTCAATTCTGTGTATCTCATTTGAATCGGAATCAATCAGCACTTTGACTGGGTCATCCATAAAATTAATATTAATACCAGTCAAAAGAAACATGATGGTAAAACTGACATCTAAATATAGAAAAGTAATGAATGGTATTTAGTTTTACTGTATGCCAGAGTGTGCTTGTTTCTCTCCTAATTAATATGTTTGTACAACACGATTCTATTTATCTAAATGGTGTAAATGACAAAATGTCAAGATAATCATACTAGGATAACCGAGGTCAAAAAATAGATTCAACACAATTTATGGGTGGTACAAACTCAAGTAGATTGAACGCTGTATTTGAGAATAAATATGCTGTTTGTGCATCCTCTTTATATTTCCTATCCCTAAGAAATGTAGGAAGGTAGAAAAAGTGAAATGATTTATCAGGGTTTAATTTTAGTCATAAAATATAGCATTTAAACTGGATTGTTTGGACCGAATAAACATTCATTCTGTTATTTTGTTTGGAAACTAAAACCACATCTTTTATTCTGACATAAATTTGTTTGGACAGAACTTGCAGTGATAAAATCGAAAGGTTTTGTATATTCAGCTAGTTTGCCTGGACTTCCTTTATTTTTGCTTTATGAATCTGCTCAAAAGGCGTTTTATTGTGCTTTTGGCCAGATATAGTAGTATCAGAGCAGTTTACTGCCCTCGAGGAATTATGATGAACTCATACGTTTGAGACACTTAGGTTGGAAAGTGTTTTAAAAGCAATCCATTCCAAAACAATAAATTTTCAAAATGTAAAAAAAAAAGGTCTGCCAGCTTTATGTTTACTTTTTTAAAAATAAGAAACCTGCTGGCACAGACTTACCAATGATGATCTCAACAGAGGTGGAATGTAAAAATGATGTCACAGAAAATCTGAGCAACTTGGCTTTCAACGAGAGCGGTGGAGCTGATTTAATGAGATTTACATGCCAAGATCTGGAACACACTGTCATATGAGCTCATTATCAGTTAGATGGATATTATGTAATGTCAGGTTCATATTAAATCCTCAACTTTTTGACAGTAAACACATTTAAATCCTACTGGTTAAGTTGCTGTGTTGCCTTCCTTCTTCGTATTTTGAAAAAAAGAAATACTTTGTTTATTTTTAGGTCCAATAGGCAAAATATTTAACGTTTTTATGGAAAACTGAACGAGAGAGGACATTGGTGTCTGTGAAGACAAACGCTTCAGGTAGCCGACTGTTTTGTACCAAATGAATGGATGTCGTTGAGTTACTCAAATAGATATTTGGAACCTAAATACCTTAACATTTTTTAAATGTAAAAGTAAAAAAAAAAAAAAAAGTTAAGTGTGAAAAAGTATTTGCACTCTAACAAATTTCCTCTGTTTTTGACAATAGAAAGCAGCTTTCAAATTAAGTTTTCATTAAAGCTGCAATATGTAACTTTTATTTAAAAAAACCAAAACAAAACAAAACAAAAAACATATTTATTAAAACTTTTACTATGTTGTGACAATATAATATGGAACAGATAATCTGGTATCTGCAGACATACGTAGCTCCTCCATTAACACACTGAGCATTGTGTACACAAATATGATTGACAGCCTAAGACTTTCCTCTTGGCTGTGACTGGTGTATTTCTGCAAATAGAACTGGGAGAAAGTAGAGGAGATTGATTTTGTCACAAATTATCTGTTACATATTATACTGACACACCATAGTGAAAGTTTGAACAAATATGTAAATAATTTTTTTAAAAGTAAAAGTTACATACTGCAGCTTTAATGAAGCTTTTAGTACTGGTTTAATACTTGTTGTTTTGATATTGAAGAGTCAAAACACAGGTTATGTGTCAGTGTCTAAGTAGCATATCTAAAATATGAGCCTTTATGCCCTGAGTGACCCAGACAGGAAGGTATGCATGAAGAATTTTCCCCTCAGTTAAAAGCTGCAGGCGGCCATATAGGGAGGTGAGTGCCATTAAAGACTCTGCCTCAAGATTCAAAGGACACAAGTCATGGTTGAACATAGCATTGCCAGATATAGGAAGCTGTTCACATGTTGTCTGAAACCTACAAAGAGACAATGTGACTGTAGTTCTTTGGGAAACTAGGTAAACTGGGGAAACTTAGGGAAACTATTAGCTTATCCACTGCCTTCCTATGCGACACTAATCTCACTTCAGAGCTCAGTCTGGGCTTTCTCCCATTGACTTGGATTCCCTACGGTAGAATTTCTACCGGAACAGAAATGATAATGTCGACTTCCTGCACTGTTTTAGAACTGCAGTCTGCCTGTAGTTTTAGCAATGAAAGCGGCAGAAGTAAATGAAACCCTTCAGTCCGTGTTGGCCACACTTCCAAATACTGAATTAACATTAACAGCTGTCTCGTTCAGCTCGGCACTAAGTTTTTTGCACGAGGGGATTAGCTGTCTTCAATGCAGGCAATTTTATATGTCACTGACAAACGTTAGTGATTGGGTAAAATTTAAAACCTCAACAGAGGCTACACCTTCTAAATCAGAGCTTGTTAAAGGCCCAGACCTTCTGTACAAAGCAGAGCGTAAAACAAGCATCTGTTTTTTAACCGAGGTAGAAAACTACAGAAGTCTTAAGGAAAAACCTTAGAGGCATATTTATAGACAACAAATGAACCTTCAGTACATTTAAATATATTAACATATCTGGAAAGATAGAAAACAGTGTAACAGTCCCTAAATGATAAGTTCACATTTGAAACACACATCGCAAAATGAAAGAAAGTACCTGATGGTCAATAAAGCATTGAAAAATTAATAATACTGCATTTACTTCATCCACTAGAATATGTTTGCCTTTTCACTTTTACGATAACGACCTGCTTATTTTGTCTCATTCATTTGCATTGACGTTAGTCCACTGACGCAATCAAATTGGTCACTTTCAGTACTGTTGATGTGTTTGTTGAACATGTTAAATGTATTCATGGTTCCGTATATCGGTCAATCTTCAGAAAATGACTGAAAATATGTTGTTCAACATTAAAGGGAGATTCTAATGCTGTAGAGGATCTCTATGTTCAAAAATTGCAAAAACAGTCACAGAAATAAAAGCAACTGAAGCTCCTTCCTGTCATGTCTGTAAGAGCTAAGGAAAAGTCTCAGTTCATTTTGAGCTTTGTCAGATTTATTTAATCATATTTGTCAAAGCGGCTGTGGTTAGAAGAAATCAAAGTCTAGGAAACAATTACTCATGCTCCTAAAATATTTATTTATTAGCTTGGGACCAATAAAACAGTGTATTGTATTAAAAGATGCTGGGTTTAGGGGGGGATTTGCTCACGTCAAAAAGTGAAATGTTTTATCTGTGAATTAGTAATCCACATTCATGTACGAACAGCATACTGTCACAGCGTGTCTACTGACTTATAGAAAATGTGAAATGTGAGTCAGACCTCACACAAAACCTCAGAAGATTGTCTGTGGCAGTCACTGTCGAAGCTTAATGCTAAAGAAAACATCCTTCACCAGCTGAGTTAATGTTGCCTGAAACTAGCAATGCTTTTTTTTTTTAGCCTGAAGTCAGTCTGAACACTCCTGTCTTAAAATAATTCGAACTGCTGACAGAATCAGGACATTGCCTCAGCCTGACCTGGTTACCTGGTAATTAACTTTAAACATGTCAGTTTTGTTTTGTTTGTTTGTATGTGTGTGTGTGCGTGCGGGCGTGTGTGTGTGTGTAAAGCATGAAATTTTGTTATTTTTTTATTTGAGAGTTTATCGTTTAGCATCATGTCAATACAGTGCTGAAATCATGAGCAAGATTAGAGATTCTATTTCATGACAGTTTCTTGTCTTTCATTTCTAATCTTCCGTATCACCATATTGTCACCGTTTCGTGTCTGGATTTTTTATTTCCTCATCAAAGGCAATGCAGGACTGAGGTCTATATTTCTCATACATTTCACATGTTTGGACTTTGTTTTGCTCTAAGCCTTAGCATAAAAAGCATTAAAAACCACACAGATTGGTTAGATGTCAGGTATTCCTAACTTTATCCTTAATTGCACATTTTCTGTGAGATATTTTGTAGATTAAATATCTACAAAAAATGTTTAATCTGCAAAGATTAAGCATAATTTTTGTTTGGTTGTAAGTAAATCACCAGATGTAAAAAAGAAGTTAGACTTTTAATATGTAAAAGTTATTTTTAAAGTACTGAATATTTAATGACGTCTATATTTTTTCCACGAGGCTATGTCCAAATTTCTAATATTTCATGGTAAGCATTTTAAACATGTACCTTTAGTGCAATGTTTTTCTTGTTAAGTATTCCACAAGGAGAGACAAATAGGAACCGGTTTGTAGTCTGAAACGCTCTACATTAAGCACAATAATCATACTGAAAACCTAAAAATCTGCACTGCTTTGAAGTTTTCTCTTCAAGTATCTGTTTCTCAACCATTTCTGCTCCTTTTCTTCTTCTGTATTTAATCCTGAGCTGATTCTCGTGATGATTTCAGCTCACTAGAATGGAGCTAAAGTGTTTTCCAGCTCACATTGTGTGTGTGTGTGTGTGCGTGTGACTCACTTCAATCAAAAAGAAGCAAAGAAAACGGCGACATGTGGAAAAGGAATGACAAATACATTCGCTCAAAACCACACTCTTTTCTCTTCCCATTAATTACGCACATTTAGTGTTAAATTCAAATGCATGGACGTGAGCGCTTTCTTAAGAAAAGGAATCACTTCAAGAGGAGCTGTCTGGCTCTGCAAGGACAGTTTGAGAAGGAGATGAACGCATGATGTAAGATCCACGTGTGGAAAGTCAGCAGAGCCTGGACTCAATCAAGCAGCAATGGCCTTTTGCCCCTTTTTTTTATATTAGGGATCAGCACTTCTTACACACACATCCAAAACTGCTTCCAGATAATGTGACAACCACTCAGAAACAGCTGACTTATGGTGTTTCTCCCTTTATTGATGACTGACAAAAACTTTAGCATTCCTAGGTAAACTGAAAACTCTGCGTTTTGTACACGTGTTGACTTGAATTTAAAGTCAACACTTCATATTATGTGTTTACACAATCTTTGCTTTGATCTCCCTAAATTCTCTTAAGACTTTCCCCTCCGTCAGTCAAAAGCAATAGCAGTGGTTAGTTATACAGGAAAGAATCTGAAGATTTTAGCTAGCTGACTCTCATCCTGGCTACTTCAGGCTCAGCTGCAACCTGCTCCAGTTTGTTCAGAGGTGCCATGCATTTAAGAGAACGAAAGAAATTGGACCTTGAAATTCCCAAACCAGACACGGTTTCTCTCTACGACACCTTGAGATCCTGTCCATGGTCACCACAAACTGGGTGGGCCCTGGTAGCATCCAAACCACAGATGAGTTGGTTTGCGCATCTGATCGGGATGCCTATATTTGGTGGTTTTCTGGGCGCTTCCCGTCTGGAGAAGAGCCCAGGGCAAAGCCACAATTTGATTAAGGTACTAGGCATCCCTTCTGGCTTGGGAATGCCTTCTGAGTCTCCAGTGCAATTGGATAGAGAGATGTCAGGAGTTTAGAACCTTTCATCCCCAGGAGTCAATTCTCACAGCAAGCAGCTGCCAACTCCACAACCATTTGCCTTTCAAATCCAGACTAAGACCATTACATTCAGTGGTCACCTGGAATCCTGAATTGGTTTTTGGCTCTTAGTCATCTACAGTAGGGGACCGTACCATGGGGGCCCAAAGCTTCCAGGATGACTTGAGAGCTTCATCATGGTTTCCGATGCTTTCTTTCAATTTTAGTGTATCTTTAGTTGTACTATATTGTATAACAAAATTACCATAGAGAAAGTATTTTTATTGGGAGTGATAAACACAATGTGCCTTTTGTCAGATGGTTGTAAACTCTTTGAACCAATCTACATTGTGATTTACAGGTGAGTTCTTGTTTTCCCCTGACACAAACACTGATACTGATTCATATTTTTATACTCTTCTGTAATTTATCACTGGAAGTGCAGCAGGCAAGTGTTTTTTGTTTGTTTGTTTGTTTGTTTTTTTGTCTTTTATATAACAACATGAATTCTGGAGTTTGAAAATTATTTAACAGCCAATCTTGAGGTAATTATAGTTGAGGACAAACCAGCTACAAAGAGGATGGATAGATAACTACACCTATTGTACTTAATTGCTTTGTCCTGTCGACGGTTGTAGGATCAACACTTTTCAGTAGCCAGAGGCAAGGAAAATCTAAGTTAGACAGTTAGGGCTAGGAAACCTACAAAAGTCATTAGTCACAACAAAGGCATGGATCATTGACTGCTATAAGTTAAGTGCTTCTGCTAAAGGTACAAGAAGACTGAGAGACTCATTATACTTTCACCAAAAGGTCATTCTGCAGCTGTGATACTAATCTCCAAAACAGATTTCAATTGTGCCTGGTGAAAATAACTGGTGTGCATAGGGAGTCTGTCATAAGCAGTCAACTGGAAGAGATTCATTTCATTTCCTGGTTGTGGACCAAAGCAAAAGGCAAATGACATCAAAAGTCCAGCTCCAATTTATCAACATGACAGGCAGCATGAGGAAAAGCATTCTACTTCTGCTTGGAAAAAAAGTGAACGAGTGCAATGTTGTGATGACTTACTGTCTGACTTGTTGTGGTGGAGTTGATTAATGTCGCAAGTAAAACTGAAACGCCTTTGTATTTGAAAATGGAAATTTCTCTAAAACATTGTTGTTCATCGACATATGTGATTTTACAGTGCTGTGATAAAGTATCTGGCCTTCGTAGACTTTTCCATGTTTGCTTTTAGTCACATTTAAGTGTTCTAGATCTTCAAACAAAATTTCATATTGACTAAGAAGACTAGAGCAAATAAAATGCAGGTTTTTAAATGGTGATTCAGGGAAAAAAGCTATTCAAAATAACCTGCCTCAATATGGGGAAAAAATATTTAATGTGAGCACCGGACAGATTTTTACCAGGAGGCCAGAAAAGAATGGAGAACAACATCTAAAGCACTGCAGGCCTCACTTTAGCTTAGGTCAAACAATATATGAGAAAAAGAGACTTGGGCATCCATGAAAGAGTTCCAAGTGCTGACCAAAAATAACTCAAAAGCTTACTCCAAGAAATATTCTGATGATCCACATTAACACATCACCACATTCACAAAAAGAACATACCAACTGTCAAACATGGAGGCAGTGTTGTGATGGTTTGGGCTGCTTCACTACCAGGACAACTTTCTGCAGCTGATGAAAACATGAATTCTCATCTCTCTCAGAAAAACCCTCGAGGAGAAAAATGAGTGGAAATGTAAGTCCTGCTTTCAGGCCTTTCTAGTTGTACCTTTGACTGCTCTCTCTCTCACTTGTGTGTAGATTTATGTCTGAAAATTCTGCACAATAGAATGTTCTGCTTTTCTTCCTTTGCTTATATCTGCTCCTATTCTCATTTTCTGACCCAAAAAGATTTGCATGGCCCATCTTATGTGCGAGAGAAGGGCTGTTTTTCTTACTGTGGTTGAAATGGATGATATTTTTCCACCCAGGTCAATAGCAGCAGCCAATAAAAATGTTTTGAGGGCAAACAGACGTGCATCACTCACTGAAAACACATGATAGCAGAGACTTACACCCTGTCCAAGCATACCTGGAAAGAATGCATACAATGTGCACTAATAGCCCATTAGAGTGATGACTAATTGGTCTGCTGCAAATCTGAAAACAAGCACTAAAACGTTTAGATTTTTCTCAGGCGAAATACTTTATCCTTCTTAAGAAGTACACAGTCCTGCTTATAATAAGCCTTTTCTGTTATTGAGGTGAATGTAGAAGAAAAAGACAGCACAGTATGAGTTTAAACATCTTCTGAATATAATAAATGTCGTTCCCAGAATCAAATCTGACAGAAAAATGCTCATGATTACTTTTAGAAAAGATCTGAAAAGAGAAGCACGGGTTAACGCTTTTGAACTGTAGAGAAACAACAATCCATCTGACGCCGGAGAAATAATCTCAGAATCCCATAAATGCAGTAATGATTCCTTGGCAACAAATACAAAGCAGACCCCTTCAGTAATCCAACGCCGTTGGAAGAACTTTTCCACCCAGTTTACTGTGGTGCTGACCCGTTCATAAGTGTATACTTTGCTTATTGTATCATAGTTATTTATGACCGATTAAGAATAATTAGTGTTTAAATGGTGCAGTCAACTTGAAACACCACACCTGGTTTGGGAAATAAAAATGAAAGCCAGTCCATGAAAGATTTCATCTGTATGTATCAGAATGTTCCAACAAACATATTAAGTAATTGGATTACGCCTTATACAACTGAGGAAAGAAAACTGGTTGCATTTGGTTTAATACATTTTCTTCTCTAAGAGTCTTTCCATGTGTAACACTGAAGACTATATCAGTTTCTTGGAGTGGTATATAAAAACAAATAAAAAAAAAAAACCGGATACATGCCATTGCATAGAAAACTCAATTGCAAATTAAGTTTGCATAATTACAACCTTAATTAATAGTGCAAATGCTACGTGATGCCTGTGACTGATTTAAGTATTAATGTTTGGAAAGTTTGGTGCAAGACTGCACCAGCTTTTGTAGCCTGACGCAGTTTACCACAAACCACAAATCGCAGTGCAACCTCCAGCCAACATTATGCCCACAGCCTGTTTTATGTGCAGCATTTTCTGATGATGCTCTTTTTCATGTTTGAAGAGCAGAAGTGACGTGTGAGGCATTGTTTCCCTTATTGAACTACCTCCTCGGCACGCCATGAAATTAAGCTGACGGCTGTTTATGACCCATTAGTTTAAAATCGGTGTGTGAAAGCAGCAGTCTTCAGTCAGAGGACTCTTCCGATTCATGGCAAGACTGACCGCTACGAGAGGTCTTCCATATACAAAGCATCATTATCCATAATCATTCTTTGAAGATATTACATTTAATTTCCTTTTTTGGATAAATGAAATAGGGGCGCACCGATAATTCAGCCAGCCAATAAATTGGCCGTGATTTCCTTAATTTTGGGAGATCAGTGATTGGCTGATACTTACATGTGGAATCGATTTAGCCAATCCTCGACAAAGGTCTAAAAGTCAGCCAGTCACTGTCCTCTTTTGCTTTGTCTGACAAATCCACTCATCATGTCAGGCCTGCATGTCTGAAGTTAACAATAGTCAACCCACTGTTACAAACTCAGCAACTTTCTTGCCATATTTAGCAACATTTCAGACAAAACCATGGAAAGCTAAATTGGCAGGTCAGGCCCTTTTGAAGATCAGTAATCGGCGATGGGCCAGAAAACTGCGATCCGTGCTCCCCTAAGAGGAAATAATCTCTGCATTTGAATTTAATTTTAACTTGATTTTCTGCACTGCCTGTCTTTCCCACATGTTCAAAAGCATTGTGAAGGTAGATGTGCGTAATGTTTCAGAATTTGGTAGCAGAGGAAGCATAATATAACTGTTGTTTTTGGATTGCAGTTGTTTGTCATAGCACCTTTATTCAACGTCTGACATTTCCTGAGCACATAATTAACCTTTTATTCTTTGTCTGTATACATATAAAACTTACATTGTAATATAAAAAATTTCAAGGAGATACAAATGGGGGTATTGAAAACAGTATGATGGGTGTAGAACACAAATAGTTTAAAAAAAAAAAAAGTCATAGCAATATGTAATACAAATACCATAGATAGAAAATGAACAGACCTATACACATCTCTAGTGCTCGTTTGTACAGTTTATGTTGCAGTTTCTATTTTGGTCCAGTGTCACTGGATTCACCACATGTGGGTTTGCTATCAATGAGATAAATAACACTGGGTAAGGACCTGTCTCTGTTAATAATAGAAGAACACTTTGTAACACTAAGTATGCTAAGCAAGACCAAACTTCTTTTCTCTCATATACAGACTGCTTTATAGAAAAAGTGCATTGTAATGGAATATATTTAGCAGTTAAAAGTACATAGTTGTATTTATTTTTTTAAGCAACATTACAATATAGTGGTGTTTTTGTGCTTGTTGATAAAAGTCTGTTTTAATGGACATAACCAGCAGGTGAGAGCCTGTAGCAGGATGCTGAGCTGTTGAACTTCATGGAAAATGTCTCCTCTTCAAGCAGAGTTACCACTTTCCAGGGATGGGAACCCCACATTCATACCAGCCCACAAATGGATGTGATGTACGCCGGCCAATGACTCCAAACGTAACTGGCTCCTGTCTGTAGGCGCGGTAATATCCTGTAATACAGAGGATAGAATATTATTAGGTCTTCAAACCAAACCACACATTTTGGTGAAAAAAAAAATCAATAGTTAATATTTGCTAATATTTTTCATTTAGCAAAATTCAGAAGAAATCAGCTAATTAATGATTTAAGAACACCGCCTCTTTTTTTTTTTTTTTTTACAAAACCTGCATATTTCACCCTGCCAATACAAAGCAAGTGTCCATTCAAATTTTACTTTGCATTTGTGTGCGTAACATAGATTAAAAAAAACAACAAAAAAAGGAATTCTTCTGTCTTGCAGCCTAACTATTTATAGTCAGTCTGCATGGAAAAAATTAGAAGTCACAAGCCATGTGTGCAGCTGTTTGTGTTTACCTTGTGCTGAAGGCAGAGTTTCTGAGAGGTAGGCTGGCCCTGTTCTTCCATCCTTGTGGGAGTCCACAAACTGGCAGTGGTCCTCACCTTGGCCCAATGTATCTCCTATACTGTAAAAAGGCTCTGGGGAGTGGAAATTATTCGAAAGGTTGAATAAATCAAGTTTGTTTAGGAGTACTCCACACTTCTGAGTTAACGCGTTACCTCTCAGGCCGTCTCCCATAAAGATCTTGTAACGTAGAGAGTTGCACAGAACGACACCCACAAACTTTCTGTACCATGTCCGCTTGACATACTGACTGCCCTTACAGCTGCTGTGGACTGGGTTATACTTGAAGGTAAAAGGAATCCAGATTGGTTCGCCACCTGATGAAATGAAAAAAACAAAAAAACAAAAAAAAACAAAAAAAACAAAACAAACAGAAGATGAGTTGTCTTGCCTGCTGCTGAAAAAGTGTGAAGAAGAAAAGTTGTCTCCACAACATGTGGCAGTTTTTTTAAAGTGGCAGAATGAAAACGGCATCAAACTCAAAGCAAACATCTAATATTAGCAGATGTTTTATTAATAAACTCAGAATGGTGTGTCCTAAAAGAGAATTGCACATATACACGTCAATGTGCCTTGTTTCATATGAGCAAAAATCTGTCAGACGACACATTCCTGGGAGAGCTGTGGTTGTTTTTATATGTCCCTTAGAACAATAAAAAAATTGAAACAAACAACTTAAAACCCTAAATTGTTATTTTTTCCCCCTCAAAATTTACAGCCTCATAATACTAAGATGGTCAACAGTGGACATTTGATATTTATCTAATACATCTATAATGTCACTGAAAAAAGAACGGTTAGACCAACATTATACATAGCCCCAACAGATTTAGGCTTAACATTATTTTTCACTTAACCAAGGTGTTTGTTCCTGATAGGTTCATTATTAGCAGAAGGACACAGTGCAGCAATGAAGCATTAATAATGAATAATTTTAAGCTTAAATGTCTGGAGTTGCGAAAGAGCTTGAACTTGCATCCACATGCTTCCATACTGAAGGTTCAGGGTAAAGTGTTGGGGGGATAAATTTATATCTTGGCAATCTGTTTTACATGAGTATCTATAGTGGAAAAAATAAAGACTCGCCCAGTCTCCAGGAAAAGGTTCCTAAAGGGGAAAAGTCTGAAACATGACTTTGGTTTTTCTGCTTTTCTGATTTCTATTACCTAAGTGCTTCCTCAATATATTCACCAAGTCTTATAAAAGTTATTTCACTTTTAATAAATCAGTACATTAGTTCACATCTGTCTTTTGTCAATTAACAGAGACATTTTTTAAAAAAAATACTACTTTTGAAATCACATAATAGTGAAGAGACTCACCAGGTGGTCTGTCAATGAGAAGAGGATCATCTGAAAGGAGAAATATGACAATGTCATTCAAAACGAAAAATGAACTTTTAAATACTGAAATGAACATGGAAACAAGGATCACTAATCTCTATTCTCCTGTTCACATCTTGTATCTTCACTATCATGCAATACACACAACATAGAGAGCTGGTTTGAATATTTCAACACTGACCAAAAAGGATCTCGATATGTATTTTTTTGCAGACATACCTGACTCAGTGACATAGGTTAGTGTCTCGCTGAATGGTCCCAAACCAAACACATTCTTGGCCTGCACTTTGAAGTAGTACCTGCATTCAAGAAGAGCACAATGCTGAGATTTAATGAGGGATTCAGTGGCTCCAGTGTCATTCTGCCCGATGTGTTATGACTGGAAAAGATAATGAGTGCAGCAGATGACTTGGCACGCTTTCGTTGCTCCGATTCAAGGGCTTAGAGAAGCTATTTGCGGAAAGGACCCTAGGAAAGTGGGAGTTAAGAAAAAGGTGATTGAGAGTGAAAAAGAAAAATTTACAGAGATCGACTCACAGATAAGTGTACAGGATGAATACAAAAGTGAGGGGGAAAAAAATCCTGTGGAAAGAGTGAGTCAGTTAAATAGATTTTTAATTGTTGCGCGCAAATGAAAAAATGGGGACATGAGGAGAGTAGTCAACTGAGACATTTCTGACTGAGAGCTTTAGTACATGTCACACATTTTATTGCCAAAGGGCAAAACAAACTCATGCACCGAGCGCACCCTGTCTCTACATGGGAAATGAATTATAAAGTCCTCTCACAATGAAAACACAGCAGATAGCTAGAAGCGTTTGCAAACTTTTCCACTGCAAATGACTGATTTATGCAGTACTTTTCTGACTCTGCAACATTGCAAGGCCACATACAGTATATTCATGGTCCATCACTTTCTACCCAAAAGGTTTCATCATATGCAGCCACAAGCCTGGATCCAATCACTACGGCCATATGACGACATTGACCAAAATGTTTCTCAGCGCGAGAGACAATAAAGCAAAGCAGCTGCTGAGAGATGATGTAATGTAAAAGGCAAAAGGAAGGAACTGTGTCCAGCGAATGAGAGACAGAGTGTTAAAACAGAGTGCAAAATGCTACACCAACACAATCGAGTCATTTAAGACTGATGTTATTTGGAGTGACAAAATAATTGCATGTGCAAGTAGTCAAGAACAGATTTTATGAACACGTGTATCCAATTATGTATCATAAGTTTACCACAAGTAAAAAAAAAAATTAAAAAATGATTGAAATGAATGTTTTCATATCTGTATTGTGGTGATCTCTGAGTGAGAAAAACATTGTAAAATGCTCTGCAGGACTTAGAGGAGTCTAAAATAACACAGTATCAGTGAGGTTCGTCTATCATTCTACCATTTAGTCAGTCCTATGAAAAGTAGGAATTTTCCATGTGAGGATATGCAGGGAGGTGTAATACTGCTGTGGTTGAATACTTCTGGCAACCAACGGGAGCTTTCAACTTAAAAGAAAACACAATACGATCTTTGGTATATAGTAGCTGCCAGGAAGGAAAACCCAACTTGAAAACTTGTGGAAAACTCCTGCATGCAATTGTGGCGCTTGGTGGCAGGTGTTTGGTAAGAGCCAAACTGTATTTTTCAAATAGTATGTGGGTGTAGGCATGAGACAAGACAAGGGTATATTGTAAATTTTACCACAAAAAGCACAATTCATGCTATTTTAAGCAAAATTGGATGAATATATTAGTATACAATATAAATATGTGTTTTAGTCACATTGTTTAGCCTTTGCTTTATATCTTTCTAAGCCAAAGAACAAAGTGATACTTACTGTATCCTTTATGGATACAGTAAGTATCCATAAAGGGATATTTATTTAATAACCAACCAATAAAATTGGAAAGCAAAACAAAGTGTTTTGATTTAGTTACTTGGATGGGCAACATGAGATTCTCATGGAAGAATTACCTTCACGGAAAATTACTTTGTTTCACAGAATCATGGCATATAGATAGATATTTCAAACAAACTCATAATACCATCTAATTGCTTTCATTTGAAACAGATGCTAGTCCGTTGCACACAAGCTAATTAGCTTGCTAATTACTTAAAGTCAAATATTATTATTTCACTCGTGCTATGTCTAACTTAGATTTATTTTATTTTAAATGCATAGTTTTTTTTATGCAAACTCCTTGAGTTATCCTGTGTATGATTATTGGAACATAAATAAACATGTCTTGCCCAAAATCTGTACCTTGAAAAAGTCACCAAGTTTGTCTTTCTTGTAAACAAGGGAAAAATGTAGCAACATCTTTTCTGCTATCCAAGCAGTAGTGCACAGGAGCATGTGGGTAAGAGACAGACCTGCACTTTTAATACTCTATCCAACAGGAAAAAAAAAACAAAAAACTCTAGCATTCTCTTGCAAGTTCTCCAGTACCTTTTCTTTTTTCTTTTTTAGTTTTTGCCATTTTGAAGCCGTACCATTACATAATGTTGGTAGATATTGTCACATGCTTAGTTGACGTATTATTTAATGCTAAGTAAAATATGGTAAATGCAGACTTCAAAACAGATCAAACACTGTCAATATAAATAACTGTCAATATAAAGATAAGTAAGCTGTGCTGTTGTAGAAAATGGGGTAAACTTTATGTGGACGCTGAACAAAAATCTGTTAAAGACTTTCATAGGCTTTGAGTTTCCAGCAGCAGCTCTCTTGGGTTTATGTTTACATTATTGAATTGTTAAAACAGCGGAACAAGGTTTTGGAAACTCAGACACCAGAACCAGACAGAGCTAGCTGTATCTGTTAGTGAGGGTTGGATAATAAGTGCTGTACGTGTTGACATTGTTCAATTTTCTAAGCTCTCAAGAGAATTTTTACAGCCATGTGTCGCATTAGGTTTAAATCTGTTTCTCTGCCTGCCTCCATTTACCCAATTTACCGAGAAGGCTTTTCTGAATTTTACAGGGTCCAGCTCACAATCTACTCTGAGTTGCATGAATCTGGTTTGACATACATGCACTTTTATAAAACGCTGGAATGAAAACCCCACCGAGAGATCAGCTTACACTGTAAAAATATCAGAACCGAGCAGATCTCTTTAAAATCTGGCTCTTCTTTTTATGCCTCCCCAGTCGCAGGTTGTTCGGTAAATCACTTGAACACCAGACATGAACTTCTCGCAAAGCAAATATGCATGAACTGCGCAAGGGTACAAACACAAGCCATTACCTGGAGTTGGGCTTGAGATTTTCCACAGGCAGGTGGGTCCCATTGGAGATTCTGGACGACCACCTGTTGTTGAGGATGTCGTCATAAGAAGCACTATGGACCATGTAGCCTTTAGGAAGCAATGCAAAAGTAAACTGTAATGCTTTTCTTCAAAACACATTTTATATTTTACTTTTGATGACTATTCAGAATTTATTTGATAGCAGTTACTTAAAAACAGAGTAAAATATACGCGTACTATTATGACATGCCAAAATGCTTGAAAGGAGTCTTGGGTTTCTTTAAAAATGAATAAAGTTTCCTGTCTTGCTTGGCTGCACTGAGTATTCCCTAAACGCTACTCAGTTTCTTCAAGTCACGTGACCCTCAGTTATTCATTTGAAAATTGTGGCAACCACCTCTGCAACACACTCAACTACCGATTGAGTCTATTGGACCTCCTGACTTTTCCATCTATTTTAACTGGAGCTGTGCCAAAACAGCTGGGCGCTCTCTGTGTAGAAGGAAAATACCAGTGACTGTTTTTCTTCTTTCACATTTTTATTCCCTCTCTGATGTACATCAGCCTTTATAAGATAGATAGACAGACCGACGGACAGACGGATGGTTGAACGGACAGACAGAATATCTAAAATTACTCCACATTTGGTTGTAAAGGGAGCAAAAATTGGATAGAGAAACCTTTTCAATAGACAAGTTACATGCAAAGTTCAACAGGCTGAGAGGAGAGGAAGTACAAAAGGAAGAGAGAAAGAAAACACAAGTAACAGCACACCATCTATCTGTTTTACACATCAGAGGATGAAGTCGTCCACAGCATGACCAGCAGACTGTGTTTGTCTGCCAAAGGACACACACTGTTCCTCAGTGTGGCCAGACTGTTACCCTGATAGCTCAGAACGCCTCAGTTGGTTGTTTTCTTCCGATTTTTCTTTGTTACATACTTTCCTTATGTCATAATGCAGGTCGACAGATTTTATTTTATTTTTCTTTAATCTTCCATGTGAAACAGTAGGAGTAAAGCAACCATTTTGCAATGTGTTCATTTAGAAGCGATTTTTTGGTTTTTGCAGAACACTTCTGGGACCAATTCCTCAAAGTGAGTCATGAGGAATGCCTAAAAACATGTTAAATGGATTTGCCAAACCGCAGTAAAGAAGAGGTTGATGAAACAGGTTCCATTGAGTTGAACACTGGGGATCCTTTTTTGGCTCCTGTTCTTAAGAGCAAAACCTCACCTGTGGAGCTTCATTGCGGAAATATAAACCGACGTGACAAGGCCACGGGGATGGTCTCCACAGCAGCACAGACATTCAAGAGTTTTGGAAGCAGACATGTTTTCAAAGTACATGGTGCTCTGCTAATATTAAACAGGGACATAGAAATGATTGCACTGATTCTTTCAAAGAACTAGTAACACCAAGGGACAGAGGGCACGCTCCTATGTCAGTGGATGTGCCTCACCTTCCCAAAAATCAGCATGGCACCCTCTGCTAGTTATGGAATTGAGGATTACACAAAGATATAACATAATGATTAAGATGTAGTGCATTTAAACAGGTTTTTCAGTTTTTTTTTTTACCTTTGTTAACAACTAACAGCTGTGTGTGGCTAAAGCGAAACCAACTATTTGGTGTAAACTCTGGTAAATAGAGGTGTTGCTGGTAGAGCCAGTGATTCAAAGTTGACAGTACGTTTGCTTTCGTCATTCGAAATGTGGGGGGTATACTTGAGCAAGTACAGCTTTGTTATTTTGGGGAATAACTCCTTACCTGACACCATATCATCCTTCAGAGGTTTGGCCCAGTCCAGGATGATAAAAGAGTGACAACCTTCCATGGCAACCACGGTGAAGTTTTGAGGTTTGCGTTTTGGAGGCTGGTTCTGATTGACTGCCATGCGGTCCTTCTCCATCAAGTTTTCCAGGACATCTACTTGAAGGTACTCCAGAGCCTCCGTTAAAGAGCAAGGTGCACCTGGGTCCTTCTGGATGTAGTTCACAAAAGGAGCTGAAGGCCAAAACAGGGTTATTTATTTCATGCTGATATTGGACGGGTCTTAATACAGATATGTCTTTTTTAAAATAAAACTCTAAATTACTTTTCCAGCATTTCCAGATGATGTTCAGGAGATGAATAGTAAACATTATAGTTCAAAGTCTAGGTCCAAAAACATCATAACTGAAATATACAACATTAATTTGTATCAGTTACAATCATTTTCAGGATAGCTAATAGATAAGCTCTGAAACAAATTATGACAAAAATATTTTCACCTCAGATATTGAGAATGATTAGGGAATATTTTTTTGAGTAAACTTTGTTCAGACAAACCAGAAATCAAAGGCTGCAGGAGTCTCTGTCAGACACTTTCTTTTTTCTCTAAAGCATGTCAGGGGACTGGCAAGCTGCTGATGTGGACCTAAAAATATTAATCTAATAAACTTGGAGGAAGAAGTCTCCACGTTGAGCCAACAGACTCATCTATCTGCGCTGAGGCCAGACACTTTGGATTTTATGATTTCCATTTTTAACGTGGAAGAATGATGGCTTTCACATGGTCATGTGAATTATAAATCTGTGGGTGTTCAGCATCGTTGCATCATTGCAGCTCGCCTTTGGAGCAGATTCATTCATATTGTATTTATAAGGACATGGTCATAAATTCTACTTTTTAAAAGGCTCCTCTCAAATATCAACATAAACGAAAGTGACAGTATGCATTTAATCTGTTTGTAAGTAAAAAAAAAACAGCCATTAGTCGAGGATAACATACTGTAGAGGTTCATGTCAATGGCCCTCTCTGCAGGGAGAGGGATAAACGTCCTTGATGGACCAAAATCTGATTTTATGGTAACCAGATGTCTCGTCACCCCCAAAAATTGCTGGATGTTGTTGAAATTTCAAAAGTCAAAGTCAGTTGGATAGCCATTAAATACTACAGAGACTGTGAGAACAGTTGTGCAACACTTTCTTTCACTTAACAAGGGGTTTCTCATGTGCAATTTACACAAACAGTTGTGACATACTGCCTTCATTTTCTAAGATCGAGTTTAAATATTGGCTCCCCTCAATCAAACAGATACATCAACACATCAACACAGACACATTTAAGAACATTTAAGAACATACACACTATCGAAAAGAGACAACATTTTGAGCTCAAAGAGAGAATTATAGATTTTTTTTAAATCATTCTTTCTAGCAATAAGTGTTGGATGGAAAATTAATTTTCATTCACTGAATAAAAAAAATGTGACACATTTTCCCTGCAGCAACATGCAAATAAGGTAATAAATACCAGACTGTATTTTACTTATCTTGCGGAAGTAGTTTGCCCCAAAAGAATATAAATCTGACTTATTATTAATCAGTAGTATTCATCGTGAACACAGAAATTTTGTTGATTGAAATTCAAGCCTTTCTGCTTGAATCCCACCCAGCAGTAAGGCTTGAGTTGTGTCCTTTAGGTAACAGGAAACACTAAAAAAAAAGAAAGACTTAAGCAATGAGCTTAGAACTGCGAGAAAAATTAAGCTCATATTAACTGCTCATTTTATTAATACTCTGACCAGCAACGTCACATTTGAAGCCACTTAAATCCACTTGAATTCTGATGCTGAATTTGAATTTCAGTGAGCCATCGCCACCGCCTCTAAATACCTTAATTTAGTGAACTGCTGCCATGTCATTAACTGATTTGCCATTTGTGTTGACAAGGAATTTAACAGGAGCATCTAATGACGTGACTGGTTAATTTGAGTACCTGTGAAGCGCTTCTTCCCGCTGAGATCAAACTCCGATACAGGACCTCTGTTGGACACCCTCACTTGTGGCTCTGTAGTTGGGATCGCTGTGGTAGTGGTAGTAGTTGTGGTGGCAATTGTGGTGGTAGTTGGTGGTAAGGTGGTTTGCACCAACAGTTCATCTAGAAACCGTACATGTTAATCAGTACTTAATTAATTAATTTACAATATTTTTGCCCAAACTAAGCATTTATCTTTTGCAATCTTCGCAATGACTGTAAAATGAAAATGTTAGACTAGTTTACTCTACTGTGGACAGATGGGTGAGCTTGCTTTGCTTGTAATCAACATCTAAAGCTGTAATTTTGCTGCCCATATTTTCCGTGCGTGGATCAAGAACTATTTCACAACTCTCCAAACCAAACAAACCTGTAATGACATTTAATAAGGTACTTCCTCTTTCATCCCAGTTTATGACCTGGGCTGCACCAGTGCACCGTGCTGCTTCATCATGGTCCACATACACACTGACCAGCATGGTGCATTGGCAAGAAAACGTTACGAATATTTCGAAACTCAGTGAGACTTTACTGGCAAGCCCAAACCAGAAAAAAAAAAAAAAGAATATTATGAGCAACTAATCCCCTAAAGCAACCGAGTAAATGTAAGTTCTCACACAAAACAGTCCCTGCAGTTTTTCATTCAGCTTGCTGTTTGGCAGAAGCTAGGTTCTAGCCATTATATAACAACAGAGAGTTTAAACAGCAAAATACATTGATTGAAATTATAAGCAAGGACATTCATTTTAGCTTAGGAACAACGTGAGGCTTTTGGAATAAAAAAGTGATTCAAAGCAGGCCATAGTGGATGTGATCCAGGACTGTAGTGAGAACTTTGATCAAGCAAAACAAATGCTTTCAAGAAAAAAAATTAAATAAATAAATAAATGAAGACCACAGGAAAGGTCAACAAAGTGGAGAAGGGAAATGTTGGCAAATCATTAAAACAGAATTGTGTGACAGACAACAAACAAAGAATCATGCAGTGCAATTAGTCAATTCAAGCCCTGTGGTAGATTGGTCCGAAGCCAAACACAGCCAATACCTTTGTCAAGATTTAAAGCATCAGGCATCATGGCAACTGTAAGTATAGGATCCATTTCCATCCCTGAGGATTCCTCTGTCAGAGAAGTAGAACAAGCTGCAGCATCAATCTCACAATTGATTTAGTTTCTGAACCAATAATAACAACAAGATATGTTTTCACTTAAAAACAGCTTTGTGCTTGTTATTTGAATTGTTTCTATGTGATGTAATTGCATTTATTGTAATTAATCCAGACTTAGATTATATACAAATATGCAGTAAATAACAGGAAAGTCCTGTTATATGTTTATGCTTGTTTCTTGGCGTATTGTAACACCAATGACAATATGCAACTGAAAGATTGTAGAGTGTTTAACCAGTCTGTGCTGTGACCGTAGCCAGCTTCCACATGCAGAGACTTACATGTGGCTTCTGTGGTCTTACTTGAATGCACTCAGATCTGTTATACACACACCAGATCACACAGTAATATACAGAGTAATGGGACTCTGTGGATACAGACAGGAAACATTCACAGTCTTGGCCTGGGTAGTTTCAAGTTCAACTGAGTGAAGTCATACTTTTTGTATGCTTATTATTTTCGGTGATTAATTTGACTTCCCATTGGTCAAAAATCTGTTAATGTTGTCAGTGTGTGATATTTGACTAATGCAACAAGATCATTTACTAAGACATCTCTTGTCAATGTTCTCACCTTCAGGATAGCAGTCCAAAATTCCTTCTGGATCAAGAATTGGATATCCAAATTCATCTCTTTTGGAGAAAGTTCCTGGTGGACAGGTTGGGTAGGGCAGTGCAGTGCTAAAATCCTCCGTGGTCCAATCTGTGGTTGGTTCTAAGGTAGTAGTGGGAGCCAAAGTAGTGGTGGTGGTGGTTGAAGTTTTGGGAGGAGGCACATCCAAACCAAGAACAGGTTTTCCTCCAATCATGAGGACCTTGTCTTTGGGGTTGACCACAGGCTGGCTGTTTCTGCCATGACCGAACAAAGCAATACCTTCCTGGCTTACGAGGGGGCTACCCATATGGTCTGGTGGCATATGATAGAAGAGCAGAGAGGAGTGTATTTTTAGAAGTTTCAAATGTAAAAACTGGATCACATTTAAAATTCTATGCTCAGGTTGTAAAATAAAAGCAATAAACATGGAAAACCAAAGCTGTTTAAAAGTATAAACAGCTTTAAAAGCTGTTTTCAGAGACTTGTGATTGGTTTGCACCAAATCACAGTCGTTTGAATTGGTACAATTTTCTCAGATCTTTGAGGTTTATATGATACTTAAATGAAAAACAAGCAACAAAATAATATCTAAAGTAGGCTATATTACCAAAAATGGTGCGTCCATCATCTCCAAGGACAACTCTCTTGGCTTTGCCTTGTGAGTCCTGAAGAACTTGTCCATCTTGGTTCATGAGAACGCCTTTCTCCAAGTCAACCACCTGCAGAGAATTTTTTATTTATTTTTTTACCAAAGCATACATTTCATGTATACCAGGCTGGGAAATAAAAGTTCACTAAAGCCAATAAAAGTTTGTTACCCATCTGGTTCCATCAGGCCCAGTGATGAACTTGTGTCCAACAGCCTTATTGCTTCCATGAGAGGAAGTGGTGTCTTTTCCACTCATTGCCGTGAGATTGGGCTTTCCATTTTTACCTACCAGTTAAAAGATTTGAGGCAGAGTTTACTACAATCATTGAAGTTTAACAATTTATCATTTAGAAATTAACCTTTAGTTCAAGTACATTCCTATCCATTATATTTAAAGTGAAACAGTATTTGAAAATAGCACAAACAGTATTTTGAAACACGTACAAATACCAAAAGACTTTACCATTTCCATTGCCTGGCTTGAATCGTCCTCCATTGTTTGGGTTCCCTCTAACTATGGGATAGCGAGTCCTACCCCCCTGATTCCTAAAGGTGTCTCTGGATGAAGGTAAAGACGATCCGGAATGTGCGTTTCCACCAGTTGATTCTGTATCTTTCACAGTAGCATCATGATCAGCGTCACTGGCAGAGGTAAGGACTGGTTTGGGCATGTTTAAGGAAGAAGTTGAAGATGAGTCGGGTGCTGACCCGCCAAGCCGAGAGTTCTGCACTAGATGTGGTCTGACAGAAAGCCTTGATCCAGAAAGCTGCCTGCTAGCTATCAGAGAAGACCGAACCCTCCCATTCGTTCCTACGCCAGAACGACGAATACTTGGACTTATTCCAGTAGAAGTTCCTGCTCTTGCCCTGGACGAAGTTTCTTTTGTAGCCACGCTCTCATTGTTTTCTTCATGTCTATGGACAGATGGTGAAGCAGGATTTGTCTGGACAGATGTTAGATCTGTAAGTTTCCCATTCCTCTCTGTACTCAATGTATCAACATTTTCCCTCATATTATCTTCACTCTTAGACATTTCTTTATGGGTGACCTCACTGAAGTCTCTTAATGCACTTGATTTCTCAAGTGAAAGGGAGCCAGAATTTGAAGACATAAACGTTTCAGAGGAAGAAACTGTTGCTGGATTTCTGGTGTCACCAGTTACGGCATGTTGATTGGGCAAAGAAGACTTCCCAGAGTTCAGTACAACACTATTTTTCATTGAATCAGGTCTGGATGTGATCTTCAGATCTTCAGTGGTCTCTTGCTTTAAAGAAACTCCTGAAGCTCCAGCTGCCCCTGAAACCCTAGTTGGTGTCTCTCTTAAGAGTGGTCTCCCAGCACCAACAGATGATGACACCCTCGTTAAAGGAGTCCTGGCATCCTGCCGAGGATATGAAGTCCTTGAACTCGAGGTAAATCTGCCTGGATATTGACTTGCTAGCCAAGGAAATCTTTCGGCAAAGGAAGAACTAATTCTTGTACGAGGACCCACAGTTTTTTTATTACTACTTTCATCTTGTCTGTCTTCTTCCCTAATGTCTTGTGTGGTTTGAGCTCTGGAGTTCAAAGTTGACCCCTCAGCTTTACTTTCTATATCATCTTTATTAGTGTAGACAGTGTTTTCAGTTCTCTTGCTGGGAGAAATGTCTCGATTAGATGATGTGTCTGAACCCCGTGAGTTTTTGTTGTTTTGTGAAGTTGAAGAACTATGTCTTTCTGACACCGATTGAGAAGAACCTGATATATCTCTATTCAAATTGTGGATTGGACTACCATGTGATGTGGATGCTTGACTGTCTTGTGAAATTTTAGAGTCGTGAGACCTTGACTCTGATGCGGGCTGTGATTTGTCAAAAACCGATGAGTCTGATGTTGTTTGACTGTCCAGTGTGCTTCTTGAAGTTGACTTGGATGATTTTGGATCAGAAGGATTTGAGATTTCTTGGTTCTGATTTCTTTCTGTTAATGTAGAGTGGGTTTTATCTGAACTACCTGTATTTGATATCACCTGATTCTTACTTTGGCTTGGTAGATGAAACTGAGTGGTCACAGCTGGCTTATAGCCCTTTAGCAATCGAGTTGAATTCCCTCGAAAGAAAGATCCGGGCTGTCGTCGGCCATGACCAAATCTTGAACCAAAACGAGAGCCAGCGTTACTGCTGCGCTCTGCTATGGAAGAGCTAGTATCGGTCGGTGCAGACTCTGTCTCCTGCGAATTGACAACGACCAAGGGCTTCCCGTGTGTTAAACTGTTTCTAGTTGAAGTTAGGTTGGGTTTTTGGTGTATTTTTGCAGTCTCGTGGTTTGTTGACTCAATGTTGTCCTTTTTACTTGGTTCTGACTCTGGAACATGCGAGGAAGGCAATAATGAAGTGTGTGACAATGATGATCTGGAGGAAGAAGAAAACGAGTTCTCAGAAGAGGAGGAAACTGGGGATGTTGCAGAGGATGATGAGGATGAAGTTGAAGATGATGAAGATGATGAAGATGAATCAGCAGATGACACAGAATAAGTACTTTTAGATCCAGTCTTTTGGTGGACCCTGATCTTGATTGGCCTTCTATTCGGTCGGTATGGACGCTTAAATGCAGATTTGGTCGTGGAGGGTGTCAAAACCTTCAGGCTGGGTGTTTCTGTAGTGAGGGGCTCAACATCATAATCAACTTCCTCCTCAGACAGAGGGGAGACATCATTGTCCAGCTCTTTTGTCTCCGGCACAACTGTAGTTGTTTCTACTACAGGAGGTGGTGTTGTGGGTTTTTTGTCATCCACCTGTTCTTCATGTTCTCTCTCTGCTCCTCTTGTTGAGCCTCTGTTTGCTGTATTTCTGACTGAACCCCTGATAGAGGAGAAGATACTGTGATAAGAGCGTGTCTGGGAAAGTGGACGCACACGTCTGTTGGTATTGTGTGGCTTTGGGGTTGTAACTGGACCCTCAGGCACCTCTGTGGGCTCGAGGTCGGATTTCTTATCAGTATCCTGTTCGATTATAGGTTTACTAGTTGTCTGAGTGTCCTTGGTTTTTGAAAGTGAAGAGGCAGTACCGCTGGCTGGCAGAGACAAAAGTGAAAACGATCAAGGAGTTATGACGTGTGATTTTCAAGGATAAATGTATGGATATATTATGTAGAGTCAAATGTGTTTACACCGTGGCATGGCAACACTGAAGGCCTTGCTCTGTGGTCCCATTCCTCTCCTGTTGGTGGCTCTGATCTTGAAAATATAACGCTCTCCTGGTGTCAGGCCATCAATGGTGGCTTTGGTGGTGCCCTCCCGATATGTTATGGTTTTCATCCCGAATGGTTTAATAGCAGGGGCGTAGGACAAAATGTACTCTGTGTGGATAGAAAGCACAAACATTCAGCGTAAAGCTTAAAAAGATCCCTCCGATTTTAAAATCCAGAGCAAAAGGAGTTTCCAGCCTTTGTGATCCGATCAATGAAAAGTTCAGTCAACTGAAGTGAATTCAGATTAGTCATATGGAAGCTCAAAAAGAGTTACACAAAAATGTTGTTCATTTGTAATCATGTAGGTTCAAAGTGTCATTGTTTACGAATTCAAATAATTCCCCAGCTGATAAAAATATATATATATAAAAACATGTTTCTAAAATGTCTTCTTAGATGCAAAAATGTTAAAGTATCTTGACCTTTTTCAGCCAAATACAAACTAATCCTTTTCCTGATATCCTTACATCTGCAAAGTAGAGCAAAGTGGGCCACAATGTCTTGACTCTGGTACAAATATTTTACTATCACAACTAACTATAGTAGCTTTTATGGCGCTGCGTTGTTAGGTACTCTGTATCGTTGTCAATCTTGCTAAAACAAGTATGAAAAATGATCCCAATCTGCTGTGTGTAACAGGCTTATACAGACTTTCAATCCATTTATAAGTATTTTAAATGTCTCACTTGATGAAATTAGCTTCATTAAGAGAATTTTAAATTCAGATTAACAATTTTTACCTATAATCCACATGGTTATAAAAGTAATGCCAAGGGATAGCAGAGATTCAAGAAAATGATACATGGCCTTTCTCACCCAGCCTCACCTCTTATCCTTCCGTTTGGTTCTTCTGGAGGATCCCAAGTTGCAATCACAGCAGTTCCTTTTCCTCTTAGTGGCTTGACTTCAAAATTTTCAGGTGGCCCAGATGGCGCTGTGAAAGAGTGGAGAATAAAATAAAATAAAATCAGGAGTGAAAAAAGCAGAAGAACGTGATGCATGAAAGGTCAAAGCAGGTTTCTGAAGTGTGTGAGAAAGTATAGCTTGGACTGAACAAAATACAGCTGCCTTATATGGACAGAAAATGTCCCATGGCAGTTTGTATGGAGCTGCAGATGCAGATCTGAACTGGAAGCCAGGCAATAAATTCTAACATTCCAGTGAACCACAGCTCAGGAGCTCCTGTGACATAGCAGAACCGCTCCAACTCTGACAGAGCTGCAGCCAGAAATGTATATCAAGAGACTTGTATGCGGTGTTCGTAATGAGGTGTAGCATGAAGAAAAAAGGAGAAAAGGCTTAACAGGTTTCTTTTTTTTTTTTTTTTAGCAAATGCTGTGACAATACATACCCGACTCAGGAGTCCGTTGAAATACTGAAACGCTCCATTTGCCCTGTTTTTCTCCTTGAGAGATCCTGACAGAAAACTCGTACATGCCGTCAGCGGACAGGGTGTCGATCATTATTCTTCTCTGGTTGCTTTCCTTGTACTCCCAGCGTGCTGATTCTCCCTTCTCCCTGAACCTGACTGTGTATGATCTGGTTAAAGAGTACATGAAGATGTTCTGTTACAATGAGGGTTAATTTCAGCTCATTTTCTGCCTCAAATTATTGCCTGTCATTTAAAAAAAAAGAAAAAAAAAGGTTATACACAGCAACAGTTTTTAAAAGCCCACCTGGTTGCCCCGGGGTCGACTTTCCTCATTTCAACGGCAGGGTCAACCCAAGAGATGAGGACTGACTTTGCAGACATGACCCTGACACTGATGTCCTGGGCCTCATATTCAGGAGGCTCTAAACAACACACAGTTTTGCAGACATCAAGTCAAACATGTTTAGGTGCGAACAAGCTCATTTACTTGCCACAGGGACTTGCAAAAGTATTTATGGCACTTTTCACATTTTGTCGTTTCACTACCACAAACAAAAATGATCTTATTTTGATAAAGAGCAATGGTTACTCTAGAAGACTAGCAGAGAGCAACACCATAAATCTGTTCTTTATAGACGAACAGCACGACAAAAGCCTATGGTGAAAGACAACAACAATAACTTCTGTTTGTGGTTTGCCTCTAGACATACAAGGCAGACAGTAGCTGTTTGAAATAAGGGGCTTTGTTCAGATAAAATAAACCAGGCCTACGTGAAAAAAAAAATCATGCATAGGAAATAAAAGCAGTCTTGGCAGCATCCTGGTGGTCAGACTTGATGTGAAGATCTGTGGGACAAAACGCAAGGCACTTTGGAGGAAATTTGCAAAAGACTGCTTTGTTTTGGTCTAATAAATTACATAAAGTTTGTGGTTGTTGTGACAAAGAAGTTCAAGTGGTATGGATACTTCTGCTTGGTTTTCTAAATGAGCTTAATCTGGGTACCTGGTGGGGAAGTTTTGGCTGTAGCTGCTCCATTGTTGGGTAGACTCTGCCCAAGGGCCTTCTGTGCCTGCAGTGACACCACATGAACGGACTCAGATGCTATGAATAGAAAAGGATACCAGGCACGGCCAGGGTTTACACTATGAACACTAAAGATAGCCCAAAAAAATGTTTTTACCTAGCAATCTTATCACAGAAAACAAAACAAAACAAAACAATCCCTGGTTATCAGTTGTACAAAATGTAGGTCCTCTTACTGAGTTTTTGTGCTTGTCGGTTTCTCTGGTCGGCCTGAGGCTTGGTTCGCTGCTGGCGTCTTCTTTCTAACAGCGGGGTTCCTGGCGAAGCTTTCTCAGGCTGTCTTGGGCCCGAGGAGGACTGAGGCGCCCTCCTGTGTGTCCTGGTGAAGGCCGTACCCGCAGGCTGAGCGGTTCTGTCCACCCTGGTCTTCCGTCCTGCAGCAGCAGAGTTGCTTCTGGTTGCCGTCCTGACAAAACCTGCTGGTGGACGACAATGAACTTTAGAAAGATCACTTGAGTTCATCCCACCTTTTGAGTCCCCCGTAACTCAGTTCTATACAGAGCATTGACTTGAACTTCCCTTTAAGGCCTTCTTGAGACTCTAATATGGAAAATGACTGCACCTTCTGTTCCATTTACTACACATTTGCTTATTATTAAACATACATATTCCATTCATCCTGAGGTCACGGTAAACGTAGTCATTTACACTAAAAGGAAAAGATGTAGAGCAACAATGTGTCCCCCTGTCATCTGTCCCAACTTCTGCAGTTCTGCTTTAAATTTGTGTCTAATCCTAGTAGCCACTGAGCTTTGGGAAATCTTTTACACATTGACTCTCACGGCCAAGCAATCTCCTTCTTTTTGGCTGATGCAGGGGATCATCTGGTTGATGAAGTGGTAAGCTAAAGACCTGCCAGAAGACGCATGAAAAATAAAAAAAAAACTTTCCACTTTTCTTACTCTTGTTTTCTTTTTTCTATTATTTCATGATCATTTCCTCATTACTGCAATCAGAGGAAAACAATGAAAGAAAATGTCCTATCAAAAAAGGAAATGCACAACAGGATGAATAATGTCAAGTCAGCAAACTTGACAGGTGACATTTGAAGAAAAACAAAAGGTGAAAATCAATGTATTTATCCAATGTCAAAGATGGAACAAACTGGAACACTGTTTTCTGGCCTTGGTATCTGTTTGTCGCATTTCCTACCAGCACAGCTGAGCTGATTTTTCAATAGAATATTCTGCTGTCTTACATATTAACCTATAGAAACATGACATCTTTATTGAAAGACAAATAAAATGCTATGTTAAAGAAGCATATAGTCTACCACAAGCCAATGCGTCATTAAATATTTAACCCTGACTTTACCAACATCTCTAATGGCACTTATTCTTTAAAACCAGAACCAGAATCATGTGGTTTTCATCAGCAAACTTCCAGATTGTCATCCTCTCTTTCTCTGGTTATTTGTCACACTGCATAGTTTGGTGTTGACAAACAAACCGTTAACTCCAAAAGTACGTTTAATTCCTGATCTCTCTCTTTTTTTTTTTTTTTTTTAGCCGTGATGGCTGAGGGTGTGGCAAAGCTGGCATGACAATACCACTGTTGCCTCAGCGGAGAGAGCCACCTCAGTCAACTTGGCATCAGATGTTTATGAGATGAGATGTGAGTTTTCTTCATCTCGGGGCTTTTCAAAAACTATCTGGCTGTAACTACTGTCCATGACATTTCACCAAATCCAAAAAACAACCTAAATATTGCAAATGTTAAACTGTGAGATTTAGGTCTCAGGATACAGTGTGTTGCTCACTTTCCCCAAAGGTTCAGCTCCAAAAACAATTTTCTGCTAAGTAGTTTTCCTACATGCCCAGATAATCAGTTGAGGTTTATATGGCAAGATAGATTATTAACGAGCCAAGAGGGGAACAAAACAACTGCTCATAAAGTACGCAACACTGATGACATATGATGAATAATTATTTACCAGTGGTTTGCCACCAGTGATTAGTTTGGCACATAATCTGAAACATTAAAAAGTCAAACTAGCCAGACGAGCATATAGCATCCAAATGACAGTTTACATTTGCACAGTACATTTACTGCAGCTGACCTGATAAATGAGCTTAACTTTTGGCATTTTAGTTTTATCGGTTTCTGAATGTATTTGATCAAAAATATATTCTGATACATATTACACAATGCACTGGATCCATTATAATGCATCCAATGCATTACAGTGACACTAGATGTCTTTGTGATGCAAGGTTTTTTTTTTAGCTCTTCTGAATTGGTGATATGAATTAACATTGTATATTTTCAAGGCACAGGGTCAGTGGCACATTTGGACCAACCAAACCTGGATGTGATTCTCCTTAAATACAGAAGTTGTTTCCTTTTCTCAGTTAAAATGAAAAAGTAAATTATATCATTTGTTTTACTGAAATCTGCAAAAGAGGCATCTCTCTGTGGGCATATTCTCAGATTTGATTCTTAATAGGTGATTAAACATAATTACCATTTATGACTATGCTGATCTGTTTTTATGGGATCCAAGAACAAAAATAAACCCTCCATCATTAAATAATCAATTTGCCCTTCTCCCTAGCCTGAGTTATTTACTGTTATGGAATCATTATCTCTTGCTGATACTATAACATAAACATTTTTTAGTCTAACATCACTTTGACATGAACCCAGAAGTTGGTTAACTAAAGCCACTAAAGCAAAACTTGGGCAACAACACTCGCCCATAGAAAAGCATTTCGGTAAGCCTTACTAACACCAAATAAATTTGTGGTTCTTGATTCTCTGCTCCTCCCACTGAAAAACTAAAAGTGGTTCCTATAATCCCTTCAAAAGCCAAAGATGTAAGACATGTAGAGAAACCAAACTGGAACAATGTGAACATCTGTCTGGTCATGTTAGTCTTCCAATAACAAGTTCCTATTATCTGAAACAAATGGAAATAAAAAGAAAGCACATTTACCCCCAAAGCACTGATGAATGGAGGTTATAACCTTCTGCATCACAGTCCTACAAGTTCCTTAAAGATGTTAATGTGACAATAAGCAAGCAGCCTGCTACTAAACTTCACACCAGTTTGCCTTCTGCTGAGATCATTGTAAAGGAAATGTGATGTCATTTATATAGCATATACCATTACCACACATTCTTACTCAATGTTAAATTTTGGATGAGCCACAGGGAAAATATACCTGGTTAAAAATATAGGAAACAATGAGTCAGAGGATATGAAGTGGGAGGCACCTCCAGTGCCGAGCTGAACCAATGATGCAAGGTGGCATAAGCAAATCTACACTTTCATGGAGGTCAAACCAAATTTTGAACCTAAAGTCTTACATCTCACAGCTGTAGAAGAGATTTCTGATATTTGGTGTGTTCCGATGCTGCTTCAACGCATCTGGTTTGAAGCATTGTACCTCCAGTTATGATATACTGCATACCCTTGTTGTAACTACTGTAGTCTTTCAATCATTTAGACATCTGACAAGACATTTGGTCAACACAATTTCCACTCAGTATACTTTCTTCTTGGACCATTCTCTGTAATGTCTGTACTATTTATGAAAACAGCAGTATATCAGCAGTTTCTGACCAATCAGACCAGCTCATCTGGCACCAGCAACCATGACACATTCACGGTCACTTAGAACCCTTTTCTTCCCTCTTCTGAAGCTTGCTGAGAACTGAAGAAGCAAGTAATCTTCACCACATTTTCGTACGTGGACAAATGCAATTAGTGCCTCTGTGTTACAAAAAAGCAGTTGAACAAAATGCACCTAACAAAGTGACCAGTGCAAACAATTCTTCTTTGAGGTAGAGTTTACCTGCTGAGGAGTTGTTCACAGGTGCATGACTCAACACAGCAAATCCGTCCAGATTGATCCACTCTGGGTCTGAAATGCAAAGAAGAAACTGACTGTATTTGTTATGCTGTCAGTCGCAGAACAAAACATTTATCTAACTTTATCTAATCAGTATATAATGCCTGTTGTTCTTTTCTGGTGAGCAGGTTAATTCCTTTTATGTGATACTCAAAAAAGTGGAATATCCTCTCTCCATTATTCTCCATCTTGCTTCTTCTTGCCCATAATAAGTCAACTTATTTTATTTATTTATTTATTTTTTTTTTGCTCCAGCAGTGGCTGGCCAGACATATTAATGATGTGGAAGCAAAGAGAGGGGTGTTATTTATGGTAACTAATGTAGCTTTCATGCTTCTAAGGGAACGGCATATGGACCCAGAGGAATTTCTGGAGAGGCAGCACTAAAACTTCAGCCCAGTTGCCAAAGATTTATGGCGAACCTCACCGGAGCTGGAAAGACCGCAAGGACTGCCACAACGTACACTGAGCAGCACACACAAACCAAAAGGCATCTGGAGTTGAGTTGCTGTTTTCAACAAACTAAGAGACACAATGCATGAAGATGCATGACTTCACTACTGTGCATCACTTCCACGACCACACACGCTCATAACAAGTTACCACAACACAGAGGATTGAGTTATAAGAGTAGGGCCGGGCTCGAAAAACAGCTTTCTGCAGACTTTGCGTCGCTCATGAAGTTTGGCTCTGAGCTGTCAAAGACTGGTGCAAATGGAATAATGACAAAAGCAGACGGCACTGTCTCAACAATGCAGACTACTGGTTTTTGTGTGGGAGGACCAAGAGCCCAAAATATCCTTTACAGGACGGGGAGATAAATATTCCTTTGCAGGTCTAAGATAAGCACTAAGCCGATGGCTGTTGATCACTTATATAAGTCATGATCCAACTTTGTTTTTTCTGGCAAACCTTCTCGAAAGTACGTCCAATTATGAACTAATCCGCTGAAAATAAATCAATCACATATGCACTCTAGTGTGTGTGTTGTTTTTTCTCCTCAACTTCTTGTGTTGACTTAGCATATACATTTGCTTGTCCTCTTATCACTGTTGAACTTGAGAACTCAAGATTTAAGAATAAAGAAGAAATGTCTCAGTTAAATGTTATTTTTATGTAGCATGTCTATTTATTTTCCTTTCCGTATCGATATTTGAACCTTCACTCCAGTTTGCTTTGCTAGGATCAACTAACTATCAACAATGCCTCATTTAAACTTCATTCGTCTTACCTACATCCTCCACTGAATGTGGACGGCTCTCTTTGTTCACTTTAGTGAAGCGATGGGACCTGCTGGGTTTGTTGGAGTTGAAGACGAAGCGGTCCACGGGTCTTCCATCCAGATGGATCGAAGGCTCCCAACTCTCCCTGAAGACTTTGTCTGCAGCTGTGTGCTTCCCGCTTTGAGGCCGCAGAGTTTTTTCTGCTGTAAAACAAGATTTTAAAATCATTTTTGACTAAATAAAATTGACCTAAACAGTAGCATCGTGACCGATGTGATAACCTTTTGTTTTTAAAACAAACTGTGTTGGTTCTGAAATCCAATTTTCTATCCTAACTTCACAACAGTTTCCAATTTATTTATCGTTTTTGCAATACTTCATTATAAATGTAGAGAGATACACTCATGGAGGCAGCCTTAGGAAATACCAACTAATCAGATGTATAAACAACTGCAGACATGGTTGAATGCTGAAAGTTCTGGGCAATAAGAAACCTTCCTTTTTCCTATTGACTGTGGAGCTTTCACTTCAGAATGAAATCATGTATTTAGTTTGAAATAAATTGTTAAAACGTCTCTGGGAGGTTTGGAGATATAGGAAATAAACAATCTCAATTGGTTTCAGGCTTCAGAAATTACGTAAATGCTTGAAACTCGTCTGCATCAACAAATAAAAATGACACTGACACTATAAGCCATGCAAAAAAAAAAAAAACAACAGAAAAACATCACTTCAGGTCTCTGTAGTGCATGAAAAACCTTGATGTGATTTGCAATTTACTTTAAATATAGCACACCATTCTAATGAGTCAATAATGTAGCAACTAGAAACTTTTATTTCACATGATAGTTTGGCCGCACAAGTTATTTCGATAAATGCTTGAAACTCGTCTGCATCAACAAATAAAAATGACACTGACACTATAAGCCATGCAAAAAAAAAAAAAACAACAGAAAAACATCACTTCAGGTCTCTGTAGTGCATGAAAAACCTTGATGTGATTTGCAATTTACTTTAAATATAGCACACCATTCCAATAAGTCAATAAGGTAGCAACTAGAAACTTTTATTTCACATGATAGTTTGGCCGCACAAGTTATTTCGATAAATGTAAAATTCAGTTCCCATTTCAAGTCCTCAGCTAGTGTGGAAATATGTCAGCTGAACCTCTACTGATTACACATCTGGGACCAAACGTAACTGTTCTGCATGACTATTTTTTCAGTTCGACTGTGCATTATTTTTGAAGAAATGCTACCTACCTCTGAACACATAGTTCGCACAAAGTTCAAACCGTTCATATCCGGCACATACATTTGTACACAAAAGATTTCATGTGGAGATTATTCTCTCATTAGTTCAGTTTCCACTTGGTCTTCAAAAATAAAAAAATCTGGGCCAAATTTTCCACTTTGAGCGATCGGGCTTGCTGACTTCATCTGTAAGATGTTTGATCGAGTGCAGGTGGGATGCATTTTTTTTTTTTTTTTTTTTTTTTTTGAGTAAAATCAGCACCCTGATCCAGATGCTGCTGGAAACCCCAACCAAAACATTTATGCAGTTCATGGAGAACTTAAAAGTCTTGTGAGTCTCATTGTTTAGTTTTAAATGCATAAACAATAGCTTTATTGTTTGGGATGTGAATTTTTTAAGCATTTTCAAACTTTAACATGTTTTCCATTATTCTGATTCACAATCACTGCTTTTGTTATGCCTCCTAACAAGCATCTCAAATTCTCTTGCTTACAGGTGTCTTCCTGTTTGGGGAACTTTATTGAACTCCAATGCTTTGTGGAGTTTTAGTGCTAAAGGATTCCCTCATCATATTTATTTTGTTCCCTGTTACCACGCTATAAATCTGAGACTAAAATATACATGGAGCAGTAAAAGACAATAAAAATAAAGCAGAACTTCTTGCCTAATTACTTTCTCATTAAGGATTGCAGAGGGTTTGGGGGGCTTCACCAGCTGTTCGAGTCACTCTCCTCTAGCACACCTTTGGATGTATTTCAGTCGTTTCTGTTTCCAGTAACCCTGTGTTATTACACATAAAGGTATCTGCTCCTCTGTCCAGACTTTTCTCGCGGTCTTCTTGGAAGATGTATGATGCAAGGGGAAGGCTAATATGTCTAATTAAATCAAGACTCCTCCAAACTCTGCGGATGCATGCTTGTCTTCCAACTACAAACATTTTTGGAAGCAGTTAACTGAGGAGATGTCGCATTAATGTCTGACAGCGGAGGGCTTGGCTGCATGCCGTTGCTACAGGAGACAAAAGCAACACTTTAAAATAGTCTCTGCTCTGTTTGTGACTGTGATACAAAAGTACAAATAAAGTGTGATTGAATTTGATGGGGGAAAGTCATAGGTATGCGAAGCATGCAGACAGGAACTCAGGGTGTGCCATTTTATAACCTTGTGTGTAGGTTAGATTGATACAGCACACGTGCACACCTGATGACCTGCAGACAGACTGGCAGGCACGCGTAGGTGCATGAATACTTTGGCAAAAGAAGCCTGAGCAGCTCAGGCCTGAGGTCAAATGACTGCTGTAGTTCTGAAATGTATTGGTGCTCGTGCAGCTGCAATGAGATTTTAAAAGAGAACCCTCTCACCCAGCCACAAAATCACACTGACCCTTCATTTACCCCAGAAGAAGTCATGATCAACGTTTTAAAACATATTTTGCTTCCACATAGATTTTTGTAAGAACCAGGAACATAAAGGAATCTGTTTATGCTTTCTGTCATTGGTCAAACCTTGATTCATGATATCATGAATCAAGTTTATTCATGATACCATCAGTATCATGAATAAACTTGTTCTTTTTTTATTGCGTCTCTACTTCAGTTTACGTGGCCAGCCAAGTCTTGGTTGGTTAGTAAATTTTGCCATGCTCTTTTCATTTTGTTTTAGAAAATGGATTCAACAGAGTTCTTTGAAATCCCTAAAGATCAGATTATTTGTGATAAAATTAGATGAGATAATAATTTTGTAAAACTGGATTTGTCACTGCCAGAGTAAATGTCCACCACAGCTTTTAGACTTTCATTGTTAAAATAATTTAAAGTCATGTATCATTTTTCTTCCACTTCACAATTATGCACTAGTCATCTTGATTATTTTGCTCTAAGAAAAAAATCATCATCAGATAAAATGATGGCTGTAACATGAGGAATGTGAGTAAGTTGAAGGCAGTAATCTTTTTGAAGCAATGTTGATGCTGCACAAATCATGCTCAGTCGCAGGAATCTGTGTTTGTTTACTTTTTGATGTTTGATGCCATTTTCAACAATCACGGTAAAAAATTAAAAGCTAGACCTTCGATCTGATTGGATGGATTTAGCTGCACAGTTTTGTTTTCAAGTTCTTATTTGAGAGATTACCATCAGTATACTAGTAGTTAGTAACCCTCATTGTACTTTTGGCTGTGGGGAATTTTCTGTGTTTTTTAAATGAGGGTATGTTTCTGAATGATTTGCAGATTTTACATAGCTACAGTATAACTACATAAAATTTGCATTTGCAGTAGAAAACAACAAAAAGTATCTTAGAAAAGGAAAAATACCCAACTACTTCCATAATGTTTTATCCACAGAAAACTCTTTCCTTTTTTGTTTTTGGCAGTGGAATAAAACCCCAAAGGACTCTCCACATATCACTTCCAGTGAGACACCATGTCTCTCTTTTGCGCTAACCACACCCTTTAAGAAAAAAATTGTTTGACCTGGCTGTCAATTTTGAAGCTATTGCCAAAACATGTTTTTCACACATTTTTCTACACGCTGATTTGGTGTGCTACATCAACTGTATCCAAAATTCATCATGATAGTAGTTAAAAAAAAAAAAAAAAGTTTTATAAATACAAAAACAGTTTTCACAGCTGTTAGACTCAAGTTTTTCCTCAAGTAAATCAATACGAATTCAAAAATACTTAATTAATCCCTTAGGTAAATTAAACATTCTAAGTCATTTCATCTGAGTCGCTGTGTTTGGTGATGCTGGGAGCTGAAAGGATCGACAGTGGTCAGTCTTGCAACAAACCTGAAGAAGCCCCTGACTGAAGGCTATTGAAGCGTGGGAGTCTCTTGATTGTCATATGATAGCAGCTTATTGGGACTAATCCAAGCAGCAAAGACGATACTTCATAGTAGCTTGTGATAACCCCATGTATTGTTGGCAAGTCTTGCTGATCCACCTCATTTGCTTTTGTTGCTCCTTTTTAAGTGTCTGTCTGGTTGCATGGTTAGAAAGCAGAGAGAGATGTTGGAGTTTTGTTTCTGACCGAATTATACTGTGATCGATCAACAACAAAATTTGAAGTTTTTCCTTCTCTTTCTGCTCTTTGGTCCTGCTCTGCATCCATGAAGCCTCCTTTTCAACTTCTCTGGAATTCTCATAGTTGAGGTGTTGTTAGATACTTTGGAGATATTTGTGAGCTCCCCCCCAGTTGTAAACAAAACACAGTGGGTGAGCATTATTAAAATTTTTACTTTAATCTATTACATTCAAAAAAATCTGTTCCATATTTTGTCTACGTCTATGACAAGAAATGGAATGCAGTCTGTTTGCAATGCATCCATCTAGTTTTCCAAACATTTTTTATAAGTATTGGCTGGCTATAAATGCCACATGTGCAATTTTTAATACCAATTGCTAAAGCACCTGTGTTTCATCTTTCTTCTTAGTTTATGCCTCATTGAAGATTTCACCCATTTCCACTTCATTCTTTTCCAACAAGCAGAACAGACTTCCCGTATTACCACTGTTTCCACATGGTTTAGACATTTCTGCACATCCGTCCATTTTCTATGTCAGATTTTTATTTTTTATTTTTTCTCTATGCCTGCTTAATCCTGTGCTTAGTTGTGGGAGTGGGCTAGTGATCAGACAATTTGTTATAACGAGACTAAATGTAGGATATTTTAAAAGCATTCACACCCACATGAACATTTTCACAACTTGTCACAATTTATTTGGCAGAACAAACAAATGAGTACTTGTAAGGCAGAATAGAAATAATGCACGTTAAAAAAAAAGTTTCTATAAAGTTCCGAAATGTTTGCTGTGAAGTTGAATCAACTCTCTTTAATCTTACTCTGTCTTTCGCCTCGGATGAGTAAATACGAGCCCATCACCCTCATTTTAGCTTCTCTCCACTGGCTCCCCAAACATTTTCTTTCCTTTTATTTGCTTTTTAAGCCCTCCAAGGTCTTACTCCATCCTGCCTCTCTGGGCTGTTCAATCCTTTTATGCCCTGTCTTTCCCTCTGGTCAGGTAATCAGCTCCTCCTCAGAGCTCCAAAGACCAAACGTAAGCTTAGGGGATGTTGTGTCTTTTCTATTACAGCTCAGAAGATGTGAAATAAGCTACATCTGCAAATTAGATATACCGCTTCTCTGACTGTTTGAAAATCACTTCCTAATGCCTCTTTGCTGAGGCAAAGATGAGCATTGATGCCACTTAAGATCCTGATTCTTACCCTCGTCTGTTGTTTTAGGTTTTTTATTGTGTGACTTCTCTTACCCCTCTTTTATACTTCTTAGTGGTCACTTTTATACGTACACTTTGTAATTTTAGGAGGAGAGAAAGCTGCAAGTCAATGACTCAAGGCAATCTGCAGGGTTTTCTTACATAGAAATTGCAAAAAAAAAAATAAATAAATAAATAATAGTAAACAGGATTTTCCAGTGACTATTTTAATCTCAGTATAAAATACATGTGCTGAATAGGAAACTTTAGTGAACAAACATCTTCCAAGCGTTACAGAACACGTCTGACAGGTCAGGGATGTGGTTGTGGAGAAGCTCGAAGAAGAGCTGGGTAATAAAACAATACATCAAGTTTTTAAAGCCTCACAGAGTACTTTTCAATCCATCATCAAGAGATGGAAAGAACATGGCACAACTACAAACCCACCAACACACGGCCGTCCACCTAAACTGACAGAATGGGCAAGAAGAGCATTAATCAGAGAAGCAGCCAGGAGGCCTATAGTAACTCTTGGGCTCTTGGTCATGCTCACTTAAAATACCAATTTTCTGTAAAAGTGTCAAGAAAAAAGAAAAAAAAAAAAACAGCATCGTTGAAGGAATGCCTCAAAAAGTTCTGCTTCCAATCTGCCACAAAAACACATGGAAGAAGGTGGTCTGGTGCCGTGTTGGGTGGAATATTAACATGGTGGTGGCAGCGTTATGCTGTGGGGATGCTGGTAAGAACAAGGGGAAAGCACAGATGGAGATAAACACAGGATGATCCTGGGAGTGAACCTGTTAGAGATCGACTAACAGGGAAGAGGTTCAACAACGTAACAACCCCAAACATTCAGCTGGAGCTCCAGTGTGATTTAGATCAACATATATGTAAGTGCATTAGGAATTAACTTGTTAAAGTCACAACCCAAATCCAATTAAAAATATGTGGTAAGACTTGAAAATTGCTGTTCTCTTGAATTCCACCGTGAATTGTTAGACATGCATGTGTAAAGACTTGCTCTTGTGATTGCAGCAGAGGCTGCTTCTACGCGGCTCTGACGCAGGGCGACGGAATACAAAATCAAGTTATGCTTTATTTGCTTTCATTTATTAAAAAAATGATCAAAGCCATGCATGTTTCTCCTTCCACTTCATGTCTGTGAACTACTTTGTGTTGATCCGTGACATAAAATCTCCACGAACAAAGAAGTTTGTAGTTCCGATGTCACAAAATGTGAAATAGTTGAAGGGGCATGAATAATCTACAAAGTACTTGTTTCTGGGATGCCTTGTTGGTGCTTATTTTTGATTTAGATTTAGTTTGTCAATCTGCTGAACTCTGGCACGAAGTTTTGTTCATGCTTCAGAAATGACTCTTATTTTGATAAAGTTAGCACTGAGAACATTTTTAAAGTTTCGGATGGAAACTTCATTTTAAAACTTTTATTTCCTCCTCATTTTTTCTTCAAGCAGAAGCAGGCCGCCACAATTACCGGATAAAGTCATGCTTCCCAAGCAAGTGTATGTTTTGTCAAAACGGTTTGCTCTCATTTTCAGTATTTACTCACTAATGAAGGGTGACACTCTACTTAAGTGCCTGCCTGCACCCTGAGCTGGCCAATCTTTGTTACGTTCTGACAGGTGTGCTCATCTTCCAGGTGGTACTTGTTTGAATAGCTGGAGGGAAGCCCAGAGATGACATGATCGCAGGATTTGCTCATGCCAGCACTGGTAGCTTCGACAGGCAGCCAAGCAGCAGGGCGGTGGGGTTACAGGTCAGAAATGATGACAGTGTTAAAATTTTCCTAATTCAGTGGAAAAAACTGGAAGCGTAGATGTATGTCATGCCTGGAGACATTATGACAGAAAGTCTGTGTTCTCTCTCCCTCTCTCTTTTTTTTATGATTTTTGTTCATTCTGAAGGTTTTTGTTGCAAAATGCCAAGTACCTGCAGAATCCCAACATGTTAAGGGAAGCAGTGAAATAAAATTCCACTTGCCTGCAAGAACATGATCCCATCTTTCCAAACAATCTCTGTCTCTCTTATTCTCCACAAACTTTCCATAAGCTTTTAAAGTGAAGCTGCACAGATAGACTTGACGAAGTTTTGTTTTTTTGTACTATTTTCACAGTTCCTTGCAATGCATGCCTGAGGTGTAAACCTACTCTATGCAACAGAAAGTGAGACACAAGCAAAGGGGGCACTTGTCTACCTCCAGTAGTTATGAGTCGAGTTGTCAGGTCACCAATCCATTAAAGATACAATCTTTAAAATTTAACAGTTATGGTTGTCATCATAATTTAAAAGTGTTCGGTAGTAGCTGCTTGGGTCTTTAAAGTTGAACGAACATTTTCTGTGATTACTTGTAAGCAAAAGCCTTCTCCCCAGCAGGCACAGCTGTCAGATCAAATCAGAAAGTCTGAGAAATAACCTCATCTTAACCGCATTTGTAACTATTCTACACCCTTAATTTCAAGTGTCATTTATTTACCTGAAGGGATTTAATAAATTCTGTCACATATTTATTTTCTCACTAGTTAACTACTGTAGTGCACATATCAAACTTTCACAACTTCTAGGAGATGCTAGTTGTGTTGCTGGAAAATGCCTTCTGGTCAGATGAAACCAAATGCCAATGTTTTGGCCCACATGCAGTGTAAGGCCATCTGCGATAGAAAAAATTGACATGGGACATAACTCTGAGCTCAACCTCCACATAGTGAAACATGGTCATGGTAGCATCATGTTGTGGGGACCCTCTTTCTAAGCAGAAACAGAGAAGCTAGTCGGAGGGAGATGTTAATCAAAAAAGCAGCCAAGAGGCCCATTATAACTCTAAAGGGGCTGCAAAAATCCACAACTCATGTGGGAGACTGACATCTGGTCTTCATGGGGAAGCAGAAAGTAAAAAGACAAAAAAAAAAAGTAATACAGAGTCTGACACAACCTACACAGGGGACAGCAAATGTGTGGGGAAAAAAAACAGTGCTCTGGTTTGGTCAGACCAACAGGAAGCTTTTTGGCCTCCTTACAAGTAGAAAACTAACACCACACTAACATCAGTTTGAAACTGGCCAATGTGAAGATAGATGAAGTTGAATTCAGACTAATCTTGGAAAAAAACAAACAAACTGTTGAGTAAATCTGAGAAGCATCCTTATTGCCAAAAGTTCATTTGCAGCTTTCATATTCTGTGATGTAATGAATTTGGGAATTAGCTCACTAGTTAGCTAAATGCGCACTTAATGAACAAACTGTGATTGATCGAGCTCGGACATTTGATAAACGACATTAGTGATGCTGTGATGACTGGTGGGTAATAGGTGGTAAGTGGGACCCCAAATGAAACACCACATAGGGCCACATTGGGTTGGCTCTGGCTCCTGAAAACAACTGGATATTCTGCAATACCTTCATTCATCTACTATGCTCCTGTAAAGAATTGAATAAGAAAACGATAAGTTACACCCAAATTTAATTAATAAGCTGATTCTCAAACACACTAAATGAAGCAATAACTCCGAACATCTGCACTGTGTTGTTCAAGATCAGAAGAGTTTAAGTCTAAATGTGCTAAGTTGTTTTCAGGTGGGAGAACATATGAGGGTTCATTGACAACACTTAATACCTAAAGAAAAGGAAGACCACAACAAAGAGCATCTTGTTCTAGAGAAAGCGCTGATCTCATGCACCAAATGCTCACATTTGAGACCAGAACAAATAGAAACTCGCAGATCAACTCACAAGATGTGTGCTGGATAAACTTTAGAAGGAGGGATGGAAAAAGGAGAGCATGGTCTTTGAACCCAGCCAAAAGCATTAGCGTCCTCCTGTCTAATACTCTCTGAGCTTCATGACATTTTTTTCTTCTTCTCTATTTCCAGGATATTTTTATTGTCTGAAGAATGTACGGTTCTGTTACTGAAAATGGATTTTGTAGAAAACACTTTGGGAATTTTTAAGACGTCTGCTACTGCAATTTAGTGTCCGTGCATACTGAAGAAAAAATGTGCAGCGCAATTGATAAATGACTTGTGGGTTAAAACCATTTGGGTCGGGCTCGCCATCAAACACATTCACAATAAATAACCCATGAAAGATTTGAAGGGTGACGGACAAAAACTTCACACCCAGGTCATTTATTACCACTTTCAGCCCGAATAGTCACCAATTTGGCATAAAATCACCTAAAGGAAACAATTTGACCTAATCAGTGTATTTTATGGTGTAGGCTGAAATTTGTCACCTACTAACCACAGCAGCCACTGCAGTTACTTAAACAGATTGATTAGATCTTTCAGTAACTGTACCCTCCTACATCAGATTTTGAAACTCAAATAAAATATACAAACTTTTCAAATGCATAAAAACGTAAAGCTTATGGCAAATATTATAATAAATAAAAGTCCACTCGTTTTTTCCCCCCATGCTGAAATTAACACCTTGAACAATCACGCACAGACATAATGAATTTATCTATTACAGAGAGCAAAAACTGTTTGCATAAGTCTCCAAAACAAAAACAAACAAACAAAAAAAAAGGCACAAGCAACACAAACTCATCCACGAAGCAGTACACAGCTGAGTGCAAAACCTGCACCCCCGTAAAAAAAAGGCAATAAAACAATTTATTTTACCTGCCCATCCGCATTGTGGAGCGCAAAACGTAAAGAATAGCGCCAGAAGCGTCCTTCTTGCGGCTGCAGCCATTGTAAATGTGGCGCTCTGCAGCTGCGGAGTGAAGGGACAGCTGGATGCAGAGGGCAGGGACGCGCCGACCCTCCCTCTTCTTCCTTGCAGATGGAAACCCTGCTGAATCCCGCGGTGTGATTTATCTATTAGAGCAAAAATGACTTGCAGAAACTTCCAGAAAGTTGCAATTCAAGTTGTGGGATTCAAAAGGAACAAATTTGACGAGGGAAAGATAAAAAGAAGGCAAACAACTAAAATAAAGAGAAAAAAACACGTTTGTTTTTCTTTGGTAAATAACGAACCGATAAACGTTCACTGCGAGTACTCTTCTCTTTAAATTCTTGCAGGTGCCCCTGCTGCATTTAACTCTGCTTACCATCTGACAAATAATAAAGCCAGCGGAGGTTCATATTTAAAAAAATGTCTCCCTCTTCAGAAAGTGAGAAGAACTCACCGACATTAAAATATCTACTGGAAACCGAGTGCGGAAGAGCGTCTTTGTCAACACTTCCGCAACTGCAGACACAAGATGGCGCTATTAGCTTATTCAGAACTTGTGTCATAAACCGCCCGATGGGCATTATCATCATCATCATGGATGCCCCTCTGAGAAAAGTGCCACCACTCCAACCTCTTCAGCAGATTTTAACAACAATTCAAAGACATGGCATTAATTGAAATGTTCTTATGACAACGCTATTGTTGGTTGTATTAAACAGGGAAACAAGGATGAGTACTGGTGTCTGCTTTTGTATTTTGTAAGACAGTCTGGGGGAGATTTATTTGCCTTTCAATGCAGCTAAAGCAAAAATAGATGGTGATGGATTGTAGGGGGAAACAAATCACTTCCAGCTCTAGTCTACATCAGTGTTTCTGAAATAGAGATCAAAAACTCCTACAAGTATTTGCGTGATGCTAAGTAGCAAATCTGATTGGTCCACAACTTGAGGAGGGTGAGGTCCTATAACATCTGTTATACAATCGGGAGATTTACAACTCTAGATTTTTGTCAGCTTTGGCGAGTGAGATGCATCTGACCTTGGTATGAAACTCATCAGGCTGGGATAGGTGATTGAGGATGACGAAGCAGTTGAAAAATTTGTGGAAATAACTCCTATTATCTCCAAGAAACGCTAAACAAACATAATAAACCTACAGAAGTTTGATTCTCACTGAAAAATGCAGGAGGTCATTCCTGCCAGCTGTAGTTAGACTCTACAAAAACCACTGCTGTAGGTCCGGGCTCCCAGACAAGAATCTAACCCGATCTCTGCATGTGACAACAATCTGGACTCAATATGTTGTACGAAGACATTTTTGTGTAACATTTTACCCTTTCTAACAGTTTTAAATGTTTTATTACATGCTTTTTTTAAGTCATTTGCCTATTCTATTCTATTCTATTCTATTCTATTCTATTCTATTCTATTCTATTCTATTCTATTGGTCCTACAAGGAAACGTTTTTGGAGGTGATTTTCTTTCTATCTAACACCTCCTTCAGCTGAGAAGTCAAGAAAAGTTGATATAAAGATTACAAAAAAATGTGGATCAGAAGTAAAGCAGTCATAAAACTGAGAATTTGGACACAACTCTGACAACTTAGACTTTAAGCTTTGCATTGATTTACAATATAATTAGATATTCAGCTTCCAGAGGTCTGGGTTTTTGTTCTCCACTCTAACATGCAACACATAGATTGAATCCTAAAATATACATCTAACATTCATATCGATTGACAAAAAAAAAAAAAAACACATGACAAAAACTTGTCGACTTTGTATTTGCAACGGGACGCTGGTTGTAATTATTTCTGAAGCAGACGATGTGCAGACAGAAAAGCAACAAAGAGATAACGACTTCTTTTCTCAGGACCGCACCTTTCATTACCTCATTTCTGATTCTCAGCACCGTGTTACAGCCACACGCACACAAATTGCACTGCAGCTCGCCGAAATAATGCATGAGTCAGCACAAAAACGTAATGCATTTTTAAACTGAAAACTCTCAATGAAGCAGATGGTTGTCTTGTGGTTTCTCTGCAAAGCAACAAAAAAAAAAAAAGAAAAGAAAGTGCCAATACCTTGTTACAGCTTCACACAGAAAAAACAGACCGAGTGAAGACAGCTGCATTCCTCCAGAGGTATCGCTTCAGCCAGCTCAGTCTGCAGGCTGCAAAGGGCTCTGACTTGTTATACACATGCTTGAGGCTGTTTGTGACATGTCCTCCTGATTGCCCTGAGTGAGGAGGCAAGGTGCTGATAACAAAAGCCTTCTCCATGAATTTATAAGGTGGCTGTCTGAAAGGCTTACACAGGTAGGCATTAAAGCAGAGCAAGTGCTCCAGTTCTATCAACATTTTATTTAATATGGTTTTCTTTTCTTTCTTTCTTTATTTTGTTTGTCACTTTTGTTTCACTTGGATGTCAAAAAAAAAAGAAGTAGTGCACATCTTTCCCATTTGAGAACACATTTTGAGAGAGACCATGTACATGCCTTGTCTGGTGTTGTTTCTTCTTGTCTGGTGTTATTTCTCACTGATGTAACTTTATAACAGATTATTATTTGGAACTGTCTGGGTTGCTGTTTTTTGCATTTTATTTATCTGTGTTCATTTTTTTTTACAGCCCAATACTCTCATAGTTTAAGTATCGAATAAATTCAGTGCAATACTCTTAAGCCGTCTTGTTGCAAAAACACTGTTGCACAGGTGTACCTATTATACTCAAATTTATTATACACCAACAAAAATTCAGTATAATTTTAATTGTGAAGGCCCATATAGTCATGGGGAACACAACTAAACTGGTCAACCACCAGGAGACAAAAGCTCTGTGCTCAAAAAGATCGATGCTCATAGAGTGATGCATCCAAAGTTTAGTGGAAGGAAAAAAAATGTAGTAGAAAAATGTATAGTAGAAAGTGGGATAACAACAGCCCTTAGAGAAGAGTGAAGCTAAATCAAATCAAGTTGAAGGACATTTCACAAGGGACTGGGAAAGTGCTGGAGTCAGTGCTTCACCACACACAGATATGTCCGGAGCATTGGTTGCTACTGTTATTTGTGTTGAAACTCTCCCAACAACAAGACAATGACAGAAGAAACAGAAAAAGACCTGGACTGCTACTCAGCTGTCTCAAATCCAGAGAACATTTTGTATTTCCTTTGCAAGTCAAGGTCCGAGAGCCTCCAGGAAGAGTGAAGAGGCACGTCTAATTACCTTGAGGTCCAGTGTGACGTTTCCACCGTCATCGAGGATTTGTGGAGCCTTGTCAGCTGCTGATGTAGACCCGCTGGGTTTTTACCAAATCCAAGCCCAAGACCAGATCCAGTGAAGCAGATGAGCTAGTGGCTACTGTCAATGCAACCAGAGCCTCCATAGCACCTCAGCAAAGCCATATGTCTGTTTGAATAAATAAAGAGCAATATTCAACTTTTCTGAGAAACTAAAACTAATGATTTTAGTAGCTAGAATCCACACTCATCAAATTTAACGTCAGTTATCATCAGGAATATATCACTCTCTGTACTGCACGTCTACATATAACCTATATGTTGCACTTTTTAAAAGTATTTACTTTCCAATTTACTGAGGTGTTCCTGCACAAAGAAATGAGATCACTAAAAGGACAAAAGGACATAACTTGTACTTAGCAGTTCCACTGATTTCACCCGGATGTTTCTGGGCTTTATGATGCAGGTTACTCAGACATGACCCTTGTTTTCGTCAGTGGCTGCTATTACACGATTCTATGTTAATCGCACCAGGCCTTTTGCTGAGGAAATGACTGGGTGGTGGTGAAGCAGCCTTTCCAGGATGCTCTTGTCTTTGTTTTGTGACTCTCAATAGAAAAGGGAGACGATGTCTCTTTGGCGTTGCCTGAAACATGTTCAGTAAACAGAAACAGCATTAGGAAACAATATTTTTATGCCTTATGTTAGAAAACTTTATTTCTAACTATATTCACTTGGATGTTGCATATTTGTGTTGGAAATGAACAAACTCTTGTTGAGTCTTTGACGTTAAGTTCTAAAAATCATGAAAATGTTTCTGACAGGTTATTTTAAAAATAATCAATCATTTTAAAATGCTACATAAAAAGCAATTTAACAACCAGTTTTTCTTTCACTTTTTAAGACTAAAAAAGTGAGTTATTTTGTTTTCATGACAAGATCTTTCATATTATCAAGGTCAATCATCTTTTCATTTTCTCCAGCTAACTCAATCTCTACAGGCTCCCTTTTCATTGTGGGAATGCTTTCAGGGGCTTTTATTTGATTCAGTGATTGGATTCAAGGCTTTATTGAAGGTCTGGCCTTATCTTATTTATCAGAGTGTTATACTTGCTGAGATCAACCAGGCAAGATGTTCATTTTTCAAAGACCTAAACACAGTAGAAGAGGTGTTCTTACCTGATTTGCTGCTTCTGATTTGTGAAAAATATAAACATGTACAAGAAAAGTGTCATATTTCCTCCCAGCTGTTTTTCATATGTTCACTTACTGACCAGTAGCATTCTGTAATCTGAATTCTCAGTATAAATACGTCTCGATTTGGTTACTCTTGTCAGATCCACTTCTGTTATCAGTCTCTTGAGTACTGTTGTTAATTAATCATTGTGGTCGTCTTTGCATTTGGGTCTCCAATCATGTGCAATATAAGCTCTATTATCATTATTTACTTGGTTCTCCAAGCAGATTTTTATTTTAATGTCCTTCAATAAACCATCCATTTTCTTTTCAATGTGCTGTCATAGTAACTCCTGATTTTATGAAAGTGTCATTTCCTCCAGATTTTCTATTCTTTACTGCATACAACATTACATTTGTCTTTTTTTTCCCAGTAAGAACAGAAATATCTTCAGCATATAGCACAATGTCAAAACTTTTGTTTTACATATTTAAGGGAGTGGGTGGAAGTGTAAACCTATTTATATTCCTATTCCTTATCTTCACATCGCCTACATAACCTTAAATATATTACATGAATGTAACACACTTATTTAATAGCTGACCTATCAATATGGTATCTATTTATATTTAATTATGACAGCAAGAACCGTATTATGTTTGAATTGTTAAAAGAAAGAAAAAAACCTAGCAGAAACAACAAAACACCAATAATAACAGTAGCAATTATTTTATATAGTAAATCCAACAATAACCATTATGCTTGTCTGATTATTTGAACTGTTTTATGATTGGGCATTGCCTATGTAAAATATTCAAACTATTCAGCAGTTTAGCTCCGCATACTGATACACAGAACATTTTTCTAGTAGTTCTTAATTAGCTTAATTAGCTTTTTAATGTCCACAAGTACTCCAACAGCATTTCTTAAATTACATATTTATTAAATCGCGACAGTTTCTAAAATAACTTTTCTCTAAAATTTAAGGACATCCTCTCACCCATTAAACAATACCATAGGTTGTTCTTTCACTCTTTTTTTTTTTTACTCTGGTCATCAATCTTCAGCCTCATCCAGGTGTTTGAATGTGTGGTATAGAAGACTTTTGAAACATCTGTCAGCCTGATTGGTTGTTTCATCTGATTTATGTGGGCTCCAGTCAGTCTCCAGGACAGCAGCTGCCCATTAGCCAGAGAAGGACCTTGTTCCTCTGACCTCTGATATTCTCCTAACTCACTTATAGACACATACATGGGGCAAACATAGTTGCCTGGCAACTGTAATGTCAGGGAACATATATTGGATCCTGCAGCACATGGATAATCTAAGATAAATTATTAATCTTTGCTTATCTGCATATTTATACTTGTTTTCACAGTCATCAAACCTATGCTCAGCTTTCTGTTTTGGGACACAAAATCAAAGAGTTATTCTTGTTCTCTTATGAACTTAGATTTAACGTTTTGTGTCAGCTGAGCAAAGTTTTTGTAATTAAGACAGTGAGTCAATAAATAGCCAATTATTTGGTCACATAGTTACAGTCATAAAAAAAAACAAGGAGTATAAGCTCTTTTCCTTTGAATTCCTTGCCTCTGCTTTTAACCCTGCAATTAGAGCATCAGCATCCTCCCGCTGGAAGTGAAGCCCGCCCCCGCCCTTCCTGCGCTTCGACCAGCGTAAAATCCAGCGCCAGCTCGGAAATGAGCGACAGAAACTGGCAGCCAGGGACCATGCACGGAGTTCGGAGAAAATATTAACTGGAGCCTGTGATTAATTCAGTTTTATCTTTTTTTTCCTTCTTTTTTTATCTGTCTTATATAAAAGCCCATGGTGCGGGAGAGGGGATTGCTTTTTGGGCAGAGCGCATCCAGAGCCGAGCAGAGGCTCTCATTAAATCAGTGATTGCACCAATTCGGTTCAAGTTTTATCTGCGCGGAGTAAAAAAAATTACTCCCCCTCGGCCAAAACGCACTGATGATGTCTCTAGTGGTTCACCTGAAGACGGTGGCTCACCTTCGGGGGAAAGGTGACAGGATTGCGAAAGTTACATTCAGAGGTAGGAGCAACATTTCTGCATGTTGAAGCCCTAACAATATGTTGTGTCCTAGTTTAAGTTCGAGTGTGTAACGCAGTGGGGCGTGATAAACGAGTGGCGTTGAGTTTCTATCCCAGAAAACTTGCTGGAACCTTTTCACATATTTTGCTTTGCAAATAATTTGCATGGTAGACGTATGCACAGCAGTGCATCATTGCCAAATGGAAGTAAATAAGCTTCCAAAATAAAAGTTTACAAAAAGAAAAACAAAAACTGAAAAGAGTGTTGTATTTAGCTCCCGATGAGTTAATGTTTGGTATTTTTGCCCTGAAGGAGAGCAAATCTCTTCCCCAGATATGTGCAGCCTCTAAGTTGTCTTAGACTTTTGCCATATAATCTAATCAGCTCAGTCCAGCTTCCCTACTGCTGAAAAAAAAACATTCCCACAGCATGATGCTGCCCCCACTTTTCCACTCATGGCTTGCGTCAAACTGCGGGTGGGACCCCTTAGGGCTTTCTGGTAACAGTGGCTTTCTAATTTACGAATTACAAATGTGCTAATTAGGATTATCCTGAATGCAATTGGATTTTATTTTTGGGACATTACAGTAAAAAGGGTGAAAACATATGTGCACAGTCTTTTCTGAACTTCTAATTGTAAAACATTTCAAAACTGCATAATTTTCCTTCCATCTCACAGATATGTCCTGTTTTGCTTTGGTCTGCCACATTGAATGCAATGCAATGAAATGCATAGAGGTTTATAGCTGTAACTAAACAGCATAAGAAAATGTTCAAGGGTAAAAAAAGCCTTTGCAAAGTGTCAAAGTGTTCTGTTGTCAGTGCAAGAAAATGATCATATATGTTCTATATGTGAGACAATGTGAAAATATGCTAAAACATAATGTGGAACCGCAGATTGCATTACTGTTATATAACAGGTTTTCTTTGTCATTATGTACAAAAACAGGCTCTTCCTCATTTCTCGCTTTGTTCAGTACACATGTACAATACTTCAGCTCTAGTGCATAGGAAAAGGTTAACAAAGTGTGGTTTTGTTCACTCCTCAGTGTGTTACTCTGTGTCTGGGAGATAAGGAGACAGGAGAGCATCTTTCAGCACCTTGGACAGTGATCAGTGCTCCCTGACAGGTGCTTAGTGGCTCCTCAACTCTGATTTAAAAATCCCAGTGTCATCATGTTGAGTGTGGAGGACGGTGCAAAACCCACATCCAGTTCCTGTCCTTTCGTCTGCTCTGTACAACAGCCTTGTGTGCGCGTTGTGGAGAAAAGCATGCCTCTCGGTGTTAGGCTCTGTGCCGCAGTGATTTCGCTTGGGTACAGATATTACATGAACCGTGTCATCCTTGTCAGGAATTAGACTCTGGGCTCCTTTCTCCGTGGCCCAACTGTCAGCTTAGTAGCTTCAGTTCATCTCTTTATAATTTCAAATAACGTCACCAGTGTTTTTGTGTGCGTGGAAGTTTTTAGCGTCATCCAGGTTGCAAGTTTCTTCGTTTTTTTCAAAATGGTTCACGAGGAGAAGGTAACGTCCCATGAATATTTAGACTGTTTCATATTTTCCCACATTATGACTACAATATATTCATATATTTTAAGGGTTATATTTTGCGAACACAAAGTAGCACATAACTGTGTGTTACTTTGCATTAACTGTGTGTACAGCATAGTGAAGTGGTAGGAAAATAATACATGATGCCCAGTGTTTTACAAATAAAGAATTGAAGAGAGTTGAACTCTGACAAACACAAATAAAACGCCTCATAGATTACATGGATAGCTCAATCTCAGTATGAATACAACTGTTATGTGAATGTTTCTAAAGATTTGCTTGTGAAGAAACACCATCATGAAGACCAAGGAGGACGGTCAGCGATAAAGCTGTGGAAAACCTAAAAACATGGTTAGGTTATGAAACAATATTCCAAACTTTTCACATCCTATGAAGCATAATTTAATCCATCATCTGAATATGAAAAAAAAGGAATAGATGCAAACTTAGCAAGACGTGGCCACCCACATAAACTGACACCCTGTGGAAGGAAAGTATTAACCAGAGAAGCAGAGAATGGTCTGTGGCACCTCTGGAGGAGCTGCAGAGAGCTTAAGTGCACGTGGGATAGTCTATTGACAAGTTTTTGAAGCCATCAAACACTCTACATATACTGAACCACAAGTCAGGTAGGAGGTGTGGCAAATATGTGAAGAAGACACGTTTGGTATAAAAAAAAGATTAAAAAAGATCAAAGTTTGTTCTATATTCAGTGCAGCAGAAGACAAATAATACACAACCACCATTACAACACACCATCCTGACGGTGAAGCATAATGGTGGCAGCATCATTTTTGTATGGATGTTGAGACTAAAGTGAGAATGCATCCAAGTTTGTGGCTCTGTAATTATAAAATGTATATGAATACTTTTTCAAGGCTCCATTAGAAAATGTTCTGACAGTTTTAGAAGTTAGGTGTACATTATTACTAAATTTATATAAGGTCATAAAATATGAAGAACACACTTTATTGTGTGGATGTGTGCCTATTTTATTTAATTGTTTTGGATTTAGTCCCTGCTTTCTCTGCTGTTATATTCACTGATTTTCATAAAGGTTAAATTGAGTAAAAACGGATATTGATGGAATAGACATTAGACAGCTGGGTTATGAAAAATATTAAAAGATTTATTCTGTCCAGTCCCATCTCCCCTAAACTAATGCTTTCAATAGATACACCAATCAGGCTTTGACTTGGCTGATTACAGTTTTGCAGTTTCTTTGAGGTCTGACTTTCCACTTTAGATTTTGTTTGCTTGAAACAACATTACTGCTTCTGTGCTTTTCTTTATGTCATCAGGCTTGTGTCATTCTGTTGTGAAATTTGATTTGATCTGTTGTCTAAATAGTGTTTTTTTGTTAGTTAGACTACAACGTGTCCCTGATTTTAATAGGTGTAGTTGTGGTTGTTGTTGTTTAATCAGTATCCCGTGCATTGTTTGGTTTATCTTGCTTTTATTATGGTTGTGTTTTACTGCTCCTGCTCTTTGTTCAGTTAGCTTTACCCTCCTCTGTGTCTTTATGTATTTTGGTCCTTTTATTTCTTATTTTTTTTCTTCTTTTTTGCAGGTGACCACTCATTCTTTGTTCGTTTTTCATCATTTGTACCAATACACATGTCTTCTCATTGTAGCCAAGTTACTGTCTTTTTCTTTTGCAGGGTTGTACATCAGCATGATCTTTTGAGTTATTTGCACATTCTGTCTCAGTAGAGCATAACAAATACAACTGAAAGGGATAGTTTTTTTTTTCAGAATATGAATGGGACATGAAACTTTTGTTAGCTCACCCTTTTTCCACACTCCTGGCTTTGTTTTTGCCAGTAGGCTTCGCTTGTTGCTGTCACATTATATCACTTGCTTCTTCCTCATGTTGTGTTTTCAATACTTCTCCCGTAGCTGGCAGAACAGCAAGAAAGATACCTGAGGTATAGGAGCTCACTTCCAGAGCCACCCAAGCTGTATTTGCAGTGAAAACATACAAGGCTTCTGTGTGCAACATTACCAACCAAAGCTGCTCTGTCATGCAGTATAACTTAGATAAGTCTAGTAACTCTAGTCTTGTGCACTCAGAAGAGCAGGGAGAAGCAGCTGAATACTGCCAGGTTTCTTTTTAAATGCAAGGCCAGTTATAACTATCCTGCTTTGGCATAGACTGTGATTTATAGGTTACTACTAGTGCCTGCCTGGTGGAACAGTGGTTAACAGTCTTACCTTGCAGCATTGTGGTCCTGTTTTTGATTCCTGGCCTGGGCTTTTTCTGCTTGGACTTTGCACATCTTCCCCATAAATCCCAGGGTGCTTCATCGTCTTAATTGGTCAAAAATATGACTTTTTGGTTAATTGGCTGTTCTAAATTCCGCTTAGATGTGTGTATGTGTGAGTATGTGTGCCTCTGAATGGACTGGCTATCTGTTCTTTGGCAGCCTTACTTGAATAATTTTGGAAATCCCAACAAACCTAAACCAGGAAAGGCTGAGATTAATTAAATGTCACAGTGCGAACAGAAAAGGGATTTGTCTCTCCACACAGTTTAGATATAAGTTTGTTTTTAGCTGCATAGTCTTTGGGATACAGTGTGACAGTGTTTCTGTTCAGTGTGTGTTTGTGTCAATCTCTTTTGCGTCTGAGGGATTATTTTGAGTCATGCCTTTCTCTAAAACCTGTCAGTGGAGTTTCCTTAGCGCTTTCAGCTCTGAAAACTTCCTGTCTGGGCAGGAAAGCGTCTGTCAAGAAGAACTAGATTGTTGAGAGGGGTTAAAATCTATAAGTGCATTTGAAGTATAAAAGAAATTGTAAAGTCAAAGACAATATTTTTAGCTTAACAGTCTCACATTCTACACTCTTATAAATAAAACATTGGACATAATCACTGCTCTGAACTCCTTAGAAAGCAATAACCTTAAACGGCTCAGCTTTGTTTATGGTGGGTGTAAAGAGCTTCCTTAAGGTCACTCTTCCATTGTTTTCATAAGGTTAAAGTGTAGCCAATTTACTGAGGGGTTTTCTTCTCTCTTTTGATGATATTCATATATAAATATGCTTTAATATTTGGAATAATTCACAGGTGGACACAAATTAACTTAATCTGAAACAGATTTCAAGTTGTGCTGCTGACTCAGTAAACTCAATATAAGCAATTATTAAACTTCTGCTGCCACTTTTCCGTCAGACATTTTCTATAGAACAACACAGGAATCACTTCCTGCTTTGGAGCTGTTCTGGCTCACAGCTCACAGTTGATAGGAAGGGAAAATAAAGAAATTTAGTAAAATGGCTACAGCTGCACTGAGGACTGACTGCCTCAGCATGTAGCGCACCTGTTCTACTCGCCGTGTAACGTGATGGCCAGCTGCTGCCCAGAATTACCATTTACAGCTCCAGGACTGAAGGTTATAGATGTTTTGCTGCTTCAGCTCACCTTAAATTAAATGAATGGTTCATTAACAGCCGCTGGAAAACTTGATGGCAAGCTCAGGAGTTCATTCAGCCATTTAAAGCAGCTGTGCTGGAACAGGGACACACCTTAACGTTACACAACATCAGTCCCCATGGGAACAGAGTAGGAAACCACTGAACCATTTTCAGCTTGTCTTTACATCCTGCTGCAATTTGTAAATATTCTCCTGTTCTTTTTAGTTTGTGATGGGGATCATTGTCAAATTCTAATTGACAAACGTTTTATGTGGAGAGGCGACGAAGACTGAGCTGGTTGTCCACAATAACAAAAAAAATACGTTTGGATGAGTCAAAGTGAGGCTTTTTAATCTAAAAACACTCTACCACCAATAACAGAGCATGGGGGTGGTAGAATCATGCTGGGGGTCTTTGCTGGAGTAAATTGTAGAATGTGGTAGAAATATTGAAGAAGGACGACTACCTCCACAAATTAACTGCTAAAAAGATCTAACTTAAAAACAATTGGATATTTCAACAGGACAAAGATCTGAACATAAATAAAAACTTTTCTCGGACTCGATGGTTTTGACCTCCATCCTTTTAGGAATGTTTGAACTGTCCTATAAAATAGTTTGGTTTCTCTGCATGGTGGCAAGTGATATTTAATTTAAAAATCCATGGGGTATATGTCCTGTATATCAGGGGACTCCAAAGGTGGCTCTTAATAACTTTGGCTAAAAATAATGAAGAACCAACTAATGTTTTTAATATAGTATAAACGTGATCATATGTTTAATGCCTGCTAAAAGTAATTTAAAAGAAATACTTTTAACTTGACAAACAAGCACAAATGGAACTCATGTCTTAATTTACTGAGATGAACCTTTTGTGCATTTCCTTTTTGTGTGTGTGTATCTGTGGACGCTGACCATGTAAATTTACTCAAGTTTTCTTTCTGTAGTTGAATCCACACGTTAAATCTTTCATTGAAAACCTTTAGTACATCAGGAGATTACAAAACTGTAATCAACGCAAAGAAGACTTAATTATAAGCTGTCTTCTTGCACCCGTGAATGGTTCATCGTTTTTTTTTGAGGAGCAGATGCAATCAACGAACTGAGGTCGCCTTAAACGAAGAGGCGTCAAAAATTAATTGATTTCCTGACAAGTCTTTAATGAACTCTATGTTATCTGTTGCTCTGAGTTTTTTTTTTTTGTTGTTTTTTTTTTTAAAGGATAGTGCTCCTGTACTGGTTGCTCATTGGTTGGTGCCGTAGCCTGCAGAGCTTTTATTTAAGTGTGTAATATTCTGTGAAATCATTAATGAGAAAATACAGAAAAGTGCCTTTGCCTGGAGATATTTGAAAACTTTAAGCTTTGCTCTCGTCTTGCACTTATCAAGTCTTGTCTTAACATTCACGCAACAGAAGGGTTTTTAAAAATATATATTTTAATAATTTTTCGGCAGAGACTTTTTTTGAATATCTCTTATGCTTGTATGGACATTTGGTTCATATTAGAGGCACTTATTTTGAATTCAAACCACTTTCAGTCCGCTGTAATTAAATAGAACATAAACAAAAGGCAAAAAAATAAAATAAAATAGCACATCTCAACCTTTTTCCTTTCTTCCTTGCTTGATTTCTTTCTCACTTCATAAAATAAAACATGTGCTTCTCATTCTAGGAAGGTTTTCTCTTTATTTATGTTCACTCAACTTTGTGAGTCTTTATATCTCCCTCTTTGGGCAATGCCAGCAACTTGAAGTGCTACGCGGAAAGTTTTCTTTAGCTTAGTTTGAAGCACCTTACATAAGAAACACATTATCTATTTTTCTCTCATTGGGTGAAATCGCTCCTGTGAGAGGCCACTGTTATCAATAATGTAGGAGGCGTGTTGTCTCTTCTCCCACTTTGACTCTGAAGTGCTATTTGTTTTGTTAAAAAACTGCTTCAAAGGGATGTGGGCTTTCATGAGGTGGTGCAGAATCTCAGAGAGATGCGACAGAGATGAGGAAAAATGAAAAGCGGCTTGTTTTGATGAAATGTGAAAGTTAAAACAGGTTTAGTATGTTTTCAGCTGTGCCCTTTTCTGCTGTGCGTTTTTATTTGCTCCTGAGCTCAGATGACGGCGTGTTTGCTTCGCAGATGAATGAAAAGATTTTGTCGAGCTTTGTTAGTCGCAATATTATCAGAGCTACGCAGAACCCAGGATTTCTATTCAGATGTATTATTAAAGCTAAAAGAACAGGGCACTTTATTAATATGTGTGTGTGTGTGCTTAAGTTTGTATGACTGTCCACATGTTCTCACATTAAGCCTAACCTATTCAAAGCAAATAAACTCAACAAAGCAGAGTGGGACAAAGCAGCCAGGTGAACAGGAGCTGCAGGCGTGTGGCTGTGCAGTGGGCCGATAAACACGTCAGCAACAGAAAGCTGGACCATTAAAAGACACAAAATGTTACTTCTGTTTTTCATATTCTTTAAAATTTGTGGCTTTCTCTTGGTTGAAGAGTTAACCAGAAAATTTGCTGTCTCATCATTCACATCTTTTGCATCTTTCCTAGCTTTTCTTGTAATTTTATGAACTGCTTTGTTGGCTTAATCAAATACGTATTATAGAAGGCAATGGGACTATTTTACATTTTGCCACAATTCTTAGTAACTTGGCTCACCTGTCAAAAGGTCTAGGCTTAAGTTCAACCAACTCTGATTGATTTGAATGAACTAATTTACACAATTTACCAATAATGCTTCTGTCATTATTTCACATAAAGGAAACAAAAAACTATGGAAGGGTTGTGTTGCAGATAAAGACTCCATTTTCAATTGCAGACCCTCATAGTTTTCTTGATTTATTATTTTAATTTTGAGGCATGCCCAAGAAAAAGAGGCGTCTATGTCAAGTCGTACTTATAACCCAAAAAAACAGGAACAATCTGTACTTGTAGTAAGATACCAACATATTTTAAAACTTTTTAGCTAGCACTCTCTGTGCCAGAAAGTGTGAAGGCCACTGTGTGTGTATGTTGCAACGTAATCACGCGGCGTGCACAAAGTACACTCAGATCATTTTCTCAAAGAGAAATAATGGAAAATATTCTTGTATGAACTCGCTAATATTGCCCTTGCATGTCTGTAAGTTTTGCAGCAGTTGTTCAAATTGAACAATGTGTTTTGGTGCTAAAATGAGATGCAGTCAATCCATCCTGTAATAACAGCCATCTTAAATTCACAGAAAGTAGCAGCACCGCTCATAAAGTCCAACATTTGAACACATTTGTAGAAACAACCGACTTGAGGAATTCACGTATTAAATGTGTCTGATTTGGAAGTGATTTGAGGACTATTACAACTAAATTATAGTAAAAAAAGAAGAGAAAAACTTGTTTTTAAGAAACCTAAACAAATTAAGTTATATAGCTCCTCTATTTTTACCCTCTTTAAAGATCACAGTATATATCAGAATTTGCTTGGGGTGCTTAACAAGCTACAAAAAATAGGTTTTGCTAACAAAACTCATATATAATAATTACCTGAACTGTCTGAAATGTTGTTCTCTGGGGTCACAATTATAGATTTTAATCAAGCCAAAGGAGAATATGAGGCTAATTGTCCCTCTGCTGAAAACAAATAAAAAGCAACTGTGAACAAAAACTCAGAAAGTCTTTTGACGACGGCAGCAGTGTTATCCATCCAAACCATGCATCTAGATTGTCTTGTGTATGGGAAACTCTGACTGCTGTTTTCTGTGAAAACCTTCCCAGGCTGTGAGTCTGCCCACTCAGTCTCAGCTATCATGATGCCATTAAGTCAACTGCCTTTTAATCTCTGGATCCTCTCCATCTTTCAGGTCTGCCCCTCTACAGCCGCGTAGCAGAGAACTGTGGGGAGGTGGCTCACTTTAATGAGGTTGGTGTCTATGTTTTACTCTGCAGTTATCAGAAAAAAAAAAATCATGCTGGTTTCACACATTGAAAGTTTTCTTAATGAGCTGAGGTAGAATGTCAATAATTGGCAGAAACAATAGAAGCTGAGGGATTAAATCTATTTAATGGGCAAAGCACACTGAATGTGAGAATTGTAACAGAACAACATAGGTTCTCTGAATCCGAGGAGCTGATAAAAGAGTTTGATCCAAACAAAACTTCTGCTATCAAATATAAATATCTGGTGCTTTAAAATAGTATTCTTTTAATAAAAAAAAAACTGGAGTCAACAGTTGCATCTTTGAGGCATTAATCTCTGGACTAAAGTCTGCTTCGTGCGAATAGGAAACACTCACCAACCACCGGCTGGATGGTGAGAACTTAATTAGCTTATCTGGTGTTTCCAAAGGCTATAATTGAATTTTGAGACCAACAGCAGGAAGTGTAAAGTGATTCACCTTTTTTTTTCAACCACACAACTAGGAACAGTTTTGTAAATTTACCTAAAGTTGTTTTGTTTTTTTTAATCTTTTTTTTTAAGAAAAATAAAATCTTTTAGAAGAATTTAGCAAATAAATTGGTTAAATATATACCGAAGGACTGTTTATATTTTATCTTGGCTTTTGAATCCTTAATGCGACTGAATTACATATAGCTCTGTAATTGTAAGTCTGATGTCATTTTTCTTTATACATCTGTGGGAAAATATGGGAGTAAATGCTGAGACACTGCACCTTATAAGGTATTCATATTCCTTGAACCTTTCCACATTTTGTCTCATAAAGTTTCATTTATTTTCTTAGGATTTTGGGTGATAAATCAACACAATGTAGCACATAGCTGCAAAGTGAAACAACAGTTATGTTTTTATTGTCTTTTTTCTTACAAATGAAAACTTGAAAAGTGTGGCTTACATATGTATTCAGCCCTCTTTACTCGAATGCCCCTAAAAACATAGTAATTTTTTTCCCCAAAACGTCACTTAAATAAAAGTCGTTGCTTTATAATCTGCTTGTATTTTAATCACTGTGTGAATACAGTTTTTCTATTGTGTTTTTAGAAATTTATTTAGTGAACAAAATACATGTTGAGGAATCAAGGTACACACCAGACACTCTATTAACTAAAATCCCAGTGAAATACATTGAAGTTTGCAGCTTTGAAGTGACAAAATACAGAAAAGTCAAAGGATTATGAATGCTTTGCAAATCCCAGTGCGTATACACACTTCCATACACTTTATGAAGCCATTTTGTTTAAACCGTGTGAGAATCCCACCAAGACACTCCCTATGTGCTGACAGAGTTGTCAGTAAATATTTCGAGCATTATTACTTCAGTATGGTTTATTAAGGAATTATCTGCAAAAGTTATGACTTGCAAAAGGCTAATTTATTTAAATGTTTTCAAATCCTTCTAATGTGTGCTTATTGCCAGCCCAGGTCTTAGATTCTCACTCTGCTCTAAATAAGGTTTTTCATTCCCTCCTACAGCTGTGAAAAAAGCAAGAGGGTTTAAGTACTGCTTCTGCCAGACTTGGAAGCTGAATATTTAAGCAAACGTTGGAGGATTTGAGCTGCAGTAAATGAGAATATTCTCGACAACAGCACACTTCTCTGTATTCCTTTGAGTTCTTCTGGTTATGGTTGGCCTGTCTTTATTTACCATGGCTGCTCTGAGATTATGGGAAACATTCCCAAATCGCATTCCTACAAACTCCTCAAACTGAACAAAAAACAAGTTTTATGATGAACTGAAACATGAAGGCTTATGGAAAAAAAAAAGGAAGAAGGTGGGAAAAACAAGAACAAGATCAAAACTGAGGATCAAGACAGGAGTGTTACTTAAAAATTTGCAAAAGCTGGAGAGACAGAGCAGAGCTTTAAGGGATAAACTCAAAAGAATAAAATCCAGAAAACAAAAAGGAAAGTGCTGCAAACAAAACCTTCTCAGAGGATATGAGTGCTGTTTGTGCAAAGAAAAACATTTTTTTTTCTTTGATCAGCTAACAAGCAGAGTGCTACTTCCTTTACTGATAACCAGTTTTCTTGTTTTGCTTTTAATCAGGAAGTTTCCACTCACTCAAACCCACCATGGAGCTCATAGGGTTGTACAGTCCCACCAGCGAACGTCTAACCGGTTTTTCGGTTAGACGTTCCCTACTAAGAAGCAATAGTTTCTTCATCATTATTTCTGGGCTGATGTTTACTGTCCCAGTGGGTCGCTTGTGAAAGAGATTTGTTGCAAGCTGGTGCACACAGGCTCACTCAGACAGATGCCCAAACAGAAATATATTCATACCAGTATCAAAACAGAAAATACATACTTTATTTGTGATTTTTTTTCTATGAAAAGTCATGAATCTCCACAGCAACACTGCACTATCTCTATAAACAACTGTAGAGATAATGGTTTGCCACAGTCTATTGGTTTTGTAACTGTGCTGTTTGAGGCCTGATTACATTTGTTTTATATAATGGGTGTTTCTGTTTTCGCACCTGTATACCATCTCTCACAATCTCACATTTTCAATCCACATTTATCAGCTTTCTTGTTCATTTTTCAATGCTTATTTAATAAATACGGTGAATAAATCTGAATTTACTTACATTTTTGTCTGTAGAACAATTCCTGCATTTATTTCTCCAAAACCAGTTACACCACTTTCAAATATCATTAACAAAATTCAGGGAATCCTATTGAAAAAAAAAAAAAAAAGTCCCCAAACCTTGGTTTGTCCCTTTGGTCCTTGATTTTATAAATTTTAATGCCACATATTCCGATGCTTAGATTCCATCCAACTGCATGCTTGTAAATTAAATATTTTGCACAAGTCATCATTTATTCATAATCTTGGAAGATGTGCTGGAAGAGCACATTCCTGGAGTGTCCTACAGCATTTAGAGAACTTTAAAAACTATTTTCAGAGCTGGCAATATTCAAGCTTGTGCTTCACCCTGAGGCAACTGTTACTTTTCTCCTCTTTGCTGATAGCCCCGCTGGCCAGAGGAACATCAGCTGAAATAAGAACCTTAGATGTCAACATCTCTTATGATATAAGGTTCTTGTTGATAGTGATGCAGTGAGGGTTCATATGTCTGACATTTCTTGCTTTAATCTGTTCAATTCACTCTAAATGTGATTATCCAGACAGTCCAGGAAGTGCTTTGGAAGTGAGCTCACTGAGGTGTCTTCACTCTATCTCCGGTAAGCCACAACAAGCCCAGCAGCTCAGGGAGCCCATCAGGCTGATGAGGCTTTCAGCAGCAATGCAAACTGAGAAAAAAATGGCAAAGTCAGCTATCTTTCAGCAAACTCCTAAATTGTACCATTTTTTTCAAAGGTCATTAAATCTTTCAGCAACTTGTAATTAAAACTCCTACGTCATGTGAAGTAGTAGGAAAAAAATAGCAAGTAAAAACACTGTTTTTGGAACAAAACGGCACTGTTTCTTTATTCTACTTATTCAAGAAGTTGTGACCTGTAAAACATAATAATGCATAGTCTCCATGCACTGTCCACCACTCAGGTCACGTCTCATAAATGCGTTAAAACTTAAGATTCAGTTTTCTGAGCTGCATCTCAAAAAAAATAAAATATAAAAAATCCTATTTTAAAGTCAGACTCACAATCTTAAAGACTGCACTGACCGTATCCATTACACTGACATATAGTTATTACTTCCCTTCCATACCTTGGTGTGCATAGTTTAACTCCAAATAAAAACAAATGATCTCTTTGATCAAAAAATTGAAAATGTGCAGAGCATGCTTTAACTAACACTGCCGGCCACATACAGAGCAGGACTCTCTGTTCTCTGCTCTAGTTATGTCGAACTTTTGAGGGGGAAGCCCTGTCGTTCTGCAGCTAAAAGCCTCACCATCCACTGAATAATGAATACAGATTCCCTATCCAGCTTATCTGCACACTAGTTCAAAGGCATTCAGCTAGTCCGTGCATAAAGCAAAAAGACACACAGCTATATGCTAATGGCCTCAACGCTGGGCTCAATGAGACCTGCAAATGTTCCAAATGTTGATGAAGACACTGGCGAAAAGGAAGAAATCAGGAATGTTTGGAAGCGTGAAGAAAGCACAACAATGGGACCGCAATAAAGACGCCTGCACACTTGCATGCACTTATTGCACAATCTTTCAAAGTGCAGGAAGAACATGTGACTCCAAGAGAGAACTGGACATTGCATTGATGCTGAGAGATGTCAACAATCTCCAGGACTGAGAATCAGTCCAGACTTCAGAGGAGCTAACCGGAAAAAAAAAAAAAAAAATACAAATAATGAGAAGCAGAAAGTCCAAGCAGGTGATATATGGGTAAAAAACGTTCTATCTGTTGTAGAATAACTGTAGGAGCAAACAGGTCTTGAGCAAATTATATTATACAGTGAATATGTTTGTGTCACATTCCTAAAATTACACCTAACGCAGTAGCAGAATTCAGTTTGATTAATTTAAAGCACAGTGTCACACAATTAAAGTTCAACCAAAACGTGAAAGATAAGCTATAAAAAAGAAAAGACTTTATTCCACCTAATCATTAACGCAATCTGAAACAAGCGTTAGGTGACAGTGGAGACGAACAGCTCCTTTTTAGCGAGAAGAAACTTGTTGCACGATCAGGTTGGGCAACCAGCTGCTTTAAATTGCTAAAAGCTTTGAGAGCAGGAAAGAAATACAAAAGAAAAACAGTGATGCAATTGGACAGTGTTACTAATATACGTATTAAAACCATAAAAAGGGATTTGTAAAGAAAATCTGCACAGTGCTGCTAGGCCTTCAGTCATCAACTCTTTCAGCAGCTTATGGTGTTTTTACAGATTCATTGGAATTGAAAGTCCTGACTACTGACTTTATTGCCTGCCTCATTAATTAAAACTCACAAGAGAGGCACCTGATGAATGAAATTTCTGCTTTCTGTTTTATGTTAATAAACCCTATAACTTCGAGAAGTAAAAATCAGAAAACTGTTTTTAATCCCTCCTAAATCTGGTCAGAATTCTTGATGCTGATTTTTATTTTATTTTTTGTTAATTTGAAGACTTGCATCTCTCTGAAAAAGGAAAAAACTAACTTTGTCAGTGTGAAGGGAAAAAAAAACGGTCCTGGATTACAGAGAAAATAACCATGACAACTTTAACTCCTCACACTGTTTTTTTTTTAAGATAACTTAATACCATTTGAGGAAAAAATGATTTAAAAGTATTTGTATGAGATAATTAAAGCCCTTTGAGAACAAAATCTCCTCTAACTTTTATTTTATGGAGATATTACTTGTTTAAAACAGGAAAAAGTTGTCCTATTTGGTAACTAAAAGGTAACATACAAATATTGTTGAATTAACAGAACAAAGTTACTATTTTCCTGGTTCTTTTAATAGAAAACAACAACAAAAATCTATTGTTGGTTTAAAGGGACTTCCGTGAAACATTAAACCTTGGAACAAATTAGATCCAACATATTTAAATAAAACCAGACAAAAACTGACTGCTGGTTGTTTATGTGTTGGAGAAACGAATAATTAGATAAAGTTCATCTTGAGTAAATGAGTCTCTAATGAATTAGTTGAAGAAATGTATTGCACCTTTCTCCTCAGATTCAAGATTAGACAAATATCTTAACTTCATTCATCGAATGGGGAACGTTCTAATCCTGTAATGGCAATGCTGGTTCGAAGAAAGTATTCCACTTCCCATACATTAGATAGAAATTAGTTGGGAAGTGTTGGAGTGACACTTGGAAAAACAGAGCGGAGATTGAAAAGTGCAGCATTAAAGAGTTGAGATGGAAAAGCAAGATTGAACCAGAGTTGCTGGCGTGAACTTATACCGTGCTGTCAGTAAACGCAACACGACTTCCACTGCAGACCCAGCTTATTAGTGATGCTGCTTGATCTTTGCTGTCAGACATATACACACACACACACGCACACACACATGCACACGCACACACACACACACACACACACACATACATCCATATATACATAGATAGTTATACATATTGTGCATAGTGTGGGATAAAATCTGAGGCAAACAACGCTGGACCTTTTCTAAGTCAGCTACAAAATTAAAATCTACAAGTTGCAATAAAGAGAGTTGGCAAAAACAAAAAAGTAATTATATGGGAGGTTCAGAAGTGCAGGACACCAAGTCCACTATTACCTAAGGGCCTTCTACACAGAGGCAGAGCTGTGTTTGCATACACAGCATTAATAGAATTGTGTTTAAAGTATTACTGGGAGACCGCTTCTCTGCTTTTATTGTCATTCTGATTACATCAGAAGGTATGCGCGAATCATCCAGTGATGCAGCACTGCATCTCCATGGTGAAGAGGGAGCTGGGTCACAAAGTAAAGCATAAAAAGGGACGAGTGGTGTTCCTAACTATAACCATGTCCATCATCTTCGAGTGTAATAAAAACTACTAGAAGTGCAAATGCAGGAAGCTGAAAGAAACTTTCTTCATGGAGGAAATGTGATAGAAAACCAAGGGGAGCTTAAGGTGCCTGTGCCTGGTGCTCTGTCTCTGTCTCCATTGGTCAGTGGCGGAGGAAAAAGCCTGTGAAAGGTTGTAGGTCTACCTTTAGTTATGATAGTGGGATATTCCTGTACTACAGGGGTTAATTCCTGTATGCTTTCTGAGATTTATTAGGTTTTCTTATTAGTTATGAAATTCTTTGAAAGGAACCAAATCTTCTGGATTCGTTCACTTCGAAGAGCCGTTCAGAAGTGTTGTTTAAATTATCCATATTTCTAAGAAGAAGTCATTTGATCCCTAATATAGTTTTATATTCATTTAGAGAAACTTGGCATGTGTGGATGGAATTCATAAAAAAAAAAAGTTTGAACCATCTATATTAAGTAAAATGTATATTTTTATTCCAATGGTGTAAAAAAAGAACAGCGGCATGTTCTTGCTGAAAAATGTGGTTATCAATATATTTTCATAAAATTAACTTTGCAATATTGTCACTTTAACAAAATAATAACCCGAGTCATTATTATTAGTATTATTATTATTTTTTTGCCAAAAGTGATATTGGAAAAATAAATAAATACATAAATAATAAAATTTAAAAAATCCCCCCCTCTTTCTTTCCAAAAAAGGTTTTAGGTGTAGAAAAAAAAATCTAATATCATTGGCTATTATTTTAGGAAGGCGGCAAAAAAATAAATATCAAATATCCATGTGCTTCTGTACTGCAAGTGTTGTGTGCATTAATTGTATTTTAGTTCTACTTATAATATAAAAACAACATAATGGGAGCAAAATATAACAAATGGAAGAGAAAATAGTAAGCTTGAGTTACTTTGGCAAAAACAAAAATCTTCTGCCGCATTAAATATAACAATTAAGGCAGTGGACTAATATTAAACAACACAGGGCAAGAAGAAACCAAGAAGAAAGGGAGTGCATCGTGACCGTCCTCATCCTCTCTCCCATTGCATAACTAGCTGTCATGGCCACGTCTTTCACGTCTTTCACTTTGCTTGTGTACACATGCACACAAGCAAAGTTGTGAAAAACAAAGAAAGGCTCTCGCCAAATGCAAAGGAGAACATGTGGCATGCAGCATGCTGTGTTTATGGAAGTACGTCTGGATGCTGCACACGTCATTTCATTGTCAATTTCAAAGTTGTGCAACTGAAGCACCAAAAAATTATGAATAGTTCCATTATTGATGGAAGTGGTGTTGTTCTGCAGACAGCAAGAATAACGAGACTCAGCTGTAACCTGCTTCAGCGTGAGCATGTCATTATTAAATAGAGCAGCGGTAACAACATCTGCCACGCTCGTTTCATCCACGATAGATTTGATTTCGCCACTTTTTGCCTCCTCTTGTGCAAAATGGAAAGTCTGTCAGATGCAATCATGTAAAAATCGGGCAAAATGCTACATGACCGTTCGCAATGAGGACACTAAAACATCATCAGCTATTCCCAATTTAGGAGTACGTTTAAAAGTTGTCTGTGATTTAAAAAACAATGTTTGTCATAAACAAGTTAGACAGGCAGGCAGTTGTTTTTGTGCTTTCAAAAGAAATTAGGACAATTAAACACAAAGTGTGAACTAGTTTTGATAAAATATGTAGAGTAAATGAGAGCAGCTCTAGTAGGAATTCAGCAGCATTAAAAGAGTATATGAGCACATAATTCAAGCTTAAACTGAATAATACTTTTTCACAAAACATGATCAATGAACATAAATAATTTTAAACTACAGATGCCAAGTGGGAAACTGTGAGCATGAATTTATTTAGATCTTTTTTGTGATCTGCACTTTAAGTTTTTAAACTAGCATTTGACCTTGATCTGTGTTCATTTTACACCAAACTAACTGACAGGAGCTCTAAGAAGAAGTTAGGTTGCACTGTTATTGCTATTATCCTCCGAGGATTCATCTAAACGTTGAGAATCAAGGTGAAGAGAGTTGCATCATAAGATTATAACAAGCTTGGAGTACGAAACACTGGGAGCTTCTTAGAAGACTCCTCTAATTGTGTCACATTCCTTCTATCGTTATCACATTAGAGGGTAGAAGAGAAAAAAAATAGAAGGAAATATATTGTTCATAATTAATCATGGGTGAGTTTTTCCACATCTGAATCTAGTATAATAGTCATAAATTATGAAGGAATGATGTGTTGGGGTACTTGGGATGACCCTGTTTCCCATCTGACCAGTACAATGCTGCAGGGATCGGAGAAGAAACGTTTTCTCCTCATCTGATCATCTGAGTGTTTAGCCCTGGGGGAAGCGCCAATAGGCCTCGATGCGTTCAAGAGAGCGATCATTTCTGTCACTTTTAATGAGTCATCATGCTTTACCAATTAAACTTCGTACAGCACTGAGCGCTAGAGAAAAGGGATCTGAGAACAGTTATGGGAATGATTCAGACAAGCTAAAAAAAAAAAAAAGGACTAGTGTTTTTTTTTTACACAGCAGTGCAGTGATGACTGCTTTTTTACAGATTACCATCTGACACTATTTCTAACCAACATATTATGTGATAAAGTCTGACTGAATGCCAGAGTTGGAGTATTGCAGCAGTTTTTCATCATTCAAGGTTTAAGGCAATTTATAGCTTTGAGCGTGCATTCTGCAGAGCGTCAATGAACAGAGCTCACTGTAATTTAATATTCATGCTTGTTCATGTTTCTGGACTCACAGCAATGTGTCATGATAGAGATAAAAAGGACGCACCACTGAACAGGATACATAATGCAATAATATGTAAAATTAATGAATTAATGTTTGAGTGTAGATAGATTTAAAGTCCTGAGATGGAAACAGAAAACAAATCTAGCAACTAACAACCTAAAACTCCCGAATAAAACCCACCTCAGTGTAAAAGGGATTTAGCTTATGTTAAGGATTCCACTCAAGAGTTAAACAGAAAGGAGGAAATAAACATCAGAGTCAAGCAACAAACAAAAATTCCCCCTTCTGACTGAATGTAAGAACAGTTTTTATTTTTAAACAACAAACGTACAATCTCTAATCTCTTTGCCTGGCCACAAGACAGGACACAACTAGTTAAAATAAAAAAAATAAATAAAATAAAAAATACAAAAAATCCCAGACCTAACTTCCAAGATATGTTGAATTAAAACAATTCACCAAACAAAAAGACCTAATCTCAGGATTACGCTCAGTACACAGGACCATGTTTAATTGTAAACTTAAATCACAGAGGCTCAAGGGGAAGAGTTTTGNTAAGATTATAACAAGCTTGGAGTACGAAACACTGGAAGCTTCTTAGAAGACTCCTCTAATTGTGTCAAATTCCTTCTATCGTTATCACATTAGAGCAGGGGTGTCAAACTCAATTTCACCGAGGGCCACTGCAGCATATTGGCCCCCCTCAACTGGCCACATTGACGGTACAGACCAGGAGGGCATCCCTGCTAAAACACACCCCAGACAAAAGGTTGACTTCCCACATTCAGGTCTGAAGAGGCTTATAATGATTAAATGGTCCAGGTGTGTTAGAGAAGGAATGCATCTAAAGTTGCAGAATGGTAGCTCTGGAAAACTAGACTTGGGCACACCTAGTATCAGTGTATAAAAATACAATGTTAAAAATAAATTAAACACCTAATATTGTTAAATAACTGATTTTATGTATTGAAGTTTTAAATATTACATTTGAGTTTCCATGGATGTAAAAATTACTGCTCAGTTTAAAAATTACATTATTTAAATCAGTGTTTTAAAGGTGAGCAAGCAAATAATAAAAACAAGTCACATGGGCAGACAATATAGACTTTACGAAAAGATTTAGTCTCAGAGGCAACTGAAATCAATTAATTTAAAAAATCCTTTCTGAATATCATCTCATGGTCTCTGAACTAAATGCCTCTTTCAGACCAGGAGCTGACGGCGTGTTGAAGAGTTATGGACCGGACGCTTTGGAGCGTGTTAGGAAGCGCAACAAACCTTTGTTTGAAATGTAGTTTGTAGTCAATTTGTGCTCAAACCCTATTTTAAGTCAATCATCGGCCAATAAAATGCTGTGGGGCCACATGTGGCCCGCGGGCCTTGAGTTTGACACATGTGCATTACGCCATAGAACTGCCAATTGGTAATTGAAGTAAAGTAATTTCGATTTTAAAGAAGCCTACATTGAAGTCGATTAGCAAATGAACCAATCAACTTGGCATGGAACACGAAAGGGGAAGACTCTTATTGTCTCACTGCACCCCAAAAGATGCATAACCTACAAAAACCATTTCTGTCTGGTTTTGAACCAGAGACCTATTGCATGTAAAGCAATCATGATAACCACTACACTGCAGGAACTGAACTTCTCTGTGATGTTTCAGTTTGAGGTTCCAAAGTTGATGATGTGAGATGCAACGCATGGAAATTTCAACTGAGGTTTGCACTCAGATGCCTGGAGTCAGAGTACAGACCATGACACCACAGAACCCTTGTTGACCTTTAGTAAACACCTGTGTTGAATAGAACATGCAAAATCTGTTTCTGTCTGGTTTCGAACCAGAGACCTTTTGCATGTGAAGCAAACGTGATAACCACTACACTACAGAAACTCATGCTCTTTCCACTGTTCCTGGTAGATGATCCAAATTTTGTTAGAGACTGATGTCAACGATGGGCATGGAACAAAGTCAAATACTTAAACCACAGATCCTCTCAGAGAGCACAGTAACTTGGTGAACAAACTGTCAGACTTATAATTGTGCCTAATTTCACATTATAGTCCATAAACTAAGCCTGGGATCAAAAAATATATAGAAAATGTCATTAGCAGAGACAAATGGTTCTACAGAGACTTGGCTAAATGGCTATAAAATAAAATCAATCGTTACAAATAAAAGATGGTTCAAAAATAAAATTAACACATTAAAATAAAATAAAAAATATCTCTGAAATACAATCAACATTTGAAAATTAAAAATGGTTCAAAAATAATATCAACACTTCAAAATACAAAATCTTTGGAAAATAAAATATTATGTATGTTGTTTTGAAAAACATTAGAATATAAGCATTTTATCAAATCTTCATTGTGGTAAGATCATGTAAGTTCTTAAATCCATGGAAACTCAACAGTTTGTAAGGTAGGTGAGTTAGCTCAGCAGGTTAGAGCACGGTGCTGGTAATGCTGAAGTCATCGGTTCAAACCCCATATGGGACAATTCATGTCCAAGGTCTTTCAGACAATCAACACTTCAAAAATAAATAAGGGTTCAAAAATAAAATCAATACAAAAATAAAATCAACACTTTACAATGAATAAGGGTTCAAAAATAAAATCAACACTTTACAATAAATACAGGTTCAAAAATAAAATCAACACTTTACAATAAATAAGGGTTCAAAAATAAAATCAACACTTTACAATAAATAAGGGTTCAAAATAAAATCAACACTTCAAAATTAAAAATGGTTCATTTATGTTTTTGCATCCACCTGAATAATATGTAGTTGCGCCCCTGGTTGTGTTAATGCATTTGAGGAGCCGGTAGTTTATCTTCATAGACATAATATAAGAATAGACGCCTCATGGACCACTCTCGCCTATTGTCGCTGACGAGATTTAGGGCGGCCATCTTGGAGCGGTACACCACTCCACTCAGCCTTATGTGTTTAGCAGGCACAATGACGTATCAGCGGATTTAATCGATCATAACACACTTTTTTGTTACTGTAAACCATATTCAAACATCTATTAAAGCAACATTTATAAACAATTGTATTTTTAAAGTATGTTTTTAATACATAGTTCATCATATTTAAATATGCTTAGTGGCTATAACAATAGAATAGGAATGGAATATTCTGATATCGATGTATTAAGAGCATATTACAAAGCACACACCCGATCATAATTTATTTAATAAATTATTTAGTAATATCAATACATATTTTATTTTATTTAACTATACAAACACTAATAAATAAAGATTAATAATGGCACAAATAAATAATGATTAATACTGAA